>NC_133772.1:113927817-114232791 GCF_003597395.2 Chelonoidis abingdonii | reverse complement strand
TCTGAACAAAGGAGCCAAACAAAGAAGCAAGAAGCCCCCTCCCTAGGCAGAGCAGTGGCTCCAGTTAGTCTGTACAAGCCATCCCTATGAATAGGGCTGTGACTTTAGTTAGCACAATGGCCGGGAAGGGCAGCCACACAGGACAAACAGAAAGGAGAGGGGAAGAAGGAATGCAGCAGGGGGACAGCTGTAACAGACATCTATCTAATGTGGTTACCTTGTGTTTTTGCTATATCTGCCTCTGTGACAGTGAAAAGTCTGATTGCCCTATTGTGGATGAGTCAGAGCTGAGATAACATGATAAATGGACACTGACTTGTCGACTAATCTGATTAATCTGTGTTTCATTTTCATCTCTTAACAGAAGGAAGGGAGACTCAGTCTGTGATAGAGGCTTTTCCCCTTCCTGCTATGCCTCACTCTGGACCCAAAATATATGCAAGGAGGCTCTTCCTCTTCTCCTTACTGCCCCAGAGGCAGTGGCCGCAACGGAAACTCTGTAGAGGGAGCCAACTATGCCATTACATGGACACATGCTGCTTGTGGTTCTAGATACAACTTAGTGGGCCAAATGTGCCCCTGGATATCAGTGGAGTTGAGGGAATAACTGATTTGTTTTCAGCTCTGTGTCCCAACTTAAAAATTAAAAAAAAAATGCGGTTAGTTTAGAACCAATGCTAAATATTTGTGTTTTGTTTCTCAATGAAATGAAAAACTGAAAACATTTTGTTCAGGTCAGATGGAACATTTTGAATGTTGAATCTAAGTGACATTTTGAAATATCGTTTCAAACTGACGTTTTATTTTGTAAGGGTTTCAAATTGACAGTGTTTTAAAAAATGGCAATTTGAAACATGATGCCAACAAACTGTTTCGACATTTTGGTTTTCAATTTGTTTTCAGCTGAAACTATTGGCTGAATTCGACCTGAATTTGTGAAGTTTTCATGCCCTGAAAAATACATTTTTTGCCCGGCTCTGATTATAACCAGGGATAAATGTAATACCGTGGGCTAGTTTTGAATCTCTGCTCTCAGATCTCACTTCACCTGCATGATGCTGAAGGAAGAGCTGGTCTAAAAGGGTTTCAGCTCTCTCTCATTCCCCAATCTTGCCCTTCTAGCCTAACTCTAGATGCAGTATAATTCCTACTGATTTTATTTCCTCCTTCCTTCTCTCTGCACAAAAGCAGTGAGCAACTCTCAGGCTATGGGCCTCAGCCTCTGCTCGCACAGGAAGGAACAGAACAGCCAGCTCAGTCAGGACTCTCTTGCCCACCTCTCATTACCATTTGTCTGTATAAGTCTCTCTCAGGCTCTGATAATGGATGATACAGTGCAATCTGGCAATGTCATTTCATTCACACAGCATTACTTGAGCTCTTTAGGGCAAAGTCTGTTGATCTGTGATGTGCAAGTACAGTGCTAGCACAAGGGGGCACTGATCTGTGATTTGGGCTTGCAGGCACTACTTGTTCATCACAACTATAACCTCCCTTCCCAATCCCCCCACTTTATTCCTCCAATTGCCTATTCCTCCCACTGTCAGATTCCTCCTTCTAGGCCTGGAATATCCTCCTTTTTCTCATCTACTAAGCCCCTCTTTCAAAAGCCACCTCAAAACCCATCTTGTCAAGCAATCCCTCCTTGTATCATTTCCTCATTAGTAAATCCCAGGCCCCGCTTCTCCCAGACTATTGTCCCTTCTCCTCTTTTATTTACATTGTAAGTTCTTTGGGGAAGCAAATGTATTTTATAGAATCTATGTTCAAGGAAACGTATGAGGCTATAGAAATGTTTAATAGCATAATAAATATTAATTAAATTAATAATACCACTATCATTCCTAATGCATGGTTCATTCCCCATTGCCATCGGCTCCCTGGCATCAATATTACTAGCTAGGATGCAATGTTTTTAGCATGAAACCAAACACAGGGAAGAACGAACCAAGAAAGGAAAATGCAGCCTTCTGCCATACTAAAAAGCAAAGTAACAACCTTTCCTCTGGAGATTTCAAATAATGAATGCCTGTTTTAATTGAAGCTGCAGCTGATGTGTGAGCTCCAAATGGGCCTTCCTCTCACTCTTTCTCTCTCTAGGTGATGCTGTGCAGGAAAAAGCTTTTAAATCAGTCAGCGAGCATAATGAACTTCAATTTCCCTTCGACAAGGGCAAAATTACAAACGTGCACTTCACTTCCAGACAATTAATTAATTTGTTTACACAATTCCTTTGCTTTGTTTTATTTTCATGATTCCTCCACCCCCACCCCTCAGTCCTCCAGGCTTTCTAAATCTCCAAGGTGTAGGATTAACTTTTGACAATTCTTTCTCCTCTGAGGCACACAGGAATTGAATTTGAAGGTGGATTTACATGGGAACAATAGGATTGTGTGGCATGGGGTAGAAAGAAGAGGTCTATAAAATTAGCTTGGGGTTCCTTTCTAATCTTAAACGGGACGCCAGTCCTTGAAGTGGATAATAACCATGTGGCACAGGCATGTGGTGGTTATTAATACAGACAGCGGCTGCATTTAAAAGGTGGCTGCCACTTGGAGAGTTTCACCCCACCTACCAGATAAGACTTTGCTCCACAGCCTGAACCATCATCAACCTGAAGAGACCCACACCCAGACCCCCACATGAACTGGGGAGACCCATCCACCTCCAGACCAAAGCCTACCAACTCATTCTCCCTACCTGATCATCCAGTCCACAGCCAGAAAGGACCACACAACCAGCCACACCAGAGCCCAAGGCTGCAGGACAATCTGTCTCCCATCAGTGCTGCCAGCAAAGGTGTAGGGTAACTTGCCTCCGCTACTGCTTCTGTGAGAAAGAGCTGACACAACTAGAGGTGCCTCAGTGAGGTGTCAGGGAGGAGGAAGCATGGTGGATGGAGAGGGACCAATCTAAGGGATGGAAAGGCTGATGGATTTGGCATGATAAGTCAGAACTCATGCTTTTTTCAGTGGCGGAGTGCACTTCACCCAGGAAATGCCACATGTCTAACTGACTGAGTTTATTAGACCTGCTTTATTACTGTAGAATTATTATAAGCATTATCCACATACTCCCAGCTGGCATTATGTTCTGATTTCATTTATGGAGGTGCAAATTTGAAGCAAGTACACTTAAGTCAATAGATTTGACAAAGCATCTTTTATCTACCTGTGCTTAACACTGAAGCTTATTTAGGGACATTAATAGGCCATTTACAAACATATTTTAATAGGGCTGTCAATTAATAACAGTTAACTCACACGATTAACTAAAAAAAAAATTGTGATTAATCACAGTTTTAATCGCACTGTTAAACAATAGACAAGTTTGTTTATATTTGCAGGAGATAATGTTGTCCACTTCTTATTTACAATGTCACCAACAGTGAGAAGAGGTGTTCACATGGCACTGTTGTAGCCAGCGTCGCAAGATATTTATGTGCCAGATGCAGTAAAGATTCATATGTCTCTTCATGTTTCACCCACCATTCCAGAATACATGCTTCCATGCTAATGAAGGGTTCTGCTCAATAACAATCCAAAGCAGTGTGGACTGACGCACGTTCGTTTTCATCATCTGAGTGAGATGTCACTAACAAAAGGCTGATTTTCTTTGTGGGTGGTTCAAGTTCTGTAGTTTCCACATTGGCATGTTCTTCTTTTAAGACTTCTGAAAATATGCTCCACACTTCGTCCCATTCAGATTTTGGAAGGTACTTCAGATTCTTAAACCTTGGGTCAAATGCTGTAGCTATTTTTAGAAATCTCACATTGGTACCTTCTTTGCATTTTATCAAATCTGCAGTGAAAGTGTTCTTAAATTGAACAACATGCTGGATGTCATTCTAGACTGCTATAACACAAAATATATGGCAGAATGCAAGTAAAACAAAGCAGGAGACATACATTTCTCTCCCAAGGAGTTCAGTCACACATTTAATTAATGCATTATTTTTTTAACAAGTATCATCGGCACGGAAGCATGTCCTCTGGAATGGTGACCAAAGCATGAAAACCATATGAATGTTTGGCATATCTGGCACATAAATACCTAGTAATGTTGGCGACAACAGTGCCATGCAAATACCTAGTCTCATTTTCAGGTGACATTGTAAATAAGAAGCGGGCAGCATTATCTCCCGTAAATTTAAACAAACCTGTTTGTCTTAGCGATTGACTGAACAAGAAGTAGGACTGAGTGGACTTTTAGGCTCTATAGTTTTACATTGTTTTGTTTTTGAGTGCAGTTATGTACCCAAAAAAATCTACATTTCTAAGTTGCACTTTCACGATAGAGATTGCATTACAGTAGTTGTATGAGGTGAATTGAAAAATACTATTTATTTTGTTTATCTTTTTTACAGTGCAAATATTTGTAATAAAAAAACAACAGAAATAGTGCACTGTACACTTTGTATTCTGTGTTGTAATTTAAATCAATATATTTGAAACCATAGAGGACATCCAAATAAATTATATTCTATTATTGTTTAACAGAGCGATTCATTGCATTTAATATCTTTAATCATTCAATTAATCACGATTAATTTTTTAATCGCTTGACATCCCTATATTTTAATATATTTTTCTTTTATTATTATGCTAGTACTAGTGAAAATTACCCGAAAGATTGGAGACCTCTCTTTATCCGGAGAACAGGCACAACATAAGCAACAGCTCTGAAAGCTTCCCTCACACTGCACCAGCAATGTGTCACAGAATATCAAGATTGGAAGAGACCTCAGGAGGTCAACTAGTCCAACCCTTGGCTTAAAGCAGGACCAATCCCCAGACAGATTTTTACCCCAGTTCTCTAAGTGACCCCCTCAAAGACTGAACTCACAACTCTGGGTTTAACAGGCCAATGTTCAAACCACTGAGCTATCCCACCTCCTCATGGTGACCTGGAAAGGGCAGAGACATCAACGTCCATTTAGTCTTGGGTCTTTGCTGGGACTCCAAAAAGGGGAGTCAGTCAAGTGTGGTGATTTTTTGTATGTTGGCATTTGTCCACTAGGGACTGGATTGAGACCCAGCAACTCATTTCACATAGTATACAGAGTTATCATATGGTAAAATCCTTCATAAACTCTGCTGACTTATCTATGAGCCAAATCTTGATATTGTGACTCAATTTTCACTAGCCCTTACTCTGTCAAGCCTTCCACTGGAGTAAAATCTGAAGCACGGATTTCATAAAATCTTTATAAGCAAAGAGAACACCCATTAATACATCAAGGTAGATCTCCAGGTACAGCGTGACTGCTCCAGATGTACACTGACAGAAAAATTTGTAGAATTCACTCAAGGAGGATTATCCAGAAAAAGTGTATTCTTGCAGTGATGACACAGAGCTGATGGAGGGGCTTATATACCACACATCCTCACTGCTGCTGTCACATCACAAGACTGATGTATTGAAAAGGGAGCATGGTCAGCTCACCTGTATGGCTCCTTCTACTCTAGGAACTAGGGGTACAATTCTCAACTCATGTAGACATACTCACACTAGTTTTTTGTCAAGCTTGCATGCTAAAAATAGTAGCATAGCTGCTATAGCCTGGGCAATGGTGAGTGGTGGCATGAGTTAGTTGCCCCAGGTATGTGCCCATGCTGTTGCTCACCACTGCCCAAGCTACCACACTACTGTACTATTTTTAGAGTTCCTTGAGAACTATTGTGAGTATGTCTATGCTACCTGGGAATTGCACCCTTATGTCTAAATGTAGACATAGCCCATGTTACATCAACCCTGTGCTAGGTTTTCTGTCTCTTGAGGCCACTATGGGCTGACATGTGTCAGCTATTATAGGGTGAGGGCCATATTAGTACCTGGGATACAGACAGACAGAGCAGTCTGAGGGCACAATAAGGAGGAAGTTCACATAGCAGTACCAGGATCCGGGCACTCAAGTGAGGGCAATAAATCAAGCTTTGTCCACCACTCCGACCGGCATTCTATGTGTTTTGATCACCCCCAAGCATCTGCCCCAGTAGCTACAATAAATGAAATTCACTGACATTTAAGTCATAGAAAACAGGATCAATTACTACAAATGGTTTGTAAAATGGACACGTTCTTTTACTGCTATTAATTTCAGTTGCTAATTATTAGTAACTGTAAATATGTTTTTTCTTTGACTGTAAGTTTACAGAGATCCTTAAACTGCAGCTCATGCAGATGCTAGGACAAATGGACAAAGCGGATGTAATAGCCTCTTGCATCCTACATAATATCAGGACCCTCAGCCAAGAGACAGACTGTCACAGCTCTCTCAGAGCCGAGTATGTTTTATTACATCAATGTGAGTTTGCAGAAAGAAAAAGATGCTACTCTACTTAACCTGCTTTTGTAAAATGAGGTGTGCACACAGAGCCCATCTGCAATGAAATGCTTCATAACAACAGGTCTAGTGCACACACAGTGGGGGCTTGTAGAATCTGTTCAACCATTTTGAAGACATAATGATTTTGTGGAGAGGGACAGTAGACAGTTCAGGTGTTCAAATATTGAGAGGGAGTGAAAGCAAAGGCTAGAATGCTGCACAGCATGAACAGACTTTGCAAACTTCTTGCTACCATCCCCCAACTAGCTGTGTGGATGCACCTAATTCCTGATATGCAGAAGACCTGCTATTCCAGTTCTATGCCCTCAACAACTCCGCCAATGCACTCCAATCCTTGCTGATGCAGACTTGTCAAGGCTTGTCAAGGCATCTATGCACCTCAGTTCCTCCCAACGCCACCAGTACGGTCCTGGGGCCTCTCTTGTGCAGAGAAAAGCAATTATGCTGAACCATGGTGATTTTGTCTAATGGGTAATTGTTCAGTAGGATCTAAGCTGGGACACCATCAAACTTGTTTCACTTGTACCCTATTAGGCCAGAAATTTAAATATAGTATATCAAGTTTTTGTTTTTTTTAAATAAGTACATTAAATAAAAAGGCCTGCCTCCCCTTTATTTTGCATTTTTTCAGCTACCTTTGCATGCGCATCCATTGGAATTGGAAGTACTGAAATACCGTGATCAATAGGCTTTCCTTTGTGTGTCCAAACCAAGCATAAACAGGTTGTGTTGGAAATCTCATAATAAAGCTTGTACGTCTGCAATTTCTAGTCCAGTTTTGCAAACCCAAGATGTTAAAGATAAGACTCAGGCAAGAATCCAGATGTTGGGGTTCCTGTTTAAATCTGTGTGCCATGCCACACCTCAAGATTCAGCTGTTGCTGTTCATTTAGCTACCTACCTATTCACCAATAAAGGCATTTGTAGAGCATCTCCCACTGTTGTCTCAAGATGCCGACCACAAGAATTGTGGAAACCAAAGTCTTTTCTTGCATGATCATCACTGGATCAAAAGCAAGTAGTCTGGCAAGATCTACTGGCCAACAGAGCTGGCTGAAAAATATCTGACAGAACAGTTTTTGGTCAGAAAATAAAATGTTGTCCATTACCAAGTGTTTTCTGGAAATATGCTGATTTTGACAAAATTGTCACTGGGAAAAAATAAAATTACTTTGTTTTTCTTGTTTCAATAACCAAAATGTTTTCACACATAAAATGTTTCACATAGATTAGAATATATTTTTCAAATAATTTTGTTTTGATTTTGTAGTATATTAAAATATTAATATAATTTTAATGTTATATGTATATGTTTCATGCTATGTCATATTTAATATGTTCTATAATATTCTATTATACTGTTTGAATATAATCATAACTGTTCTTATGTTTAAAAAACCCAATATTTCAACATTATTGAAACTAAACAATTCAACATTCGCCAAATGAAACATCTCAATGGTCCCAAATCACATTGTTTGAAATTTTTCATTTCATGGGAAATTTCAAAAATTTTCCTTTTAATTCCAATTTGTAACACTGTCTCTTTTTTGAAAGGTCTGAATTTCTCATGGACAAAAATTCCATTTTCCAACCGGCTCTAATGGCCAATATGCCATCAAGGACCTCCTGTCCTAAAATGAATTCTACTAACTGAATGTCCACTGACATGTTATAAACTCTGCCATTAGCTAACTGTCCTTTTGGCTTCATTATTCAAACCTCCTGACACACAAAGAAAGGAGATTTCAGAGTGGTAGCCATGTTAGACTGTTCAAAAAGAACAATGAAGAGTCCTTGTGGCACTTTAGAGACTAACAAATTTATCTGGGCATAAGCTTTCGTGAGCTAAAACCCCAAGGACTCCTCGTTGTTTTTAAAGAAAGAGGAGGAAGCTTTCAGAGCCATTGAACAGGGAATTTACTTACTGCACTAGAGAAGGTGCAGGAAAGGCGCTGATAACTAGATGATGTTTAAGGTGAGGGTTCACCATGAAAGGTGGTTAACAAGACAACTATGCCATAGATGCCAGGTGTTGCAAACAGAAGAGCTCTTTGCTTGAGGAAAGCAGCTGGCCAATGCTGTTTTTAGTTAAACAATTTTTATATTGATCAGTGACTCAAGTAAATTCCACTATAATGAAGCCAACTCCTCTAAACTAGTGATGGGCAAAGTGCAGTCGACACAGCCCATGGAGTGCTACAGCAGAACCCACAGCTGCCCTATTTTTAATGTAGTGGTGCAGTCAATGAAGACTACACATCTCAGCATGTGATGCTTCATCTTGATCCCAATGGCCAGGTATCATAAGTATCTTCCCCAAATCTGGACCTTAGCGTCCAGAAATCTGGGTGCCTGCATGAAACCCTCTAAGCTTAATTACCAGCTTAGATCTGATACCGCTGCCACCATCCAAAAATTCCAGTGTTTTGGCTCACTCTGGTCTCCCCAAATCCTTCCCTGGGGAACCCCCAAGACTCAGATGCCCTGAGTCTACAACAAAGGGAAATAAACCACTTCCCTTCCCCTCTCCATATCCCACCCAGACTCTTCTCTTCTGTAACCTGAGATACTGATGGCAATCTCTACATCACTAACAGAAGCATACTCCCTTCCACAAAGAGGACCCCCCAAATACAAGGAAACAGATAAGATCCTATCTCTCTTCCCCTTAGCTTTCCTCCCACCACGTTCCCTGGTGCTTAGAGATTCACCCTCCGTAGATCTAGCACACAGGAGATTTCCCTCCCTTTCGTTCCTTCGCCTACCCAGAAGCGAACACTCAACAAGAAAGCTTTATATAAAAAGAACGAAAAAAAACGATGACATGATTCTCTGCTTCAAGTTGCCATTCCGGGCTGTTGCTTAAAAGTGAAATATGAATAAACGCCTTCATTCAAAGAGATACATTTAAACATTCCAAGCAACTACACACAGGTAAATAACAAAAAAAACAATAACAGCCTATTGTTTTCTACTTTGTACTTAAACTTTGACTGAAGATTAGAGTTGAAGATAGAAAAGATCCCTCTTCATAGCTGAGAGCCAGCAAGACACAGACCCAAACATTCCCTCCCTGAGCTTTGAAAAATCCGGTTTCCTGATTGGTCCTCTGGTCCGGTGTTTGGTTCCCTTTGTTAACCCTTTACAGGTGAAAGAAACATTAACCCTTAGCTATCTGTTTATGACACCAGGCCTCTCAGATTCAGAGAGAGGACCTGCAGTCTCTGTGGGTCAAAACTCTGTGTTAAAACAATGGGTAGTGGCAATCTGTTCTGTTTTGTGCAAATTTGATTGCAGCAGTGGGGCTCCTGTCAACTTGCCAGTGTAGTTCTCAGCTGGGCCAACATTTTGTTGTGCCCGCTGGGTGCAGTGAAAGAAGCCAACTGACAGTCAGAGCAGTTTACGCTCCTCTTTTCACTGGACCATAAGTCTGATTCTTCTGTACTTACACCATTATACGGGAGTGTCACTGTAGTGACTTTCGTGAAGTTAGTCCTGATTTAGAATGGTATGGGTTAGAGGAAAATCAGGCCCAATATCCTTAAGATCCATAGGTGGTTCAAAAGGAGCATGTGGGATTACAAAGCAGAGTCCTGCCCCTTTAACACCACAGTCTCAATAAATTCACTTACCCCACCGGAAAAGAAAAACTAACAGAATTAATTACTTTGTTCACTGGGTTGAAAACTGCTGACTTTGTATAGCAGAGAGAATTACAAATCCCGCCCTCCTCCCCTTCTGTTTCAAAAGCAGTTTTTCTGTCACTTTCTTTCTCTTAGTCCTTCATAAAATGAAATCCCAACAGCCCACTTCTCAGGGAAATGAACACCAGCAGCCACAGCAGAAGAAACTGTAACAATCAGAACCAACTGGGAGGGAAAAAAAGCTCATTGCCTGTGTAGACAATGTGTAACAGAAAGAGACATTTGCTCCAACTGCCCAAGAGCAATTTAAAGGGGGGGGGGTGGGTAAGAGAAGACAGGGGAAGCTCTGAAGAGGAAACTGAAATTAGAAAAAAAGCAATTTGAGGAACTGGCATTAGCTGCATATCGTTCTCACACAAGGCTTATTTTATTTAAATAATCTATCATTTTTAATCTGCCTCTCAAATCCAAAAGCCTGTCTTCAGATGAAATTGGATTCTAGCATGGTAGAAGCATTCAGTGTGGGTAGTGCAGAGTGACCTGGTGTCATCTCGATAGCCAAATGGCAACAACTGCACTAACAAACCGACAACAGTGCCTTTTAACATCCCTTTCTAGATATTTTGCAACCCTCAAAGAAGGAACAGAGGCCACCAGATTTGAGGCTGACCCTGAATGATCCCTGTATCATTCCTTAAATATACATTTAATTAAAACGTTCAGATGAATATTATTGCACATCAAAGTGAGGGGCTGATAGAGGCAAGCTAAGATCAGGAATAGTGCTGATAGGGACTGCACAAGATTCCTTTTATCTCTTATAATGGTTCTGAACTAAATAATTCCTATTTCTCACCTCAGCCCCCACATAGCTCAGCCGATGCTTCTCAATCGCAACCTGCAATACTCCTAGTATTCCAGCTCTGGTGCCTGCATAGTTCTGCTGAGGCAGCTCTACCCTGACTTGTATTCACCTTGCTAATTCAGTCCTGGGCTGCTCATAAACATCTCTGTGAATGTAGCTTAGTCCTGTCCTGCATGCCACTCTGCTATTTAAGTCCTAGATCCCCACAAATGGTTCTACCAGTTCGCCTCATTCCTGACCTGCAGCATTCCCTGATGTTCCAGTCCTGGGCTCCCATACAGTTCTACCAATTCATCTCCATCCTGGTCTGCAGCAGACAAGGCTAGCTCAGACATGGATTTTTCCTGAATAAAAACTGCTTAATGTATTAGCATTTATGGGATGGTTAAATGTGAGACTATCAACCTAATTTTGCTTGTGATCTGGTCCAGTCTGATCTCAGACCTCTGGGTGGGGTCTGCTGCAGTCATTCACTGAGCCATTCAATCTTTTTTTACAAATCATTTTAGGGGAAAGTATGATTGAGGCACATTCTCATCTCTAGAGATGGATGCAATTCATAGGTTTGCCTCCTAAAACTTCCTGTCAAGAACCTCACTGTAAGTTTCAGAAGAAACAAGTGTAAGGGAACTGAGTTGTGAATTTAAGGCATAAGATATTGTGGATTATGACAACCGCATAATACATGAAATGTATTGCAGGAAGTATTGTCAGGACAGAAGAATTCTGCTACAGTCATCCCTTCCCCCTCCACCCCACATGCACATTGGAGACAGAGTTTCTTTCAGTCCACTGCAAGCTGCATCTCTCCTGAGGCACCGTCAGACAAAGGTAATGAGAATCGCATGTGCTACTAGCTCCAGGAACAAATAGCACTCTCCTGAGTCTCATTTAATGTTGCAGGTACAGAGAACATGGGCCAGATTCTGTTCTTGTTTACACTGGTGTAAATCCAGACTAACACAATTGACTTCAATAGAATCACTCCAGTTTTATGCCAGTGTAAGACTCTGGATACATGTCTCTGAGGGGCTGTGTTTGAGCACTAAGGCATTTCCAGTTAATTTTCATGGGTATTCAAAATGAAATTTAAGTGCCTGGGACCTAGACTGTTTCAGTATTATTATATCAGAGGCAACCTTATAACAGAGTTCCTTTTAAAAGCCTCAAAAAATCAAAATTTTCCACCAAAAATTTAGAACCAAATTGTTTCTTTTGAATTTTTTCACAGGGATAGCACTTGATTTTTGGTTACATGCCATTGATCTTCTTCCTTTAAGAGCCACTGTATGTGAGAATGATTTGGGTCAGCTATCTGCTATCCAGTTTTCTAATGGCATTCCTATGTGTGCCTTTTGAGTGGACACTGACTGTATTCAACTGATTATTGGCCTGCCCTCCATCTGGCATTTGGGCTTGCTATTTGCGCACAACTGTAGCCCACAGCTGAATCTGAACCCTGTTAAATGAGATCCACTGATAGATGTTCCACAAATTGAGACAAAAGGGACAGTGCAACCAGGGCTGGCTCCAGCTTTTTTGCCGCCCCAAGCGGTGGGAAAAAACCAACAAACAGATACAGCCACGCTCGGCAGCACTTCGGCGGCTGCTTTACCGTGCCGCTTCATTCTTCGGCAGCAATTCGGCGGCCAGTACTTGCCTCTGAGAGGGACTGAGGGACTCACCGCCAAATTGCCGCCGAAGACCCGGACATGCTGTCCCTTTCCATTGGCTGCCCCAAGCACCTGCTTCCTGTGCTGGTGCCTGGAGCCGGCCCTGAGTGCAACAGAACCTATTCTAGTCCACTGATGAATTTCAAAGGATCTTTAGATACCAACTAGGCTTTGAGGCAGCTAGGAGGCTCCCCACAGCAGAAACCTGATTTGTGCTTTAAATTTCAGGCCATGGTTAGGAGGTACTTGGCCCATAGAAAACTCCAGGGGTCTGTTCTGGCTTCTCAATCAAGACAGAGACCTGAGCTTTGGAGTAGGGATGGTGGCTAGAATACAAGTCCAGGAGTCATAAGGTTTCCACCCTTCCAGCAGAAATTTGGCCAAACATATTTCCTGCTGAGTGAAATGGTAGTTCAGGGTGTGAGAACTGACGTCCCATCTCGGTATAGTTGATGGCAGTAATCATAGTTATTAATATTCGCCTTTGGTGACATACAACAAATAAATAGTCATGTCTCTATGCTCAGCACTACAGACACAGGGCAATAAATATTTAACAAGTATTAAGGTGAAAGTTGATGGAATGACTCCTCAGAAATAAATACAGCTGCACTCAGCAAGGTCTTTTCCTCAAGGGATGATACTTAAAAGAACAAGTTAAAATAGCTGGAAATAGAAAACTTCTCCCATCTTGAAGTTCATAATGAGCGTGGAGTACAACCTGTCCTCCAGGCTCTCTTCTTGCTGTCTCCCATGCAACCAAATTATCGTCTTTCCACTGGTCACCTGTGCCCGGCGGGGAGAAGCTGAGCTGGGGTTAACCTCTTGCTCACTGGACACCATGTATCACTACTTCCCTTTCTCACAGATCTAACACACACACAAAATAGGAAACTGAGCCAGCATCACTCCCCTTCTCCCAGTTTGCTTCCCAACGCAGGTAGTACAACCTCTCTCTGGTTGTCTGCCCCTCCAGACTAGCAGCTGGCCCTGAATGTAAATCTCAGATTGACAAACTCTCCAGTGCCCCACAGAGATCTCAGCAAACCTGTCTGATCCCAATATCTGCTTTTTGGTGTGCCCTGCACATGACAGCTGGCGCCTTCTGAACAGGGTCATCTAAGCACAGCCTGAAGCTAGTGCCTCAACCTGAGCTAAGTGGCTCTTCCCAACAACTTTATTACCATATTATTATTTGTTAAAAAGTCAGTCTCAGGCAAGCCGTTCACATGGCTGGTATGGAAATGAGGCATGCCATACTTCTGAGCTGCTTTTAATGACTTAATTGCTCAGCAGAAGAAAGAAGCTTCATGCAGCTACTGAGAAATCATGCTGTTGCCAAGAAGAGCTGAAGCACTGGGTTTTCACAGGCTTACACATCAATGTTATCGAAGTGTCCACTCCTCTATAGGGGTGTTCCACTTGATAGGCTGCACACAATCAGAAGCTTTTCTCCTGCCACTCTGGACTACTAATCTGCAGCCAGCACCTACTGGAGCATCTCCTTTCAGTCCCAAAGATTTGCTTTTGGTTTTTTGCTCTTATAAAAACGATTTGGGCTTCTACTTTTGATCAGCACATTGCAACACAGGCACATTGTAGCTACTTGAATGGCTCCTACCCTTCGCCCGATGTTGATTTTGCTGGTACCATCAGGAGAAATAATGCACAATTACATCCTTACACAGTGTAAATAGTGTCACGTGGGTTAAGGCAGAAAAATTTGGTGTCATATCAGGCCTTTCATCCTCCAGGTAGTTCAAAGCGCTTTACAAAGCAATAAATGAGTTGCTGGCAGTGCAGCGGCTGTGTAAGGCAAAAAGCAGCTGTTCTGTGCTTGGGAACAGCTCGCAACCAGCCTCAGGGACAGAGCCTGTTTCTGTGCAGGAAGGAATGTTAGTGAGGGCACTGGATTGATCCCCGATACATTTCTGAAAGTGCCGTGGGACCTTTATCCCATCTCTGGTGAATGACTAGGTGGAAGGTTAACAGGACCTCAATTTTACATCTCCAAAAGCAGCACCCATGACAATGCTGCATTGCAGAGTCAGCATTGGAGACTGCAACTGAAGAGTCTGTCACCCAATAGCCCACTGGTGGAATTAACTCCCTGTCAGAGTTGTGTACTGTACATGCTAAGATACGGCCTGCACCTCTTTATTGTGCTTAGGGGGAGTGCTGGAAATTCAAACTGGTTCTGTTCAAACACCATAGTTCACACTGACCATGCTCAGCGTGCTCCTGTTTGCATTCTATAGAAGTGCCAGTGGGAGGCAGAGCCTAGAGAGAAGTGGAGCTGGGAGCTTAGATACAGTTACCCTCCTACAAGGCCAGCTGAACAGGCCGTAATCATACTTTTGAGAGTATGTTTGCCACAGGCAAAGAGGAGATGTAGGCATTTTTGTGCCAACAGGAGCCAGATTTTTCAAGTGTTCAGCATGCACAATTAGTGTCAGCTTTTCCAGAAAGCTCAGTATACAACATGCTGAGCTCTTTGGAAAACCAGAGTGCTTATTTTAGTGCCTGGCCCTGGTGCTGAGGACTTTTGAAAATCTGGCCCATGGTACCAGTCTATATAATTTGGTGTATATACAATAATGAACTAGCTGATGTATATGAATGCAGCTATCTACTAGCAGTCAGAATCACAACTGCTTACCTGTGTGTCATACACACTATGCTGCTAACAGATGGTTAAGATTCTCCCCTCCCTGAAATGGTAGGGATCAGTCCTCTCAGAGCAAACAGATCAGTTCTGTGCCTCCTGTCTCTGTGAATCTCTGAGTGACCATGACATGCAGCATGGAACTGTTAGATTCCTCAGTAGTCATGGATTGTTACAATTTCTGGTACCATATACTTTTCATATATATCTTTTGGGTTTGCATGCAGCTGGACTCTGGGTTACCTGAAGGGTTCATGTATCTCAGCAATCAAAGGCTAAGATTTGAGTTTGTAATAAGACATACAAATAGATAAGATTTATCTGCATCTGAGTTTCTTGTTACAAAGATTTCACAGGGCTCTAACTACTATAGCCTGCAGGTAGCTGCAGTGTCCCCCTCTCTCCCTTTAGTCATCATGAGGCCAAACTACTCAAATTTAGGACCAAATGCTATTAAGTTACACCAGAGTGAACCCACTGTAGTCAATGGGGTTATTATTTCAGATTTACACTAGTGCAAGAGAGAGCAGAATCTGGCCCTTAGCTTTCTTCACAGATGGGCTCACACCAACCTCTGTCGTTTAACCCCATTTAACCTTGAGATATTTGAGATCCAGATCTGAATTTTGCAGCCTGATACCACTTCTATTTCTTTTAACGCTTCCTTATGCATCAGTCCCCCCAACCCTTCTTCTGGCTTTCTTCTGAGTGAGGTGCCTAGAACTGTACTTGGATGAACTTCAAGCACTTTGTACTGAGTTGAGCCATTCTGATGGGATTTTGGTAAGGAGCCAACTCTACATGTAAGTATATGCGTGTGCAAATGACAAGGTGTGTGTGTGTGTGCATTCGCAGACACATGCTTAAGCTCAGTGAATGTGAAGATGGAAGGGACTGGGCACTGTCACTTCTGGATGAACAGGACACCACCACCAATGGGGTGAATGATAACTTTAAGCAGTATTAAACTCTTATGTTCAAAGCCGAGGGCAGAACAGCCTTTGCAGGTTCTGCCATTGGGTATGTAAAGGGTCATACTCAGCTTAAGACTTTTTGTTTGGGTTCCCCCTAATCAGCACTAAAAAAAACCTGGAAAGCTCAAATATCTGCAAACCAAGATTTCCTTCTATTCCCTCTCCCTCTGTTTTGTCTCTGTGTGTGTGTGTGTGTGTGTGTCAAGTCAGCTGACCTATAAAAGACAAGTGAGTCCCATCTCCTAGAAGCTAGGAACTATTCTTGCAGCTGTTAGCATAATGTCTCCCTTGGGGAAGCAATGAAGCGCTAACACTTCACTATAACTTCTCTACCGCTTATACTCACAGAATTTTTTCTCTAGTTAAATTTAAGATGGAAACTGTTAGATGGGCAGAAAACATGCCATTCTGATGCTCTGTGTCTGGATGCTCTTTGTATGCATGGTTTTTCCCTTGCCTTCCCCATACCCTCCCTCCCTTTTTCTGGCACAGTGAGAAACAAACAACTCAAAGCTAACATCCTTTCGTGACCACCTTAAGATTGGGTGGATTAGTCATAACTGAATGTTTCCTCTCTCAACAGCTAGGGACTTGTTTAAGAGCGCATGAGCGGAATAGAACTAGCAGAGAGACAGTCTCTCTGTTTGTCACTTGTGTTTAATTATTCTTCAACACCCAGCAATATACAGAGGAATCTCAACATATGAGAAAGGATGGTATCATGACTGGCTACCAAATAAATCTTAAGGACTTCAAAACCTGGTTTCAAATCCTCCCCAAGATGGCCAAGAACAAAGGAGCAGCAAAGACTAGTTAGCTTTGCTAACTCCATTCTCTTACATAAAAGGAGTATTTCTGAAAACCAAAGAACACTGCCATTTTCCAGACTTGCAGCAAAGTGAATGCAGTGTAATCTAGTAGTTGGAATATGCTGCTGGGAGTTAAGACTCCTGGGTTCTAATCCTCACCCTGCCAGTGACTCACCTTGCAGTAGACACTTCAGCACTCACACTTATTTTCTGCAACTGTAAAATGGGTGTAATAATATCCATCTATCTACTTCCCTGTCTCCCTCCTCCTGGAGGCGCTGTGAGATGATTTTTTTAAAATGTATGCAAAGTGCTTGGAGTTCATCTAGTCGCAGGTTCTTGGGAAGTGCATAGTACTAACTGGATTCATTTCAAATTGTGTTTGCCATGAAATTCTCAGAAGCTACACACCTCATTGCCACATGGGTTCTAGGTGAACATTCATGCTGTATTTTAAATGTAGCACAACACACACAAGCTAACACAGAACGCAAACTCTGAGATAGCCAAGCAGCCATCAGTTCAGTTAATTTTTCATTGATGAGGCTTCTTAAGACAAGGAAGTAAAGGTCCCTTAAAATCAGCAATTGTGGAAAACAGAACAGAGTCATCTAGAGGAACAAACACAGAATTTGTAGTGAGAAGTGTCTGAATTCTAATCCTAGCCCTGCCACTGCTGTGCTGTTTGACCTCAGGCAAATCATGTAACCTCTCTGCCTCAATTTCCCCATAGAACAGGGACACTATTGCTTTACCTATAGCACCTTCTAGGGCTGTTGTGAGAGTTAATTAATTAATATCTGCACCATGCTCTGAAGATGCTGAGCAGTATTAAAAGATGTCTATTTTAGTAGTACAGAGAGTTTATTCCAGCTGTATAGAGCCTCAGGCAAAAACAGACGGTGTGATCACTTCTGCAGAAAGCAGCAGAAGTGGCACCAGCACTAGATTAAAGTGTCATCCTTTAATAAACACCAAACTGCAGATAGTTGCTCTGTGCATGTATAAGGACAGACTCCGCCCTATTAACCACAAAGCAGACTCCCTCTAGTAATCCATGGTATAGAAAACTCATCACAAGCTAGGAGAACCAAAAGAGAAATGCTTTATCTCACCCTCACTGCCATGTACACTACAGAAAGAGGAAAAGAAATAAAAGCCAGTGACTTAGGGATGAAAAAGAGACTAGCCAGCTTCCTGGGGATGAAGAGTTGCAGCAGTTGCAGATAAAGTTTATGCTCCTATCAAGGCAGGATCAGCAGAGATAATTGGAACGCAACAGGTAATATATAATCATGGGCTATGTGATGAGATCAACTAGTGAATTCCCAATGCATATGGAATTTTTCCTCTAGAGTTCACTCAACGGCATTATTCAGCAAGAAAGGGCAGGGCTACACCGCTTTCTATCATAACCAGAGATGGGGGTGGGGGAGAGTAAGCCCAAAAGGATCAGGGTTTGGGGTAAGCATCTGAAAGCTGAGATGAATCTAATATGAATTACCTGAACCTTCTGAGTCCTATGGACAGGATACAGCCCAAGAAGACAGGCTGAAAACACCAGGAGAACAGGTGATTGCCTGGTAGTTGTAGACTAGACTGAGAACATCAGAAGATCAATCACTGATATTTCTTGGGGTTGGCCTTGTTTTTTCAAAATTTCATCTCCAAATTTCAGTCAAAAGATGCCACAGCGTCATTTCTCTGTATCCTCACAACCCTCTGCAGGCTCATATTTACCTCCAAGTCACATAAATCTGGGTGTTACTTAGCATATAATTTTCTTTACTGGAAGCTATTTACAACAGAAGAGCTGAATCAGGAAATAGAGGTGATAGGAAGTGTTACCAGCATTAAAGAAATAAATTCCCCATCATTTAAAAGCTTGCTCTGCTGATGTTCTGCTTGCGTGCTTCTTTCAGTAGTAATTTTCCACACATTTGGGCCTGGGCATTGTATGTTGATAGCTACACTAATAATCATACCTTTTTTCTTTTCAACTCTATGCAGAGCAGGATAATTTATAAGATGGGCTTTTTTCTTTTCTTTTTTCATCAAAATATGGCTGATTTTTCTCGGTTTGCTTTTACACTTTCTCTGTTTGATGAGAAAACTTCGCTTCCCAGCTTCATTTCTCTGTCATCCCTGATGCCTGAGGGACTATATCTCACAAACTCCCTCAAAGAATTCAAAAACAGAAAGATGCAAATACGATTTCAAAACTTCAGATTACAATTAAAAGAGGCAGCTACAGCTGCCTGCATACAAATAAACTTCTGTGCAAAACAGCATTTCCCTCTGGAATTACAGACCCTGTACTGACCTGCATTCAGTCAGGCTTTGATTGGTTTGCCTTTAAGGTCAAGGATTCAAACTCACTGTAGCTGAATAAGAGCTAAAATTTGTTACCTTAGGATGGATGTTTATTGGCCTGTGTGAAATGAGCTAGGTGGGGCTGTCTCATTATGATCCCCAGTGGACAAAAGCCCACTTCACCAAAACCATTACCATAGCTGGCAGTCTTAGTAGACACACCATGGAATGAAGGGGACCTGGAAGCTGAACTTCCTTCTTATCACACAGAAGTTGTTCATCCACGACAAAGTAGAGGCGCATTGTGGGGTAAGGGAAACCTGCCCTGCCTCTGCTCCTGCTGTATCTACTCTGTAGATAGCGAGGACTTCAGCCTTCACAGATGTATATAAGTCAGGAGTTTGTACAAGGAGACTGGCATTGGGACAGCAATAATGTGTCTTCACTGTCACCTCCTGGAAATGGTAGAAGATCACACTAATGACCATGTCTATCATATCTATCTATCTAATCAGTGGATTTAAACTATGCTTTTCACTATGATCACAATAGAGATGTGGCAGTGATTTGCGTAGAACCTTTCTCACAAAACTCTTTTCTTACATGCCTGTCAACAAATACCTTATAGAAAAGCAGGTTGAGTTACTGGCTGAATGTCGAGTAATTGCTTCGGCTATAACTGTTTGACACAAACAACAAACCAAACCATTGCAGTGCTCACAGAACCACAGAAGATGGAGATGGAAAAGACCTCCTAGATTATCCAGGTCCTCTTGCTACAAATACGGGATAGCTCTCTGCAGTACATTCACCAGAGCTTTGTGCCATGTGTTATCAGCCAATAACATTTTGGATCTTTGAAGGCCTCCTGCCTGCCTGTGTAGTTTCTGTGTTTCATTGCTGGGTTGTTGGGTTTTTGTTTTGGTTTTTTTTTGTTTTTTTGGGGGGAGGAGGGGGATATTGGGGGGCGGGGAGGTGTTATGTTCTTCCAAAGCAAGGAAGAGATGGTTAAGATATCACCCTGGTTTGGATGCTCAGCAATCAGTCAAATCCTTTCTTTTGGAACATTTATAGTATTGTCAATTCCTATATTATATGTTTTTGGGACAAAGATGTCTTCGTAGCACTCAGCACAATAAGGTCCTGATCCTGACTGAGGCACTCAGGCACAACTGCAATATGAGTTTTATATATAAAAAACAGCCAACAACAACAAGAAATTCCAGCCAAAATCACTTTGGCTGAGGGACATGCCTGAAGCAAGGAAAACAGAGGAACGTCATGGGACTATATCTAATCCTATTTGGGTATTTCTAGCAGGGATTCTGATTTGTTTCCAAATAGCATTATCCATGTATATAAAGTGAAGTGGGATATATTGCCCCCTGAGACCAACATCTTTTTAGTCCAAAGTCCCCTGGAGAGTGAGAGACTGTAAACTGCATTAAATAAAAGGCAACAAATGAAAATGAAATAAAAAAATATCCAACAGAACTAATATATTAAAACTATATTAGGGAAAAGAATCAATTGCCAGATATATTATTGAAACAAATATTTACACGTCATGTGAAAACCTCAGTTTAACATCAAAGATCTTAAGCTAGGCTCAGACCACCTTTAAATATTATATGCTACCAATGCCACATTTAGCTGTCATGTACTTTCTCTATATTTCTTTTCTCATCATTGCTAATTACCAATGTAAAGAGATACCTTTTTCCTTTCCAATCAACCTGCTGATCTTGTCTTATTTATTCAGTGATGGCTTAATCTAGTGCTTGAGATATGAGGAATGTTTCTCTGGTGATGAAATTGTGATGTAAAAATAATCTATCAAGCAATCTCTGAATAATCCAGCATTAATGGGAATCAAGACTTGCACTGTGGGATAATTCAAATAGAGATTGCAATTCCCTCACTAATTTAAAATATATTATAGGTAGGGCTGGTAGCACTGCCTCATTAAAGTTGCCAAACATTTCCCATTATAAGACCCTGTGTTCAGTTGCTCAGAACTTTGCCAACCTTTTACTATAGGCTGACATTTACATACTGTGTGTCTGCCTATTGTTGATCTTTTTGCAACTTTTCAGCCCAGACACTTCAGCCATTTCCAAGAACAAGGTGAGGAAAAATACATGTGGAGCAGGGACTTGAAATTTTAGCCTCTGTGTCTGAGATGTGACTTTTGCCATCCCCATGAGAATCTGCCCAAATTTGTCCAAGTTATAAGCCTTTGACAATAGTTTGCACATAGTAAGGACTTGCTAGAGCTTCACAGCTAAATTCCCTAAAGATTCCATCTGCAATGAGCATGCTCCAGACTGGGGCTCAGCAGGACTTCCCCTGCAATTGCAAATGAAGGCTGCTATTGGCCAGCCAACAGTACTGAGATCAGGAAGCCTGTCTCTCCTGATCTCTCAGTGTCTCCTGTTGGGCCCTGGAAGTGCAGAAGCAGATGCTGCCTGATTCAAATGCAGAGGGGACAAGAATCGGACCCAAGAGGGAGCATGGGAGGAGCAGATCAGGGCAAGGAGCAAGGTGGAAAGACTGGCAGTAGAAACTGGTGGAAGGAAGAGGGAAGCTCAGACTGGGATTTGGGATGGGAAAAGACTGGGAGCTGGAAGAAAGGGCAGAGGAGACTGGGATTCAGGTAGAAGGAGCCTGGGAATGGCTGGGCAAGAAGATTGGGACTGGGAACCAGTAGGGTGGAAGAAAGGAGATGGAAGAGGAGACTGATCTGATGAGGCACCAGGATGTGGGAGGAGAATTGGGACCAACTAGGCAAAAAAACTGGGTCAAGGTGCTGGTGGGGAACATGATGCTGAGTTTGGATGATGAGCCTAGGGTAGGAGACAGGAAACCAGTGGGGGCCAGGGACATGGCAGCGGGGGGGAGGGGAAGGGGGGGAGAAAAACAGACTGGATGAGGAGCAGGAATAAGGAACTGGGGCTGGCAAGGCAAGAAGACTTGAGTCAAAGAGCTTTGGTTTGAGGGAAATGGGAATAGCTGGGCAAGGAGACAGGTACCATGGATGAGGAAAAAGACTGGGACTAGGATGACAAGCCTAAGGAGCGGACACGGGGATTGGGTAGGCATGGAAAATGGGACTAGGATGAGAAGCCAACCGTGGGGGAAAGACGTGACCAGGAGAGAGACAGGTTGGAGGGAACAGAACAGAAGAGAACCTACTCCCCTGAAGAGCCTAGAATGGAATGGAAGATTCCAGAGTCTCATCATTACTCTGCTGTCAGCAAATGTCTGTGAAACCCATTGGCAAAGGATAACAACCTAGCACTGCTATCAGTTATTTTATTAGCTCAAGTGGCAGAAGTCTCTGTGCTGGATCTAAAGATTCCAGCCCTGCGGATGGCCCATGTGGCTTCAATATAGGTGCATCTATACTGCAAAAAACCCCATACTCCTGCAATAGCGAGTCTCACAGCCTGGGTAAACTGACTTGGGCTCGCATTATAGGACTAAAATTAGTAGTGTTGATGTTCCCACTAGGGCTGGAGCATGAACTCTGAGACCCACTATGCCTGGCATGTTTCAGATCCTGGGCTCCAGCATAAGCAGGAAGTATCTGAATGCTTCACAAACATTAAGTAACTTATTTTCACAATACTCCTGTGAGATAAGGGGGTTTTAATGTGCCCATTTTGCAGACTGGGAACTGAAGCAAAGAGATTCAAGTCAAAAGTATCCACTAATTTTGGGTGCCTAATTCAAGACACATAGGATGTAATTTTTCAGAGTGATTAGCATTATATAGTACTTTATATGTTCAAAGGACAGCTCCCATTGCCTTCAGTTGCATTTGTGAGTACTCAGCACTTCTGCAAATCACCAAATGCCAGGGTCTCACGTCAGTCGCCCAGAAAATGAGGCACTCACAATTAGTGAACACCTGTGGAAAGTTTGGTTTACATGACTTGACGAGCATTCTTAATACTGTTATTTTCTGAGTGCTTGAATTCACACCTTAATTACGTTCTTTTATATATACAGAAAGAGACAAAGAGATAGAGATGCTGTGTCAATATATGATGACTTTGTGTCAAAACAGAATGGCATTTCACCATGATATTGTGTTAGGAATGATGCTGTTGTCACATGATGTTCTGTCAATACATAATGACAGTGAATCATCATGCTCAGACAATAGCATTACTAATAATTTACAAGCATCAAGAGTCTGTGCTCCAAGCCCCCAATAATCTTTTAGAGAGAGAGAGAGAGAGAGAGAGAGAGAGATGTTGTATCAGCAGATGATGACATTGCATCTATATATGAGGATAGTGCATTTCACCATCGCTTTGTGCCGTTGTGTCAGCAGTAATGCCACAGCATTGTAATCTTGAGTCAACACATTATGGCAATGTTTCAACAAGTATGACCCTTCACCATGATTTTGAATTACTAACAACTATGCTGTGCCATGGCAATGCATCAGTCTGTATTGATATTGCATTAGGACATTGAACCAACGTATAATGATAGGGGAAAGTGATCTTGCATGAGTTCAGTGATATTGAGCCATGATGTTGCATGAATACACAATTATGCTTTACCATGACAGCATGTCAATGCCCAGTGGCACACAGTGACACAATGCTCATAACTGCATCATGCACCAAGGCAATGTGGAGAGACAGACACTCAGATATCCCAAGACCACTTGATAAATCACTCTGCAGGACAAATGTAGATTAGTGCCACCCCTACCCCTAAACTTTGTCAGCTTGGTGTTGACAAAGCTTTGCTACCCTCAGCAGAGGTACTCCTGAGAGGTTCACCCAAGACTGCCCCTCCACATATTTCTCTCTGTCTTTCAAGTTGCACCGACAGCAGGTACTTAGTTCTCGAACACTTTTTGTTTTATCTGCTCAGCCATTTGACTGCATATGATTGACCTCACTGCAACCCATGGAGAGTAACGAGATTCAAAAGCAAACCAGTGTGACAGGGAAATGGCCCAATTATGCTGAGCCTTGCTTTTCTCCTGGCAAAACGGATGCAGCGTAGCACGTCAAGACACAAAGGGAAGCAGACACCTAAAGAGGGCTGTTGAAGGAGAAGGATGAAAGGATGACAATTATTTTAATCGGCATCCAAGAGGTGGCAATAATGTTTCTTATAATTGCAGAGTGAGGCAGAAAAGTCAATAATTCCAGCTGGCCTTTGTTTCTGAATAGAACCTGCATTAGCTTTTCATCCTCTGTGCTAGTGAAGCATTGATTATTTCCCATTAAGCAATACTTGGGTCAGCTTGTATTGGTCCCACTCAACATAGATGGAGGCTAGGATGACCAATTAATGGCTGTTCATGTCAGTTTGTTGGGAAGATTTTTGTTAATTGCTGATGGTATTTTTATTTATTTTAATTATTATTTAGTCTTACCCTGGCTGTGTTCTGACCTTAGCACCGGGTTACTTTTCCACCCCAATGGTGGAAAATTATTTATATCAATACAAAATGGAAGTATAGCTCAGTAAGAGTAAAGAACAGATGATACGGTAGATTAACTAGTTCAGTTTGGGATGGCACCTCCTGCAACATGGGGTACAGTGGAACCTGTGTTCCCACTTCATTTCCACTAGTGAAGGGGGTTACAACTAATGGAGGAAAACAGGGGGTTGGTGGGGTGGAAGTGTGGGGCTGTGGTTGACTGGCACCTCACAGCACCCTCTGGTGACCTCAGGGCACCCCTGCATTCAGCCCTTCATCTCAGTTTTCATTCTCGTATTTCCAGATAAATTCCACACCGTTTTTTTCCATGCCACTCACAATTGTTCTCCTTAGAGTCTGATTTATTAACTTGAAATTCAAAAATAAACACAAAAGTCTTCTTTACAGCTTTCAGCTAAGTACCACTCAAACACCCTGATCTGGTCAGAGTCCTTCCTGCCTTAGCAAGCTACTCCCAACCCTTCCTAGGTGGAACCATTGCCTGCTCTCAGGGTCTTCTCTGAAGGAGCCTCTCTCACTTCCTGCAATCGCCTACATTCCTCTCCCCCTTACTGCAGCCACTTTCTTCTTTTTACAGGAAATTGCCTGATTCCCCTCAGGTGGGGCTCATTCTGAAATTGGGGTTGGCTTGGCCCAGGCTCTCCAGCCCAAGCACAAGCCATCTTGTTATGGGGGGAAGAACCCACTGTGGGATGTTCCCCCACCCTGGGGCATTGTAAATCTCTCAGCGTGAGCTCTGTAGGAACATACTGTGTGGGAGTTTGGTGTGGAGTCAGAGTGAGGCAGCAGCTATTCTGCATGGCATGTTCCTGTCTAAACCCTGCAAATATCTAAATGGGAGTTAGTGACACTCTGAACAGCATTAGCTTTTGCTGGATTCCCTCTGGGATTGGTCACCCTGAGGAGGTAGCCAGTTGGAAGCATGACTTCAGAAGGAGGCTGCAAGGCTCTTTGATCTTACAACAGAGAAGACACCTCTCTAAATTGTGGGATCAATCTTTGGGGTTTGGTAAACAAGCAGAAAAATCAATGAAGGGACTAGGTTTGGGGAAAACTTGTGTTTCTTACAGACACCAAATCTTGTCATAAGCAGTAGTCCCTTTTGCCCTCTGGGCAGCTAACCTGGCTCCCTCACTGCCGAGCAATGACCAGAGAGCCCTCAAATCAGCAGGGGCCTAGTCATCTCTTCTGGTGTGCATCAATTAGGCAGCTTCCTCCCTTGCTCTAGCACAGGGGTAGACAACCTATGGCACACATTCCAAACCCAGCACGAGAGCTGATTTTCAGTGGCACTCACACTGCCTGGGTCCTGGCCACTGGTCCGGGGGGGCTCTGCATTTTAATTTAATTTTAAATGAAGCTTCTTAAACATTTTAAAAACCTTATTTACTTTACATACAACAATAGTTTAGTTATATATTATAAACTTATAGAAAGAGACCTTCTAAAAACGTTAAAATGTATTACTGGCATGCGAAACCTTGAATTAGAGGGACTAAATGAAGACTCGGCACAGCACTTCTGAAAGGCTGCCGACTCATGCTCTAGCATCTGCTTCTCCTCCCTCTGCTGAAGGCTGTCTGCAGTCTCAACCAAACGTCGCCATGGCAGTTACACTCAGTTGACATTTTCAAGCTCTCTTTCATAACCATAGGACCAGAGGGTTTTTTGTTTTTTGTTTTTTAATGAAAGCAGGCCGCTGCTCAGATGTGCACACAGTGCACGGCACATTCTACTAGGAGGCTCCAGCGCAGCAGGGAGGGCACCTGTACTTTGGATATTGCACAAGAACACTAAATGGCACTGAACAGTGTCCTTTGTTAGGACCCTGTACAGTGCTGAGCACCTCCTGTGGGGGGCTGAGTACCCCTTCAATTTCAGTGAGAGATAAAGGGACTTAGCACCTTGCAGGAAGCACTCAGCAGTGTTTAACAACAGTCACAGTATATGGGCATGTGTACAGAAAAGGAGGGTTATAATGCTCCAACCAATAGCACTCGACCTAGAGCCTCCACTCCATGTAATTTGGATACCAAAATGCCCAGTTTCCCCCCCAGCTGTTGAATCCAAGATTCCTGTTCCATCAGCCCAACAATGGGGCTCATCTGTAGAGTTATGTAGGCTCTGGACCAGCATGCAAGCCTGGAGGTTAAACTTCAGCCCCCTTCTGAGAAGCAGGAATACCCTTCCCTGCAGAAGAGCAAAAAGCCTGAGTGAGCAGCAGCCAGGAAAGGAAGAATGGAGTTCTGTGTGATGCTCAGACTGCCTGAGGGTTGACAAGGGATCTTCATTAAAAGGTTTGTTTGTGATAAAACTGTTCTCTCTCCCCCACACTCTACACTACCCTCTTTCATAAAGGCCTCCTTTACTAGCAAACACATTTTCTCTCTGTCTCTCCCTGTTGCTTACACATTCACTACGGCATTAGAGGCAGACAGATCCAGAAGGCTGGTATATATAACGAAACTGGTGTGCGGTGGTGAACCTTAAATGGGACCTATGTCACTCCCCTGGCTCTGTGTGTTTAACCAGTTCTGGAGCTGCCTGCACATTATTTCATATTTCATTTCAAGAATGCAGCATATCCTACCCCAAGTGCCTAACCCAAACATGTAGCCACTTCTCAAACCAAACAGGAGGCTAATTATGAAGACTAAATGCATTATGGAAGACTATCAATTATTAATCAGTTGGTCCCACTGTTATCTTCTCCCACATCCATGAGTCCTTTTCAGTCAGTGAGGGTTTTATAGCTGCTGGTATCTGTTTGCAGCCATATTACCCAGGGCTACCAGACTGGACCTTCCAAGGTAAGGTGTGGTAAGTACTTGGATGAAAGAGTTCCAAGGAAAATAAGAAATGTTGCAAGTGGTGGGATTGTTAAATCAATGGGTCGTGCTCTTGCTTCTGCACTGTAGTGACACAATGCCTCCGCACGGTGCTAATGGACAACCAAGATTTAATAGACACGAAGTGAAGAAAACTTTTTGAGAAAAGCTTTGTATAAAGAACAAGGGAACACTTGGAAAATTTTAACATATACAAAACATGTAACTTCAGACAAAGAAAGAAAAGAGATTCTGGCAATCACCATCACTGTCTATTAATTTATGTCCTTAACAAAGCAATCTAACTAAGAAAAATATATAATTAAATTAACAAACTGGGTCACTATAAAATGGCTCTCCCAAACAAACCTCTCTTATATTTAGATTTTAGTAACTCATTGAACATGACCATCCCCTGAAATCTGATTCTCAAAATTAATCAGCTTGCATATGAACACTGTCACATGGATGAAAATGGCTAGAGAATCATAAAAAAAATAGTCATGATAAAGGGAGGAAATGAATTAAATGGAATTATCTATTGGAATACTCAGGGCTGGCTCCAGGCACCAGTGCCCCAAGCATGTGGTTGGAGCGGCACTTTCCAAAGGGCGGCACTCTGGCTCCTTTTTTTTTTTTTGCTTGGGGCACAAAAAGCCGGGAGCTGGCCCTGAGCGGAGGTGAGCTGCGGCAGTGGGGGGCGCGGGGAGGACTGCAGGAAGTAACTCTGGGGGGGGGAGGCAGAGTAACCGCTCCTCCCCCAGCTCACCTCCTCCTCCTCCCCCGAGCACGCTGCCGTTCCGCTTCTCCCCCTGGGAGGGCCTGGGAGGGAGAGAGGGGTAAGAGGGGAAATGCAGCGCGCTCGGGACAGGAGGTGGGGCCGGGGATTTGGGGAAGGGGTTGGAATGGGGTGGAGAAGGGGTGGAGCTGGGGCAGGGCCGGGGAGGGCACAGGAAAATTTTTTTTGCTTAGGGCGGCAAAAACCTTGGAGCTGGCCCTGGGAATACCTCAAGAGTTGGTGTTACATTTTGGATAGCATGGAAATTTTATAGACCAGTCTTATATACCATAGCCAGATTAGTTAGGTAGGCTAAGCAATAACTACATTTTAAATAGTATAATGGTTATAACTATATTAAGATAGAGTTTAACATGCAGAGTAATATCAGTCATTTAGTGTAAAATATATTACAAGGATGTTCCTCAAACCAAGCATTATAAATGCAGAAAATTCAGAGTTAAGGTTAAATTTAAAAGATAATTTAATCTAATAATTCTAACAAACATGTTGCAGTATGGAAATGCACAGTAATGGAAGCCAAACAACCTTAATTCTTCCCTGTAGTCATACTATGCAATAATCAAATGATTAGAATTAAGGCATTTTAGTGTTTGTGGTCTCACATTAAATTAAACTGATTTTTAAAGACACACTGATTTTTTTTATTTCACCCTTCTCATGGTGCAACTGATTCCTCCATAACACATGAAAGGAATAAATACCAAGTGGAGAAAAGAATTCTAGGGGAAAAAAAGCGGGGGATATAAAAGACATGGATGAGATATAACTGAGCAAAGGAAAATTTAGGTAGAAGAACAGAAGCAACTTGCTGATGATAAGCCCTATTAGCTGGTGAAAAAGTCTTCTGAGGGAAGGGGTTGGAGCCCCATTACTTAGGACTTTTAAAAGTGGACGAGAACCCTCCCCTCCCCCCAAAAAATGCAGTGTTGGGAACAACCCAACACTGAGATATAGATAGAGTGAATGAGACCTAATGGGTCTTTTCCGTGTTCATACTATTCACTGCACTGCTGGAGGTGCTGTCTTTCAGGTGAGACACATAGCTCTTTATTCTTGACATTATTAAAGATCCCAGGACACTTTTCACATTAATGTGGGTTTTGGCCTCAATGTCTTGACTAAATTCTAATTTGGACAATTACTTTCTGGTAACAAAGTTCATATCTATCACCCTCTGTAACATCTTCATGTTCAGTCCTAAACTGTTGTGAGGTGTTTCTATGAGTTGTTAGGTAGCTGTCACATTCCTCCACAGAGGTGGCTGAAAAATCCAAGCCTGCTCAACCACAACAGGTTTGAGAGTATGAAATGGATACTGCTCTTTAATGTTCCATTTCAGAATATTTTGCATCAGTCTCTTACTCCTCCTTTGCCCCTCAGCAATCGACAATGCAAGCTTTAATTTAGACATTACATATCGGGGTTCATAGCATCAGAGTATGGGAACCCTCTATTCCCAGAAAACAAGCACGCCTGGCCCAATCTTCTTCCCAGACCTTGCTGCATTGACTGAATCAGTAGCCTATAGACCTTTAACTAATGCAAGTTCTCACAGATATTTTATAAGAGGCACACAGCCAGCACGGTTTTCCCATGTACTGCCAGAGCTGTATCCTATCCGCTTCTCTATATAGCCCAAACTTGCTTTGGGCCCAATCTTGCTTGCAGCTTCTCTTCTGCTGTCTTTGGTAGTTTGATCCTTTTATATAAAATACATTTTCTTTCATCCCCCTGAAAGCCCAGTCTTTTTAAAATAATTACTCATATTTTCTTGGAGGAACTTTTTGTGGAGTATAGTCTTGACATTGTCTTCCGATTGATCATACTTATTTTTAGTGGAGAATTTTTCCTGCAAATCCTGTATGCAAACTTCTTAGTCTTCATATGAATTAATGGCTAACATTCTGACTTTGGTACCCTCTAATGATTCTGTATGTCATGTCATCAAGCTGACTTATGCCACCATCCCACCACTTGGATAAATTCCTCTGGTATTCAAAATGCTGATGTAAAAACTGCCTTTGCTTTCCTTCCTTTGACCTTCCAAGACTTTGCTGTGAACAAGTGTCATCCTTCACTCAGTAGCATGACACTAGCTCTTCAAAGAATTAAAACAAGACTGCACCAGGAGAGCATCCAAGTTTTGCTACACACCCATCTTCCTAATGTTTTCTGTTTACATCAAAAAGAAAGGAGCTTGGCAATGGAGGAGCCATCAAGGGATGCCACTGAGGCATCATCAATGCACACCTTCAAAAAGAGAGTTAACACTGATCTCAGGAAAGAGCACAGAGTAAAAGTTCTTACTGTGGTTCATGGGTCACTGATGGTAATCAAAACACCCTTAGAAGAGCTGTAGACCTTTTTCTATCGCTACGGTGAAGCACCTGTTTCTCTTCAAGCAGTGGCATTTCCTGCCAGTCCTGGATTCTTTTAAGGTTTCCCCAGGGCCTACTGGACCAGTAAATCCATGTCAGAAAAATAAGCAGATGAGGCTCAAAATACACATTGTCTAAAGTGAGCAATGAGATCTGCTGAGTAAGAAGGTCCCACTTCAACAGTCACTTTTCTGATATGTTTCACTGACTTGTCTGAACCCAACCTACATTTTTGTTTGTTTTTATGTCTATAAAGATTTAAGCATACTGTCAATGCACCATAAATAATAAAAAATGGCCTATAGGAGACAGGAAGAGGTGGATGGATCTTGCAAAACAGCAAGAACCCAGACAGAGTGTGAGGGACAGAATGTTCAGATATCCAGGCTACCTCTCAGACATTCCCTCTCCCAACCTCATCTTAGCCTAGTTTACACTTTTATTAAAATATTTTGGGACAAATGAAGTCAGCTCCATTGATTTCAGTGGAGTTGTACCCACTTATGCCAGTGCTCATAATTTGTCCCTTTAGCTCTGAATCTTATCTACACACCCAAGAGAGCACAGGTAGACAATCAAGTGAGCTACAGGCTCTCCTTCCATCATGTAACATGCTCTGATGTCCTAAATAGCTATATTTTTTTTGGTTTTAATTTTAAGATCTATTCTCCCCTTTCAGTCTTCTTCCATTCATTCACCATTGGGGACAGGCTGAGAAATATGCTTTAATGAAGAGAGGACATGGTGATAGCCATCATCGTAGAACACAGCTAGAAAATGATGGTACCATTAGAAAGCGCATTCTTCAAGACCTCCCCATCACCAGCTCAGCCTGTCCCAAAGCTGTCTGGTTTCAGGAATCTATGACCCATTCCCATAGTCAGGAAACGGTGTAAAAATTTAATCTAACTGTACTACAGTCAAAAAACACATTAGCATTAAAAATAAATGACTTACTGAAAAGCACTGAACAACACTCAACAACTGAAACACTTGCTTGTATCGACTAGTTCAAATGCATCCTCTGACCTGGAGCTGAAGAGGTGATGCAAATGACCTGAGAAACTGCCACCCACTTTCTGTATCATTAGTTCCCTAACAGGATCAACACAGCTCATTCTCCAGAGGTGAAAGGATGCCTTATGAAAAGGAGCCCAGGCATTTCAGTGCAGAAGGTCCAACACTTTTCTAGAAAGACGCTAAACTCAATTTCCCACGGACAGCTAAGGAACAATCAACCACATTTAACCTGTTGATTACGATAGGTGCTTGATGCAATCCTTGCTGGTAGCTCCACACTGTAAGTTCTCTCTTAATGTGTATTGTAGACTACAAACCATGGGCCAAATTCACTCCCTGCATAATTCTGGACACTGATAGTTGCATGGGGGTTTCATAAATGGTACATCTGTAGAAACCAACACTAATCCTACCAATATTCTGGTTTATTAAAATGCTATAAAATGGAAATTCACGGCTCAGACCGGATATAAAGCTTTGTGTGTCAGAATCCACATATCAGGAAACCTACAGTAGATATAATCAGTTCTCCTCTGTTCCCTCCAGCTTGATGCAGGAGGGGTAGGAGGAGTGAAAAAGGATTACATTAGAAGTCCTAATAACATGCAAGATGATGAAACCAGGAAAAGTGTTCACATTTCCATTCTTCCACTTTCTTCAAAGGCAAAATATTCAGTCTCTCTGCTTCCATGAATATCTTTTATATTCTCCTGGAAATCCCTTCTCTTTGGAACCAGCCTTGTAATCTATATTTTCCATTAAAGAAATGAAAAGTGAGATATTGTTAATCAAAGCCCTTTAGGGGTCAGTAGGGCAGTGGAGACAGAGGGAGGTGGAGGTGTGGGGAAGATATGTAGTGGCCATGCACATTCCAGACAAAGGCTGGAGCTATCTTGTCTCAGGACTGACAGCAGCAAGGACACTACCTTCCTCATCTCCTTACTGCCCCCACAGAGTGAAGACTGCTTCGTATGCCCTACATAACCAACAGTCCCTCAACGTGGCTGCTCATATTACAAGTGACATTTCTCCAATTATATCTCAGAGCCCAGACACAGCAGTTTGTCCTTACAGCTACAGAGGCCCATTAATAACCATCCTGGGGAGCACGGTGACTCTCAAGACACACTCCTGTCATGTGACTCCCTCTTTGATTCTAATTTTCTGCAATCAGAGCCAAGATGCCATCTAATGAGTCAAAACATTTATTGTTTCCTAGCCTTCCACAATATGAAACCAGAAAGCAACCCCCCCTCCAACCCAGCCTTATCAGTTAATAACACTCACTGCCACTGAAGGCTGGAGAAATAGGAGCGCTTAGAGAAAAGAACTGTGTTTAGACAGTTCCAAGGCTGCAAAAGACATCCAAACACAGGAGGGAAACTCAAAACTTTTGGTTGAGAACCTGTCCTTTCAACCCACTGCCCCGCCAGGATATGGTTGCACAACATCACCTGTGCTGTTCAAAGATGCTCTCCTAGGGTGAACTGAGGAAGGATGGTCTCTCTTAAAGGGACAGTATCAGATAATAGAACAGCCAAGTTTACAATTTAACAGAAAAATTAAATTATTTTACAAAATTTTACTATTAATAAAAAGTTTCATGGATTTCTGTTTCATTTCATTTTCTATAGTTTGCAAGAGAATGTTTAATACAAATGCTTGCAGCTCAAACACCCCAGCCCTGTACTGTGCTAGAGCAGGAGAGTTGGAAAGTTAAACTGACCAGTGGGAAGAGAGAGGATGGTCCTGCGATTACGGCATAGGGCTGCAGGCTAGGAGACCAGCCCTCAGAATCCCCGCTCTGTTAGGCCTGGTCTACACTGGATGTCGATCTCAGTTATGCAACTTCAGCTATGTGAATAACGTAGCTAATGTCGACGTACTTAGACCTACTTACCGCAGTGTCTTCACTATGGTGAGTCAATTGCTGCTGCTCCCCCATCGACTCTGCCTGCGCCTCTCGCCGAGCTGGAGTACAGGAGTCGACAGGAGATTGCTCGGGGATCAATTTGTCATATCTAGACTAGACATGATAAATCGATCTCCGCTGGATCGATTGCTGCTCGCCGATCTGGCCGGTAGTGAAGACATACCCATATTGACTCACTGTATATGACATTGGATATGTCACTTAGGGCTGGAGTGTGGCATAAATCACTTTTTTAGCTTGCGATGGGGTGCATTTCTTCTGCTGTAGGGGGAGCTCTAGGAGTCAAAATGGAAGCACAGCCACTGTGCCACTCCTTAACATGGTGCAGTGCACTCCCCCTCTGCTGGCTAGTGAAGGAGAAATGGCAGAGGCAAGACCCAGCAGTGGATCCTTGGGCTTCCTCAACACAAAGACCTTCCATTCTGCACAGCCTCTGCCCTCCCTTATGCACCTACATAAGAGCCAGCATAGCATGGCCCATAACCTCTCCATACCTTAGTTTTCCAATCAATAAAATCGGGATAATAATATTGACTTACCTCATAGGCAACCCTACAATAATAAATGTGGGTACACAGCTCTAGCAATCCTAAAAGGTAAGTAGCAAGCATCTGCAGCCCCAGAACTCACAGGCATCTCTACACCAACAAGCCTGTGCATGTGTGCAGTGGAGGAAATATAATTCTGGTCGAGAAATAACTTGCAATCATGAGCTCATTGGAAGATGATTGCAAACAAAGATTTTAAAGTATGTATTCTAGTTTTAAGCAAAACATACCGTTTGTCACCTTTGATATAGTTCAGATGTTTATTTATTTATTTATTGCTGTAGATACCCAAAGAAATTCAGACCATATTTTGGATAATCTCCTTGCCATCGTTCACGCTTTAAAAATTGCAGCCATTCACAGCAACTATACCTGGAATATTATGTGTAATTCAGATCCCCATGGGTAAAGTAAGATATAGGGGGGGAAATAACTGAGAAAACACATAGACACAAAAAGGACAGCAAAAATGATACAGTGCAAGGCCCAGAGAATAAAACACATAGGAAGCGACTGAGTGAGCTAAATTTATATACTGTAGAAAAGAGAAAACTCAGGGGTGATAGGATCATACTCTATAAATACCTTCAAAGTAACAATATAAATGCAGGAGGAAAATTATTCAAGAGATTGTAGGATGAAAAGCTATAGCCTGGATGCAAGGGAGGCTAAGTTTAGCCTAGATAAGAGGGAAAAGTTCTTTCATGTCAGACCATAGGACAGGAGTGGCCAAATCGTGGCTCACAAGACACGAGGCTCTTTTACAGTTAAAGTGCTGCTTGCAAACCCCCCCACACTCCCACTCCATTCTCCACCTACCAAACTTGGCAGACCTCTGCCTTGCAGTGGCATGGTGGAGTAGAGGCTTCTGCCCAGTGGTAGGGCTGCCAGGTGTCTGGTTTTCGACCAGAAAGTTCAGTTGAAAAGGGACCTGTACAGTGTCTGCTGACTGGACACCAAAAGTCTGGTTACCTCAGTAACTGCGATCAGACTCTACCACTGGGAGGGCAGGAAGAGCAGTTGCTGCTGGATGACAAGGAATCCTGACAGTGCACAGCGCTTGAGGAGCAGCACCAGCAGCCGAGCTTGCCTTCTATGACAGTCCCTTCCACCTTCTCAGCCTTTTAGGGCCTCAGCTGTCTCTGGCCTCTCACTCCAGTGACAAACACCACCACCATACCACACCACTGCACCCCTCTCTGGCCTCTCACTCAGAGCTAGCACAGATGTCTCCTCAAGCTGGAATTTACACCTCCAGTTTGAAGTGCAGATACTCCAGTAGTTACAGGGTCTAAATCTACAAGATGAACCCTTGGCAAGGGGCTCACAGTAGGGTTGCCAAGTGGTCAGTTTTCAACTTGAACACCCGGTTGAGAAGGGACTTTCGTGGCTCTAGTCAGCACCACTGACTGAGCCATTAAAAGTCTGGTTGGTAGCACAGCAGGGCTGGCTGGCTCCCTGCCCAGTTCTGTGCAGCTCCCTGGAAGCAGCAACATGTCCCTGCAGCCCCTAGGTGGCAGGACGGGCAGGGGGACTCTGTGCACTGCCCTGCCCCAAGCGCTGGCTCCACAGCTCCCGTTGGCTGGGAACTGCAGGCAACAGGAGCTGCGGGACTGGTGCCTGCAGGTGGGGACAGCGCATGGAGCCCCCTGGCCCCTCCACCTAGGAGTCGAGGGACATGTCGCTGTTTCCGGGAGCTGCCTGAGGTAAGCACTGCCTGGAGCCCGTATCCCAACCCCCTGTCCCAGTCCTGAGCCCCCTCCTGCACCCATAACCCTTCACTTTTGGCCCCACCCTGGAGCCTGCACCCACAGCTCAGAGCCCATACCCCCTCCAACACCTTGCCTAAGCCCTGAGCTCCCTCCTACACTCTGAACCCCTCGGTCTCACCCCCTAGCCCAGAGCCCCCTCCTTCACCTCAATCACTCAACTCTGGCCCCACCCCAGAGCCCGACCCAAAAGCCAGAGCCCTCACCCCCTAATCCCCTGCCCCAGCTCAGTGAAAATGAGCTAGTGAGAGAGAGTGGGGGATAGCGAGCAACAGAGGGAGGGGTGATGGAGTGAGCTGGGGGTGGGATCTCAAAGAAGGGGCAGGGACTCAGGAAAGGGGCAGAGTAGGGGCGGGGCAAGGGTGTTTGGTTTTGTGCAATTAGAAAGTTGGCAACCCTAGCTGACAGCCCTCAATTTCCAGTGGGTTAAACGGGTTCTGAAGCATCTCCTGGGCAACTCAGTATATATAAAACTGAATCAGACTCATAAAGATTAGGCCTACAAAATCCATGTGGTCAGACAGCATGACTTAAGTGGCTTTCACTGTTCCCACTATCTAGGATGCTTGAAGTATGCAATATGCAAAAGTGTGTCCTAGCTCAGATTATGCCAGTTATGCTATGTAGTATCTCTCTTTAGGCTGCAAGTTGCTTAAATAAAGCATCTGGAATTTGAAGGTTGGAGAAAAAGATATTCCAAGATTTCTAAAGGGAATTTTACACTACAAATGCTTTATGTCCACTGGGTTTCAGATTTCATGTATGTAGGTTTTTTTCCTCCTTTATTAAACTGAGAGATGGAAGGGGAAAAACCTGCATCATCTGTTTAACAAAAAAGCCTTTCAAATCAGCAGGATGCTTTCAGTTCAATTATGTTTTATGTACTGCAAGGTTAACTAAAGGGAGAGGCTTATTAGCACAAATAATACCACCTCAGGCTGTGATCCCAACAGATCTCACAAGCTAAGTAAGGTCAGGCCCTGTCAGTATTTGAATTAAAGCTCTCTGAAGACAATTCACTGTGCAGCAGGAAATGGTGTGGACATTACAGTTTTCTAATAGGTACTGTTCTTACTTCTGAGTCAACGTTCAACCAGTTTCCCACTGTGCAGTAAGAAAGCATTCTGCCAATGATGTTGCTGAAAGGTGTGACCCAGTGATTTTAGCACAGGAATAGGTATCAGAAAACTCATGGTCCAATTCTAGCTCTGATACTGGCTCTCTTTGTGGCCTTGGACTCTGTTCCTCAGTTTCCCCATATGAAAAAGATTCACACCTACATTTCATGTGGGTGCTGTGAGCATTAATTATAGAATACTTTTAAAGTGCTATATTTTTATATTTCAGACATTACTGTTGGAGGGTTTTCTCTTTCTCCATGAGAGAAAAATCGGAGCTCTTGCATGCTTGGGTCATTGAAGATTTCATGGGTACGTTTGGAAGAATACATGTGCGGGCATCCTAGCCAAATTCCAGTTAAGGAAACTAAGTACACATTGCCTATTTAAAATTCCCTCTGTAGTTTCAACTAGACGTAGTAGTAGTATTCACTCCTTGCCCTAAACCGGTGTTTCCCAAACTTGGAATGCAGCTTGTGAAGGGAAAGCCCCTGGCGGGCCAGGCCAGTTTGTTTACCTGCCCCGTTCGCAGATCAGGTTTGGCTGATCGTGGCTCCCACTGGCCGCAGTTCGCTGCTCCAGGCCAATGGGAGCTGCTGGAAGCACCATGGGCCGAGGGACATACTGGCCTAAACTATTTGTAATATTGATCTGTGTTAAAGAGCTGCTGAGTTTCACCACAGAGGTGTCTGCATTTCAGTGGAAGTGAGCTAGAGAATGCAAAGCGTTTTGCAAACCTTTCGGATGAAAAAACAACGAGTCCTTGTGGCACCTTAGAGACTAACAAATTTATTTGGGCATAAGCTTTCGTGGGCCAAAACCCACTTCATCAGAGGCATGGAGTGAAAAATACAGTAAGCAGTATATAGATTACAGCCCATGAAAGGCATCATGTAAATGTGATATTGCTATTATTTTTTCTTGATCAAAGTTAATTTTTCCCTCTTAGTTTTAATACTACATTCCTGTTTTAAATATGTTTACTAGTTACTTAGAGAGCCAATCAACTTCACTGTAGTCTGACACTGTAAAAAACAATACTGTCTTTGATGAAACAGTCACATCAGACATCAAGCCAGGGGTAAATTAAACTGATAATTGTCCTACTTTAATTTTCTCTGAGTGGTGGCCTCCATTTGAGTAACCAATGAGTTATTATTGCACCCTGCCATCCTACATTAGCAGCAATGCTGTGAATTTGATTTTTGGAACTGGCAATATAGAAGGTGGTAGAAATATAAGAAATGAGAAGATTTTATTATATGCAGATTTAATTTACTGTTTATTTGTGCAATGTGTTTGTGTGAGTGTGTGTGAGAGAGAGTTTTGATATTACCATACTTATAATTTGGTGTGTGTTTCTTGTAAAGGGGGTGATACTGTACCCCAGAATCTCTACTAGTGATGGGTGAACTATTGGTGTTTTAAATGGAATAAATACCAACGAATTCAGATATATCTCTGAGTCTGTGAAATCTCATGAGAACAAGCTCTCTTGTGAGAGTTCCGTTGCCTTTCACTTCAGGTAACCCAGAAAAGGACAAAAATAGCCCTTTCCATAACATTTGCATACTTTCCCACAAAAATGAAAAAAAAAGGGCAAACAATTCCAACTTTTCAGAACTTGAAAACTAATTGTCGTTGTTATTTTATGTTAACCAGCTTGTTCATTCCTCATATTCACTACCAGACCAGGTGGCCATACTAAAAAAACAAAACAAAACAAGACAGCAAATGTCAATCATGAGAACCCTAATTAGTTTCTGGTGTTTAAAAATACTCAAGGGAAGTTTGCAATGCAATATGAGTCATGCTATGCAAGTTGTTAGTAAGATTAGTACTAGAGTCCTGGAAAAAGTCATCTATCTTAGAAACAGTAGCCATAGTCTGAACTCCCAGAAGATAAATGTCAATCAGCAAGGACCCTTTACTTCTTTGCCCACTATGTCACCTACATCTGGAATTCATGTCAGCAGGGGTCTTTGGGATAAATATTGTGCCTGGATCTAAAAGAAGTCTGGATAACTTAATGGCAAATGATAACATTTGAAGCTCCACTAGAATTTGAGATAAGAATAAAGGTAAGCAAGTCTCATGCTTCAAGTTGTAGACTAATTACATGCAGGAGACAGGAGTAAATTTGCATAACTAGGCAGGTGCATTATGGGTTTTGCCTTATTTGGGAGGTGTGGTTTTTCACTTTGTTTTTTCTCCCTCTTTAGAAGCAGGGACTGGCCTTGCCAGAGGCAGGATACTGACCCCCGCCCCCCTGCCCTTTACTGATAAACAAGCAGAGGTGGCTTGTTCAACTGCCAATGCTTTAGGGCACATTTCACAGAATTAGGTACTTAGAACTAATATTTTATTTTTTCCCCTTAATTTTCATTCCTCACCATCCAACTAATCTCAGCTAGCCTGGGGACCCGAAGTCCCAACATTACTCCCACCCCTGTGACTCCAGCCTGGCAAGCTGCTGGTCCAACCACAATGTTACCATTGATGTGAACACAGCTGAGATGGAGCAGAGAGACCCACACCTGCAGAGAAGGAGTTAAAGAAAGCTTATGGGCCCAGCTAGCCCTGCCCCACTATACTTGCAGCCAACGCCAAGCCTGGAGTGGTAATAAAATGAGAGAACCTGGCTCAGTTCAAGGCAGACTGGCGAGGAAGCAAGATGAAGCTCTGCCTCTCTGTGAAGGGAGCTTTGCTGGTAGAAAAAACAGGCCTGATAGCCAGGGCAGCCACTGGGAGAGAAGCTCTTAGCCCCCAAGTGAGACTGATGCTCAACTGACTGATGCTTAAGGAACTATTTAGAAGACTGGGGATGACCCAGTAGTGAGCTGACTTTTTTTTTTGCTTGGGAACATTTTAGGGCTAAGCCCCCCCAATGCATTAAAACTGTAGGATTGCCCAGTGGACAAAGGGGGAAGAGACTTTCTCCCTGCCCCTCACAGAGACCAGCAGCCACATCAGGATGCTGGGAAGGTCCACAAGGGGGTGCTACTCCAGTCATGCCATTACAACAGCCTTACAGTTTCTTCCGCCATCTATCTTAGTAGTATTCACCAGCTTCAACAGCAGAGATAGAAGCACCAAAATCTAAGAATATGAAGCTGTTCAGTGGGTGGTTAATGAATTCCCATATCAGTACTCTGAGCCTTTATGATGGCCGAATGCAGTTGGGGATATAAAATCCATCATCTTTAGCTACAGGGAGTCAATGAGTTATTTCTTGCACTGCTGCACTGAGCTATACACCTGGTGCAACCACTGGCAACAAAGCAGAGATTGTGGCTCAAAGGGTCAATGAGAAAATTTGATGAGGCATAATGCCAAGTGATGCTAGACATAAACAATCACACTGGGGCTGGAAGCTTCTTCATCCTAAACTTCAAAGCTTTAGCACTCAACCCCTATTCTCTTACTACCGAAACTTAACATTATCTTGCTATGCAAAAAAAGCTGGCAGATAAAAATAAATGAACTATTTCGATGGTGAGCTCGTTCACAGAAATTAAAAACTGACCTTTAACCTTCTCTGCAAACTCAAAAACTTTGTTTCAAAATAGTTGGGTCAACTTTTTCTTTACAAGTTACTTTTCATTTTCCTGTTCTTCTGCTCTCCACAGAAGAGCAGACACAGCATGAGTGTCCAAACTCCGGAGGTTTCTAAGACCCAAGAAGTCTGCATAAGATTTGGATAAGCCTCTGAGAACATTAAGGGGCAGATCCTCAGTTGTCACAGCTCCACTGAACAAATGGAGATATAACAATTTACATCAGCTGAGGATCCCTTGACCCCATTGCTGCTCCTCATCATCGAGCCTGCAAACCTTTTGAGATTTCCCCAACAATAACAAAGTCTCTCATGGACATAAGGATGATTCTGAAGCTATTTATTTCATCTTGTCACTGCTTATCAAGCACATCTGGTTTATCCTATTGTCCTTCATATTTTTGGGTGCACATTATGGTTCCTTATCTCCTTGAACACATGTTCAAGCGATCTTTCCAGAAATATAGGCCTGTTCCAATTAAGGGCTGTGTTACATAAAATATGGCTTTGTTGCTGTTTAACACTCTTTTCTAATATAGTCCTATGTATCTCAGTGACCTGCATTCTCTTTATGTACCAATCTAGGCTCTGCTACCCAGAGACACACAGGGGCCTTCAGGTGTCCCCTAGACACAAACCTAAGTCCTTTAGATCAAGAGCTTTTAGTTGCAGTGTCCCTCACATCTGGTACTCTGTCCCCATTTGAGCTGAGAAGACTGTAAAGTACTATCTCCATTTGAAGGCCAGGTTTAGGATGCATCTATTTCTTGTGACTTATCTAGCTGAATATAGGCTTCTGGATTCAGGGAGGATAGTCTTTTTATTGACAGATTATAAAATATTATAGTGCACATTGGGCCCAATTTATCCCTTGTATAAACCCACTGACTTCAGTGGAGTTACTCCAATGATTAATCTGGCTCAAGGAATTAAAAGAGCAATAAAGAAGCCAACTGGACTGTATATGAAGTAACAGTGTGGAGAAATTCAGCCTGACAGAATGCACTAGACAACGTGACATTCAGCAACGGTAAAAGGATTATGGTTTTCCTGATTAAATGACTGTTATGCTTTTGGATAGACAATCACTCTCCTCAAATGTTCAATAAGAGAAGTCAGAAAGACATTACCTACACTAGCTGCACACCGGCTGGAGTTTTGTTCTTTGGCCACTAAGAGTGGCACTTAATTTCTGGAACAGTTACTGACCTTATTTGTCAGACATTTCCTTCTTTCTTATGGATGCCAGCATCCCATGTGTCCCAAACACAGGAAAACCGAGCTAAATTCAGCAGCAAGTCTGGGTCAAAATTAGTGTAACTTACACCAACTTCCTCCCCTCTCAGAATGTAAATTACGACAATTCAGTCTCCTTTAAACTCACACCTACTAATATATAATCTTCACTCCCCCTTACACATCTTCACTCAGACGCACTTATATATATCTGGAGTAACCTCCACTGAAGTCAGTTGGCCAAAATTTGTCCTTATAAGTTCAGAAAAGCTCCATTAACAATGGAATTACTTTGGATTCGCACCAGAGTAAATGAGATCAAGATTCAACTCAATGGAGTTATCTGGATTTATATTAGTTAATGTAATTGAAACCAGAATCTCATGCCAAATCTGAATGTAAGGCTACACCTACACCTGAAGCTAGGAGTATGAGTCCCAGCTCGCACAGATATACTCATGGCTAGCTCTCATTTTTGGCTAGTGTGCTAAAAATAGTAGTGTGGGGGTAGCATGAGAAGTAGCAAGCACGAGCCATGCCAAGTACCAACCCACCTAAATCCTGTGCATAATGTGCTATGCACCGCTAGCCTGTACCTCCACTCACCACTACCCATACCACCATGGCTACACTATTTGTAGTATGCTAGTTTAATGGAAGCTAGCTTGAGAGTTTTTATGCGAGGCAGGAATCACACCTTTAGCTCACAGGATAGATGTAGTTTCAGGGAGGGGTGTGGAAGTGAATCGAACTTGTTTAAATGTACAGACCAAGCTCCTGGGAGAATGAAGAGCTGCAGAAAAAGCAACTAACAACAAGGCGGTGTCAGTGGAAATAAATCACATCTACTTTTATATCCTCTGAATTTGTCCCACTTTGCACAAGACATGGTTCAACACTGGAAACAAGCAAATGCAGAGCTCTGGGACAAAACCATGGCTGATGCAAGACTGAGGAAAGCCAAAGTGTCTCATGTCCGAAGTGACTTTGAACACACAAGCCCTATACAAGTGCAAAATGTGGCTTATTATCATCTCTGTGGTATAATCATCATATCTTAAACATGCTGGCTCTGCACAGATCTCAGAAAACACCTACTTCATCACATCCCCTCTTCAGGGCTCCTGCCCCTATCCCCAACTCTCTTATCTCTGCTGAGATTGCATGTCTAGGCTGGAAGCTGCCCTGAGTGTCCCTAGCAGGCTCTCTTCACACAAGTGACTAATGAGCTGTTAAAGCAAACAGGCCTTTGTCACTCAGAACAAGCTATGATAGGGAAATTGTTTTTCAAACACTAATGCACTGAAAATAGAGGAAAACCAAATCCAATCCAATGGACATACCTCAGCCCTATTCTCTCCCCCTCAGCCTCCATTTATTCAGGTCCCCTCCAAGCCAGAGAAGACTGCCTTTTTCTCACATACCTCATGGTTAGGTCTTGAGATCCAAAATAATTCTATGTCAAACCCTGCAACCTTCAGCTATGATCAGACAATTACTGGTGCTGACAACTCTCAACTCCCATTGGATGGACATCATTCAGGCAGTGTTGCTTTTGAAGTCACTGGGAGTTTTCCCTTAGTAAGGATTTGAGGATCGGGCCTAGAGTTTTCCTTCTCCAAACCTATTCCAGGTCTACCCAAGAATTCAGAGGTGGGCCAATCTAACCACCTCATAACCACACTCAAGATAAACCAGAGGTGAGTTGATGGTTTACAACAGACATCCAAATGAAAGACAACAGTATAAAACATCAGTGCACAGGGTGAGTGATGTATCTCTTGGTAGTCATCAAGAGGAGGAAATCTATCATAACCCACAGCTGTCCTGTTCTCCACTATTCACTCTCTATGAGCTATTTGCATGGTGTAAATTAGGAAATGACAACTGTGGCAGATTAAGGAGAATGAATATGTAGAAACATCTGACCATAACTCGAGCCTGCAGCCTTCTAGAACTCTACCTGTTACAAGGGATTCCTCACAACTCTGAGAGCATCACCTGCACACCTATACCACACAAACCTTATGATAGCAGAAAACACCTCCTTATAACACTTCACCTCCAGAAGGTGCAGGTAGTGTTGCATATATAAACACCTCATACACCATATGGATCAGCATGATACATGGGCTGGTAGCTCATGTCTCACTGAAATCAGGCGGGAAAGAGTTACAGTGGTTATAAATTCTAGTCATAGGAAACAGATGCCTCGGCACACAAATCTCCACAGTGTCTGAAAGGCTCATAATGGAAAAAATTAATCCAAGCAGATTCACTGTAAATTATATACAGACCCAATTAACAGGATAACTTCCACACACACAGACCCCCTCCAGTATATGGAAAGTAAAATGAGATAATAAATGCCCTGCAACTTCTTTCTGTTGCCTGCCGTTGGTGAAAGAGCAAAAGACACCAGAAAGTGTCTACTAACATAAGTATGTAAGAGTCATCTTGGCAATTTCTAAAATGGTACCTGTCATTTGTTATCCATAGCTCACAGTATGAAGGTTAGGTGTCAACTTATCTTAGACACCACTGAGACTGAATATGGTCACTGCTAATCACCAGGAAATGGTTGCTGTCAACTCTTGTTACCACCAGCCGGAAATCCAAGATAGTCTGGTGGAGCAAGAGTAGCTAACTGACAACTTTTGAACACGAAATGGTGATGATCTATAGCAGTGTTTCTCAAAGTGGCAGCATGGCTGCATGCGGCCACTAGGGGTTATTCCTGCAACCAGGACAGCCCCTTGGGTAGATATGGGGGAGGAAACAAAGGAACGGTGCCTCCCTGCAGTGCCCAGGGGCTCCAGGGAAGGGCTTCAGCACCACCCGTGCACTCACTCCAACTCCAGCCACGAGCTCCAGCTCTGGGCTTGAGCCCAACATGGCAGGGCTTCAGCAGGGCTGGCTTTACTGGGTGCCATGGTCAAGAGGCTAGGAGCAGGGTGAGCCTGGGATGCAAGGCCACAAAATGGAGATCGAGGCAATGTGGGGGGAAGCAGTGGTGTCCAGGGGGACAATGGGGAGCTGTGGCTGTTTGGGGGAGGCAGGGGGGCTAGGGGCACCAAAATACAACTGTGCATTACTTGTATTATTGAGTCTGGGGAAAAAAATCTACATTAATCAACTACAATGATTTGGATATGTATATCTGTATGTTTATTTGTTTTTCCTAAAGTTAATTACATATTTTAGGAAAATTTGTCAGAATGGTCACCAGCAAGAGTTGGTGGCCACACTCTGAGGCCACCAAATTCTGTTGCGAGAACCCCAGATCTATAGCATCCAGACACAGGGAAATGAGGATGCAGGACCCTCTCCCAGTGACCATCCACAGCTTGGGAATTTTGAAGTATTTTGTTGCTGAAAACAGCCAAATCATTCATTATTAAAACTGTATAAAGTAAATATCATTATATCACTTACTGTCCCCTTGTTTGTTTGTTTGCTCCTTCTTTCACTTGCTTTTCTTCCTACTTTCCACTTTTCCTTCTAGAATTCTCTTCTCTAGTCATCTGGCCATTCTTCCCCCTCTTTTTACCATCAGCTTACTCTCTCTATTCTAGTTCCCCATCTCCATCCTAATTTCTTCCCACTATTATCTTTTTCTCCTCCATTTTTATCCCCACTTGCTCCTCCCTGTGTCTTTCTCCCTAACTCACATCTCTTGTGATCAGGAAAAGTATGTGTCCTCCTTATACTTCCAGTGGAGGTAATGGAGGACTTTTGGAAGGTGACTGGGTGTCACTGTGTCTTTGCAGGTGTTATCTACCAAATCCAGGGGAGTTGATAGCACTGCAACAGTTTTCTGCAAGTTGGAAGAGATCTTTGTTCAATAAAAGCACCAGAAATTCAGGGAGGTTGGAAACCATATGTGGTCCCATCTCACAAGTGTCTCTTGGTTCAAGTGGCAACTCTCATTTTAGATAGTAATTTACCTCCAACAGGACCCAAACCTGCTGTTAACTCATTGTTATGATTGTCACTAATTTACATAAGAAATGGTGAATCATCAAACTGAGATAACACAAAATATTATGACTGCTCAAGGAACCAGGAACCATATCATTTCAAGTATCAGAGCGGTAGCCGTGTTAGTCTGGATCTGTAAAAGCAACAAAGAGTCCTGTGGCACCTTATAGACTAACAGAGGTATTGGAGCAGGTGCTTTCGTGGGTGAATACCCACTTCGTCGGATGCAACCCACGAAAGCTCATACTCCAATATGTCTGTTAGTCTATAAGGTGCCACAGGACTCTTTGCTGCATATCATTTCAATCTTTCTGCTCTATTTTTTTTTGTGTCCATTGGTATGAGGTCTCCCTCTCTGACTGGGTTCTCCATTTGGGCCTAGGCAGGATCAGAGGTACATATCAGGAGACAGAGTACCTAGACGAGAATAACAGTGCTCTCTTGCCCTTCTTGAATGGCTTACACAAATACTTTTCCGTAATGACCAAAACACAACAGGGGATATTAAATCTGTACTAGCCCTGCATTTGCTGCTTGTAAGCATCCTAAGGCACACATAGGCCTAACTACACAGAAACAATGCCTGCGGCAATTTTATTGCTAACATCAAGCAAGCTTAATAACTTTAATTATACGAAGCCAAAGTGTCCAAAACTAGCCAAACGGTCCCAGTCCTCACAGAGAGCAGAGCGATCAAAATACATTTAGAGTATACAGGACAAGCTTTAAATATTACTAGCAAAAAAGAAAAAAAAATTAAAATATCTTGGAAGTAAACAATTCTTTATTACTGGACTCTTGTCTCACAAAGATCTTTTATGTTTTGCTTCAATAATCCCAGCAAAGTTCTGTCCTGGTATAAAATCGCACACGTAAAAGTTCAGGTAGATTGATTAATTACCTTTGACATAATTAAGAGGGGAACTATAAACACCAAAAGCAAGGTAGAAATCACAAGTGTGCTCATGATTTATCTAGAAACCCCATTATAGCCAGATTGATCACAAAGAATACCATATTGAGCACAGTTCTTTACCATCATTAATGTCTACTGAAATGGAAGCATACAGTTGCTCTGGGTTCCTTTTGTTCCTTCGATCATGAGTGAATATCATAGTAATAAGCTGCAAGGATTTTGTTCTGTGTTTGCACAGCACCTAGCACAATGGGTTGCTGGACCATGACCAGGCTTCCTAGGCGCTACAATAATCAAAAAATAATAATCTCTCTAGTATCAATAGACTGGAGAGGACAGTAAATGAACACATGTAATCACTGTGGCATGAGATCACACGCTACATGATTTATCTAGTCATGGTTGGATTTTAGCCCTGGAAAAATATATCCCCAAAATCTTTACCAGACAAAAGAAAATACTTGTCTGAGAATATGTTGGTGTTAATTAATATTACACTCATGCCCCTTATAAACACTTCAGCAATTTATGGGCAATATTAGATTTCACAATCTCGTTTGCTTTCTAAACAAATGATCCAAAAGTAAAGAGAAACCCAAAATTATCACTGAAAATCTCTCCTTTTACACTTGACCTATTATGTTCCCACTGTATGTCTGGCATTTTGTTTATATCCATTTCACAGACTCACTGTATTGTTAGGGTTGGGGGATCCATGTTCACTTGATCAGTGGCTCACAATCACTATTTCTATTAGCAGTATTGGTGGGTAGTACTTTAGGTTCCAACTCCGGCCTCAGGAAAACCCCGTAAAATACTGAGTGTCTCCTATAAGAAACTGAACATCCTCAACTCCCTTAATAGTCAATGGCAGTGTAAGATGCTCAACACTTTGTAATACTGGTCCCTTTATGCTGGGCTGTAGCAAACCTCCTGTTCAGGTATGTTCTCTCTAAACTGCCATTAAGCTTGAACGGCTTCAAATCCCATTCTCAGTGTTACAAACAACCAAATCCCTGTTGTGAGCTAGAGCAGAAACTGCTGAACAGGAGGTGGTGGGCATAGACTGGTACTTCCAACTTCTTAGGCTGCAAACCTATTACCTGAAAAATCTGGAAAGCTTTTATTTAATCTACCCTCCTGCTTTTCTCACAGAACTCCATTTTCTCCCTCATCTACCATCATCTCAAAGTTTTCAAGTGATTTGCTTTTGATTCTAACATCTCTATCAGAAGTTGGGCCTATGTCCTTCCCAGTCACATTATTAAAATTTATTTCTGTGACTGAAATCAAATTTTTATTATCCCAAATTAAATCCATTGAGCCGATCCTCAGCAAGTGTGGAACAGCATTGCTCCACTGTTGTGAATGGAATTATGCTCATTGACGCCAGCTGAGAATCTGGCCTAGCATTTAAGTTTCTTTTGTTGCTGCCCAGTGAGAATAATACATCTTCTTTTTAATATATAAAAAGAAAAGGGGCTGAGGTAAAGGGAACCATACTCTCCACCATTTCCAGGCTTTTGCACAGGGCAGGGTGGGTTAACATTGCCATAAAATAGTCCTATTGTAAGTGTAAATCACACTCCCATTGAATTCCACTGGAGTTTTGTCACAAACTTCAGTGGGACCAAGTGCATTACACTTAGCCAAATAAATCAGACCCCGAAGGAGTGCCTGGGGAGGTCAATTCAGTGTGTGCTGAAGAAACGGAAAGTGAAGAATCTACATGACACATGCTATTTTACATTATTAGTCTTTTGATTCATTATCTAAGTCCATTCTTACCCATTTCCTTCTCATTCTATTTATTCTTCTCTGAACTCTCTCAATTTCCTCTGTATATTCTATCTATAGGATAATGCCCAAATCTATATATAGGCCTCCCCAGATATAGTCTAACCAGCATTGTGTCAAGAGGAAGCATTACCTCCCTGATCCTCTGAGCGATCCCTTTAATCGTACATCTAATGATTACACCTTCCTTTTCCTAAGCAACACTCATCTTTAACTCTTCAGGAACACTCAAAACATATATCCACATTACTGATGCATGCATAAGTGAAACCCAGGTCCGGCACAGACATGGGTGTGCACTCACTATGTGAAGCTGCAGAAAGTCACCAAGCCCAGGAGCACTGTCAATCCGAACCAGGATGCCATCCTTCACAGTAGTGCTGAAGCCTACAGCAAGACGATCTGTCCTTGTGCTGGGTCTGTCATTTGCTGGCCAGGTGAACAGGATGAGGCCTCCACTCTTCCCAAAGATATATGTGGCACCAGCTGCAAAATTAAAAAACAAAGAGGGAGGTGTTGGTTCAATATGGTTTTTGCCACGTGTGGTAACACTGTAATGGCTGCAGAGAGAAATATATCCAAATACAGGCATTTCATTAGCGCAAGTGATGAAATCTAAGACCTGTGAGGCTAGTGTCACCCTCAATTAAAGACACAGGAAAACTGAAATAATACAGAGTAGATGTTAAAGAGATATACTCCATATTCCACTGGATACTAGCAGAAGACTGATAATGCACTATCTCCAAAAGCCTTTATGCATTGTGATAAACAATGTAGTGAGCCTTCCTAAATACTGGAATTAATTCCACATCTGACCCAAGAAAGGCACAAGATGGGAAATTACACGCCTCTCCCACCATATATACAAAAACTCTTCCTCCCAGAGAATGGCATATTCTTTTCAGCAGAACAATGGCTCTGAATTGCTGGATGCCTTTCCTGATTGAAGGGGATGTGAAAGAACAGCAGCTTTCTAGGACACAAAATATACCCACCCTATCCTTCTCGCAGTAACGTAGCACTATTATCTTTCAGTAAAAGAAGATACAAAATAAAACAACAAGAACTCTAAAAAGTTTGCCATTCAGATAATTGCTGCTTCTACACCGGCACTAATACTTTCAGAGATCCCTTTAAATGAACAGTTATGCTATTCACAACACCCTAGTGTACCCACACAGTATTAACAAGGGAACCACAAATAGATAAATGCTGCTTCCTTTAAGGAAGGAATAAATCACTGATGACAGATACTGTACACATCCTGCTAAAGTGTGCTCCAGGTAAAGGTAATAGTATCCAAATCAAGACATGCAGCATTTGCAATAAAGACAGCTACAGAGTTTATCAAGAGCCTGTGATTTCATTATCGTTAACACAAGCCTGGGCAATGCCAAGTAATGCACTGCTTTTAAAAAACAGACACCACTTCAGAAAGTTGGTATTCAACCTCACTTGGAGATCCAGAGCTAATGTACAAAGGAAGAGCTGTGCTATTAGGATCAATTTTACATACAAGGTCAGAGACCCAGACAGGCTAAGGACCAGATTCTCAGACTTGCCCAGTTTCAGGTTTTTAAAAGAGCTCAGTATACTGGTCCCTGTGCTCTTTAGAAAATATGGTCCTAAATGTCATAATGGGAGATACTTTCTCAAACCCACACGGTGAATCTGTAGTAAGGGTGGGAACAACACATGCAGGAGGCCCAATTCCTCAACCATTGAGCTACACCCAACTTTATAATGCACTTTTCCTAAGGGTCACAATGAACTGTGCAATACTAAATGCAGCCAACTGGATTTCACCAACAGCAGCAGGCATGAGATATCAATGGGAAGCAGAGGGGGATTGGGTAAATATACTTCAGATCATTGTCTACCTAGGGAAGGCTACAAGGTCATTTATTTTTTTAATCAGGAACACCCTCAATTTAACAATCTCGAAGTGAATTAAGTACACTTGGATATTGCTTGGGTCATTTGGTACCAAAACTGGGTCACATCTGAGTCTGGCTGCAAAACCACAACCCCATTGAGGCTCTTTGTTTTATGTAAGTAAGTAGAAATAAAAATGATAAACTTCACCCTTATGTAGGGCATTTTCTCTAGAGAACTCAATGTGCATCACAAAAGAAGTTTTATCCCCATTTCACAGATGGGGTAACCGAGGCACACAGAAGGAAAGTGACTTGCCCAAGACCAAGTCAGGGACAGATGCAGAATCAGAACTCAAGTCCCCTGACTTCTAGTCCTATGCATATCTACTGGATCATACCCTCAGTAAATGTAAATAAACCTGTATGGCATTTCATTCATAACCCTGAGCTGAGACAGAGAGCACACTGACAGAGCAGAGCTGTGAGCGTGTATTAGTCCAATTTCAGAAATGGCGACTCTTCAGACAGAGACCAAGCACCCAACTTTTAGCCTCTAACTGAATCTCTACTTTCAGCTGTGGAATGGAATGGTAGGTGCGTGACTACTGCCGAGTGCAAACTGTTTGTTTATCATCCATTCTTACAAGTACACTTAAACAGCGTTTTCATACTAATTAGAAGCGTTTGTGTAATGAATTATCCACAGCTTCTCTCCATGTACGGATAATTCACACAGCCCACTATAAGTGCATAAACTACAAATATCTTTCCTCTTTAGTTTATTAGTTAGTTCTAAATGTTTTATATATATTATATTACACTGGCTCACAGAATAACACAAGGAAAATCAGCATCTGAGCTTGAGTGTACTGAGTTTTATGATAACTTCTGGCACTGTAGACCAAACCCCAATTTCCAAAAGTTGTTCCCACGTGTGCTGGTGTGCTTGGTCTTCACTCCTAATGCTGCCCACTGGGGCATTCAGTTGCAAGGATCGGTGTGGAAGGAATTTCGTTGACATATCCAAAGGCAGATGAGATTTCCTCACTTTTCTGAGTGCCATTTGGCTGCAGGTAGAGCATGTCAGAGCTCCTGCAGTTACAGTCTATTATAACTGTACAGGCCTGTGATGGCACTCAACTGCCTAGCAAAGCTCATGTTTTCCTCGCAGACAGAGATTTGCTTCCAGGCCTGACTTCAGGAAGCTGAGTTTTATGCATCTGTGCACAGTAATCATTCAGCTGTAACAATCAGAAGAGCAGGCAACCTAAACTGATCCTTATAACAGAAACCTACTCTACTGCAACTGTTCAGTACACAGTCCAGAATTTTCTTCAGAATGGTAGGCAATCCAGTTTGCTGACTTCTGTGTAACTTTCCTTACCTCAAATATAATTTAAAAAAGAATTATGCATGTGTATATTTTCACTTACATATTGAACATGTAAACATGATGCCACAGTGATAATTATGACATGAAAAATCCTAAATAGTGTAGCGCTAATCATTTGCTACAAAATTTGAATAAAGTAATTAGAACAGAAATCATAAGATGCAAACATTAAAAGAGAAGATTAGATGGAGGAGAAAGAACACAAAGAGAAAAAAAAAATATACAGTTAATCACAATTAAAAATAATGCCTGACTCATTTGTGTGTCTTTATATATTACACATACAAAATGTCTTATAAGGACGTTAAAGTTCCAAATCGTGCACTCAAAAGTTAGGAAATGCCAGAATTAAGGTTGCCTGGGTAACCTTAACTTGGGCCTCCTGTGCAAATGCATTATGATCAGGTCTTCAATTACATGATTACATACTACTTTTTTCCACAGGACCCCTGCCTCCTGCACTGAACAGGATACATGGTGCTCACTTAATGAGCAACTATTCAATGTTTTGTTTTATCCTCATTGTTCAATACGTCTCCAATCCTTATTTAGTGCACACTATTCAAACCCTGCTCTGAAGATAGAATTATTCATTTCCCCTTTGGCTTTTCTTGAGAGCTACACAAACATTCATTAATTTACCATCTTAAAACCCCTGTGAGATGAGGCAGTGGTAATATCCCTATTTTACAAATGGGGAGTAAGTCACACAGACTAAGGTCGGAAGTTTCCACTAATTTTGAGTGCTCAATTTGAGACACCTATTTTCAGAGTATTTTGCATTATGGAACACTTGATATGGTAAAAACACAGTTCCTTGTTGACTTCAGCTGCAGTTGTGAGTGCTTAGCGCCTAGTAAATAAGGAACACACGATTATTGACCATCTGTGTAAGTGACTTGCCTTGCATCACATGGGAACTCTGGAAAAAGCAGGGACAGAAACCACTGCTTCAGGGGAGTGTTCAACTGCCATAACCAGGAAATCCTCATTTCTCTATTCTTTTAAACATAGGTTTTTTTTTTAAAAAAGAAAAAACAGAAATTCCATCATGTGGCATCATATTGATATCTACATGCTTCATTAGCAGGGATAGAACCTTTAGCTCCACTGCAGAGACCTCTGCCGTTATAAGTAACAGACTAACTAATAACAACAACAGAAGGATGTCATCCTCTATGAGGAACAGCACCAGAGGGGGATGAGACACATGCTTTGTCAGTGGGTTTCACAGTTATTTGCTGATAGCAAACAAACAGTGAGACTCGGGAATTCTGGGTTCTATTCTATGGTCCCAAAAGCCACGGGCTCTAGGGAGCACAGACTCTTCTGTCTGTTCCTCACCAAGTCTGACTCATTCTGCACTGTCCTCCCCAAACTATGCCTATCCCAGCCTGTTTCTTCTCCACCCCCTTAGCTTCTTGCTTACACGGTTCAAGTCCCTACCTCCAACTGTTTGTCCCCAGTTCCTTGGCAGTCCCAGTTCCTCACTCCCAACTCCTTATCCAATCTGTCTCTCCCCTCCCACCATCCTCATTGGCCCCAGTCCTAGTCTCCCTCCCTGGACTCCTCATCTAATCTCAGTCTTAGATAATGGAGTGGCATGTATGCTTATAATATTTGCGAATGACACTGATCTTGGAAAGGTTGCAAGTACTTCAGAAGACAGGATTAGAATTCAAAATGACATTGACAAATTGGTCTAAAATCCACAAGATAAAGTTCTTTAAAGACAAGTGCAAATTACTACACTAGGAAGGAAAAATCAAACACACAACTACAAAATGGTGAATAACTGGTTAGGCAGTAGTGCTACCGAAAAGGATCTAGGGGTCACAGTAGATCACAAATTGAATATGAGCCAACAATGTGATGCAGTTGCAAAAAAGGCTAATATCATTTTCGGGTGAAATGACAGGAGCATTGCATGTAAAACACAGGAGGTAATTTTCCCCCTCTGCATGACACTGGTGAGGCCTGGACTACTCTGTCCAGTTCTGGGTCCCACACTGTAATGAAGATGTGGGCAAACTAGAGAAAGTCCACAAGACAGCAACAAAAATGATGAAAAGTTTAGAAAACCAGACCTCTGAGGAAAGGTTAAAAGAACTGGATACCTTTAGTCTTGAGAAAATAAGATTGGGGAGGTAGGGTGGGGACTTGATAACAGTCTTCAAAAATATTATGGGCTGTTATAAAGAGTGTAATGATCAATTATTCTCCACGTCAACTTAAGGTAGAACAAAAAGTAGTGGGCTTAATCTGCAAGTGAGGTTTAGGTTAGATATTAGGAAAACATTTCTAACTATAAGGTTAGTTAAGCACTGGAAAAGGTTACCAAAGGAGAGTGTAAAATCCCTGTCCTTGGAGGATCTTAAGACCAGGTTAGATAAAGCACCTGGCATGGGTGGCCTAGGTGCAGGAGACTGGAGTGGGTGACCCCTACAGCAGTGGTCTCCAAAGTTTTTTTCTTTGGCAAAAATGGTAGAGCCGGCACGGCAGGGAGTGCAGGCTCAAAAAATGTTTACTGATAGAGGTGTGCAATCAAAAAAGTTTGGAGACCACTGCTCTAGAGGTCTCTTCCAGCCCTATGATTCTATGATTAAAATGCAGTATAGCAACACAAATCCACTTCTTTTGAGGCCTATTTATTCACATCTACTACCCCATTAACTACCCATTTCATTCTACCTCAATAGCACCTCTTATCTCATTTGGTTTCACTGTAGCCTTCAATCCTCTACATCTAACAAATATTTTAACGCTGTGAAAATTACTAAAAGTAGTATGCGGAGGTATGTGTTATGCCAGTGGTTCTCAAACTGTGGGTTGGGACTCAAAGTGGGTCACGATCCCATTTTGATGGGGTCACCAGGGCATTAGATTTGCTGGGGCCTGGAGCCAAAGACACAGACTGAGCTCCACTGCCTGGGGCCAAATCACAGGGGCTTCAGCCCTAGGTGGCAGGGCTCAGGCTTCGGCTTCAGCCCTGGGTGGCAGTGCTCAGGTTACATCCCCCCCCCCGGGGCTGAAGCCCTTGGGGTTCATCTTTTGCCCCCCAGGCAGGCTCAGTCTTCAGTTCCCGCTCCTGGGGTCTTGTAGTAATTTTTATTGTCAGAAGGGGGTCGCAGTGCAATGAAGTTTGAGACCCCCTGCATTACGCTACTAGTGGAGGTACAATATGCTGCAAATATTGACTGGTATGTAGATCTTGTTAAGGTTTCTGCATTATATTGCAGCTGAAAAAGATTTTTAGCAGGAAAATTACAAGGGACCTGGGCTATAAACTCTTAACAATAAACTCAGATAATACTTGTGGCATTTAAATTAATATAGCAGGATCTCTGTCCGTGGTCCTGAAACCCTTAGTGATCATGCTTAAAGCTTCTGTTCATTCTGGTAATCCAGCATAGACTGTGAAGAATATAAATCTAATGATGATAAATATCTACCTGAAATAACATGCAAGGTATATGGCATGCTCCTTCCCCTCAATTAATTATCATGCCTTTATTCTCTTGCATGAAATCTTAGGTAAATATAGATGATACTGTGTTATTTTTAAAAATTGCTTAATAAGGAGAAAACCTGATGTCCACAAAGGCCTGCTATTTTTGAAATCAAAGAGACTTGAAAGTTCCCAGGCAGCATAACTTTATCATACTTTTCCATAGCTAGATTTTTATTTCATGGATACATACAGTCCCATTATGCACCTTCTGCTGAGCCCAGTACTTCTGATAAGTCGCTTCACGGTGTGCTTAGTATGCTGGTGGTGAGAAACTATTATGTTTATTAATAATAGTAACCATGTACATTTTCTGCTTGCAAGCAAGAAGCTATCAGTTCAATTAACAGAAAATTTGCTTTGATGGCATTTTGGTCATTTTACTTGGTGAGATTTGCAAGTTACCAAGAAGCTAAAATTATTTAGCTTATTCTCTGTAACAAGACTATTGTAATGATGGAATCACTAATACATCACAAACAATTAAGTGAATTTAGCTGGGTGAAGCAGGACCCAATTCAAATAATGCAGATGACCTTGGCAACAATTGTACCAAGTAGCCTCGTAAAGTGGCAATTAAATAACACAGACCTAAGAGCTTACCCGGGTGGTTAGTGCTTTCAGAAAATCTTATTAAAATAAGAATAAAGGTCTGACAAACTTACAAAGGCAGGGAAATGCAGATACAAGGCTGCCACTTATCTCACTGTACCCAAGTTCTGCATACAATCTTCTATCACTAGTAAGGGTGCTAACAAGAGAGTGTAAATTGGAATAATTGGTAAAATTGAGCAAAGAAAAGCACAGGCTGAATATCAAGACAAACTGATGGAGACAAGATTTGTCTCCAATGGGAAGTACAGGAAATGTCACTGCTTTCCAGAGTCATTTAAAAAAAGGTTACTGAGAATGTACTACAGAGAACATTTCTGCCTCAGCCAGTGGGGATGGACAAGATAAACAGACAGAGCTGTTCTAGCCTCAATTTCAATTGGCCAAATATTAGTCCTCACTCAGGCAAAGCTCCCATTGAAAGGAATAAATTAAACTGTGTGAGGACTGTCTTTTCTGAACAATTCTCAGTGCTTCAGAACAAAGGGTGATGCTCTATGGCACATGCAGTTCAACCACTTAATTTTGTCTCAGTTCCGCCACTCAGGAGTGGGGGAGCTGCTCCTCTTTTGCAGGTTCATGGCATGGCTTTGAGCAAAACCATATGTATTTGGTCACTGTAAATTGCCAAAGGGTATTCAGAGCCATAATAACTAAGGACCTGATTTTTAAAGGGGCCTACATCCAGTCAGGTTTGCTCAATGACTACATGGCCAATAATTGCTGTTACGAAACGGGAGCCAGTTTGTAAGCATCAATTCTCAGGGCAAGTTTAAGAAAAAAAATATTAACAGAATTGTAACAAAATCTTGAATGAAATACACATGACAAAGAGAAGTACCTGGACGTTTTCAAAACAACTCCACCCCTTACCACTCTCTAGAAGTGTATCATGTGGCAACACACTCAACCATTGGAATATCAAGTTAATAGCTGTCATGACCCATGGTTTCCTACACCCTGGGCTTAGGTAACTGCTGTCTCTACCAAGCTTTGCACTATTACAAGGACACTGCCCCAGGAGCAGGGGACTCACTGATAAATATGGTAGGTACCATATTGATGTTGTGAAGGCCAAAAATATAATGGGATTCAAAAAAGAACTAGATAAGTTCCTGGAGGATAGGCCCATGAATGGCTATTAGCCACGATGAGCACGGATGCAACCCCATGCTCTGGGTGTCCCCAGGATCTGATTACCAGAAGGCGGGAGTGGACGACAGGAGCTAGATCACTCAATGATTGCCTGTTCTGTTCATTCCCTCTAAAGCACCTGGCATTGGCCACTGTCTCAAGAGAGGACACTGGGCTAGATGGACCATTGCTCTCACCCAGAATGGTGATTCTTATGTTCTTACTCTTCAAAGGTCACTGCAGGCAATCCCCATCACTACAGCACAAATCCACAGCTAATGAACTCTTACTTTGTTAATTACAAGTAAACCAATTAGTGAACTAATTGAGAGTCCCTTACTGGAACCATCACTGAGATCCTGAAACAATCCAGCCCCTGCCAGCAAGCTTCAACCATCCCTTCCAATGCTCCTTGCCCAACAGCTGAAACTGGAAAAAAAATAACATTACATGGTAACTCTTAGCAACTAACCAGGCCTTTACAGAGTCCTTAGCTGTTACATCACTGTCTCAGGTTGTACTTCTCTTGCAACCCCATACATTAAACAATGTTAACAGAACACATTACTTAACATTCTCCACACTAGCATCCCATTACTGGAACAAAAGTTCATTAGCTGATTATAACTGAAGACCATGACATTGTATCTAGCAGCTTCTGAATGATGCTTGCCCAAGTTAATCCTTCTGGAAGAAAGTATCAGAGGGGTAGCCATGTTAGTCTGGATCTGTAAAAGCAGCAAAGAATCCTGTGGCACTTCATAGACTAACAAATGGATGCATCTGACGAAGTGGGTATTCACCCACGAAAGCTCATGTTCCAAAACGTCTGTTAGTCTATAAGGTGCCACAGGATTCTTTGCTGCTTCTGGAAGAAGGTGCCACACATGCTGTCTTAGCAAGAGAGGTACTCCCAACCAATCTTCCCTAAGTAGAAGTTAAAAGAGCTAGTTAAGGACAGCTCGTCTTGGAGGAGACATGACAAAACTGTATGGAGGGCATCAACACCAAAGATAGAAAGGAATCATTGAGGAGGTACATGGGTATATAAGTAGGAGAACAGCATGAAATTAGGAAAAGAAAAATTCCAGTTGGAAATCAGGAGGAACTCCTTGTTAGAGTGACGGAATTAGGCTGTGGAATCCCTGTCATTTGGGCCTGATTAAAGTAGACTGACTAAAACGCTAGAAAATCTGATGGGGAACATAGTCTCACATATCTTTTCCATTTCTAGATTCTGCTGTATGATTTTATAATTCCTACTGTCCATGCTGAACCTGCCACGGTGGTATCACATACAGATTCTTTGTCTAACTAACCTATCAGCTATGTGATGGCATCTCTGGTTTTGAAATAACTATTTAATAGAGCAATCTCCAGTGGGAGCTATGTATCAAACAAATAATGTGTGGCTTAAAGTGTGTCTGTAATGAACATTCATTTCATTATGAAGAGAGTCACTGTCAACTGAATCTCACTTTTACAAACCATTGTAATATACATAATTGTCATAAAGAGATAGCTAAGGGTTAATGTCTCTTTCACCTGGAAAGGGTTAACAAACAACACCTGACCAGAGGACCAATCAGGAAACAAGATACTTTCAAATCTCAAGGGAGGGAAGCCTTTGTTTGTGGTTTTTGGGTTTGGGGCTTTGGGTTCTCTCGGGTCCTGGATAGGACTAGAGTGGCAACCAGGTTTTTGCAATCTCCCTGCTAACAGTCTCTTTATCTTATTCGAGAATAGTGAGTAAGTAAAAAGCGTTATAGTCTTTTCAATTGTTTTTCTGTATTTGCAACTGTGTATCTGCTGGTGGAGTTTCAAGATGTGTATTTGCGAAAGTGTCTTAAATTGTATTCTGCTGGAGAAAGCTTCTTCTATTGTCTATAAGCTTAAAAAACCTGTATATTTACGCGATCTTCTTGATTACAGAGACAATTTTTATGTTTTTCCTTCTTTTATTAAAGTTTTCCTCTTTTTTAGAATCTAATTGATCTTTTGGTTATCTTGGGTAAGACTCCAGGGAAGGGAGTCTGCACTCACCAGGGAATTGGTGGGAGGAAGAAGACAGGGTGGAGGGAAAACCTGCTCTCTGCGTTTATCTCTTTGTGTTAGATTCATGGAGCTTGAATCTGTATTGCCTCTGGGTGAGGGGAATCGCTTTGTTTAGATCCACGGAGCTTGAATCTGTCTACATCTCCGGGTGTACCCAGGCAGGAAAGATCTGGGAGGCGGTAAAGAGGGGGGAGGGAATGGTTTATTTCCCTTTGTTGTGAGACTCAAGGAATTTGGGTCTTGGGGTCCCCAGGGAAGGTTTGGGGAGACCACAGTAGCATGCAGGTTTGGCACCTGTAGCATGCAGGATCACTTACTGTCTGGTGAAAGCAGGTTGACCAAGGATGGTAATTTTACCCTTATGAAGAATTAATTTGCTGAGGGCTAATCCAGACTTCCAGCATTATTTTAATGCAACCTTTTCACCTTCACATTATTCCTTAAATTTTAAGTTGACCATATGCATTACAGAGCTGGGAGTTGAAACTGGAGACCAGTATTCAATTTCTGTGCCTGGCTCTCCCGCTGACTCACTGTCTGACACAAAGCCCAACACTTAATCTCTCTGTACCTTTCACCCCTATCTAAAATGAATCTATTAATACTTATCTGCCTCAGAGGGGTTAGAGAAAGGGGTTGAAAATAGCTATAGATATATCATCAATTGTCTGGTTCATTTGACCCATTCTATCACAGGATTCTTCCAAGGAGAAAATGAAGAAAGGCATTGTACCATATGTAAGATGATTGATAGAGTGTCTTTTTCCTCTTATTTATCAGGAGCTTTAAATTGTCTGAGGTGGAAGAAATGTAAAGCCCTAAGAAAATAAAAAGCTTCCAGGGCAAAAGTGTAATCCTTGGAAAACAACGCTTCCCTGCTTAAAAGAGTTCTCATGAACCAGCTGCTTCTCCTTCAAGAAGCCTGCTGTTCCCCTGACAAACCCCTCTGAGACCCAATGCGAACACACCATATCCTCATCTCCTTCTATTTAAAAGGCAGACATTGTCTGACATTAATTAAACTGAAATCCTTGCTCATCTTTAACATTCGAAGGAGCTAGGACTTCTTCTACGGCAAAAAAGGAAAAACACCACAACAACGCAAGCCTGACACAAAATGGAAGCAGCAACTCTGATCGTGCCTGCCTTCCTTGTTTGCCGTTTTAAAATGACAGCAAATTAATATGAGTCACTTTCTTTCTGGTATGCACGGCATTAGCCAACAATCGGATCAGACAATATGTTGCTTCTTATTAGTTACACCATATTAAAAGAGAGATTGGAAGGAGTAGGGGGCAGAGAAGAAGGGAGTGCTCCTGGAATTGCTACACAGTTCAAAATAATTTACACTCAAACTATGAATGACTCCAATTCCTAGGCACTGGGAAGTCTGACTTATATTCTCCCCAAGGAAAATTTGTTGCTGGGTACCTCGGGAGTACCCATCACCAGCACAGAAGAACCCTCGAAGTTAGCAGCTGCTGAAGTGGACCAAACATGACCATGGGTTTAACAGCCTCAGCCTCAACTACAGCTCTCTTACCTCTGCAACAAAGAAATATGGCAGGATGGAAGAATCTGAACAGCGTTCAGCTGGCTGAGGCATGGCTTCCATGTAAATACAGTGGCTCTGGAAATATAGGGTCAAGTTTGGCTGTTGCTGACACAGGTGCAAAAACATTGAAGGCAATGGGTCTGATTCTCCACTGCCAAAGGTCGGTCCTAGGCCAAAGGCTATCCACTGATTTATACTAAGGGGCATGTGCCTCCCCTAATTTTTAATACAAAGCTCCACTTTGATCAATGAAAGGTCTTTTGGTTTGAACTGGAGCAGTGCACACTGCAGCTGTAGTCTCTGTGGGATCACATCTCCGTGTTAATGGGAAGGCTGGGTGCAATCTGGAACATTTTGTGCTAACTAGATGCAGCCCAGAGATTTCCAGCAAACAGTCATTGTATCCCTTAGCAGGACAAAATTTGGGAGCCCTTTGGATAGTCAAAACGAGTAGTGTGGTGCAGGGGATAAAACCACATACTCTCAGAGGGAGAACGAGCTGGGTGATGATTCCCTGGTTGAATTTAATGGAAATAAATGAAACCTTTTTTAAGCTGTATCCCACTGCCAAACAAGAGCTGAAATCTGAATAGGATTTCTCTCTTTGTGTGTGGGTGGGGGGGGGGGGCAGGGGAGGATCCTTGATAAAGAGCACCCAGAGAGAATGTCCTTAGAGAAGGCCAGGAGACAGAATGCTAAAGTAGAAAAGCTCTGAGACTAGTATTATCAGTCAACATCATGAGTGGATTCACAGCTCTGCCCATCTCTCTTGGAGGGACATTCACTCTCTCTGTGTACAGAAAGTTTATGGGATTTGAATGTTATTAGAACAACCTAGAAACAGGACAGGATGGATGGAGGCCAGATTGTGGCCACTGATTTCAGTCCATTCAACTCTTTCCCAAACAGTTGCTCTCTCTAATGTACATTTCCCCACTCTGGGACCAATCCTGTAGATGCGCCACACCATCAGTTTAGGTAGGAGCTAGGAAGCACAGCGTCCCATAGTCCCAGACCTTTATATTTATCTATTTTTGTTGTTGTTGGAATATATTCAAGCCACATTCCCTAGTGTTGCCTTTGGGAGCACTTTAGTTTCTCCATATTAATTGCCCTCTGTATAACAATGTTTCCCTGAAGTCCCTTAGTCCTTAACCTTTTCCTTAGCTCAGTCTATGGCCTTTGTGCTTTTCAGGCCTAGGTTATCGTCACCCATCATTCTGTGACCTCTTCTCTCTTTATATACCTCACAGAATTTGATACAGCTCACTCATACTCTCCTTAATCACAGACACTAGAAACAGAAAAGACCTACTGTACTGGGGCATCTGCCGCTCCCCAGGCAAGAGTTGTTACTCTCAGGGATCCTGCTCAAATTTTTCAGACTTGGGTGCCTGAAGCCAGATACTTAAATCCATATTTAAGGAGCCAAATTAGTAGTCCGATTTGCAGAACAACTGAATGTCCACTGGATTCCACAGATATTATGGATACTTTGCACCTCTGAAAATCAGGCCACTTATGTAGTTGCCTAAATATAGATGTTATGCTTTAGGCATCCAAGTTTCAAATTTTTGACCCAAATCCTGCAATCTTTATGCTGGCAAATCCACTGGAATTTTGCCCAAGTAAACGTGGTGTAAAAACTACAGTCTCAGAATTTGCCCTCATTTTTCTGACCAACACAAATATAGTTTTCCTAAACTCTTTTCCTAGTTTCTAACCTGCTGGTTTTTGTGTTAGGTGTTAAGGGTGCAGAGATGACATTCTGCAGTTACCCGACACACATCATGATCAAAGCTTGCCAGTTCACCCAGGATGGTTGACTTATACACGAGATCGATTTTGAATGAATTTTTTATTCTAATATTTCCCAGACCCTAAGCTTTAAATTCTCAAAATAAACTCGGAGGGCTTGCTGAGTTTGTATTAATACATTAGCTGCACCCCAGTATAACTTCCAATGCATTCAAACATCTGACCAGACAGCCGTATACAAAGTCAATTCTACCGTTTCAGGGGTTTTGCTTTGTTTTTTAAAGATGTCATACTTGTCCACTTACCAAGAAAACAAAATGGAATGTCCTTTATTCAGCCACTTATCCTATCTTTCCTTATCTCCATACCTCAGGTTTCTGCTTGTATTTTATCATATAGGTAACAACATATATTGGCAGCTATAAGGATCTCAGCAGCGCTGTCCTATTATCTGAAGTCCTGGCATGGATGTTTGGGGCTATAACTGTGAGATCACATACACATAATTCTCTAGGATTCCACCCCACTTCCATTGTTCCTATCTCCTCTGACTTTGTCTGGCGTTGTGCAGATTGAGAAACTGAGAGCACAGATTTGCTTTTTTAATCTTCCTAGGGCTTGCAGCACGCAGGATTCACACTTGCAGCAGAATACAAAGTGCCAAGGCCAGCGTTTCATTTAAGTACCTTCACTTCAAGACAGAAGGCTGATAAATGGCAATCAGGAATGTCCTTTGAAGGAGCAAATTAAAATTGAAATCCTAGACTTATCTGCTGAAGAAGGGGTGGAAGCATAGATGCTCCAATATGACCTCCTATGACAGGTGATACTCTCAGGTTTTATCTCAAAGAAACATCCACTAGTTATGCTACTGTTTGTAGCCCACCAATTTGGCCAGTCTTCTATAGGTCATCAAAATGCAGAGAAAGGGCCAAAGCAAACCCCCTAATTCCAAACATTCTGGGGTTTGGGAGGAGCTCAGATCTAAATCTGGATCTGAACTCTGTGAAACTCTACGGAAAAGTCTGAATGACTTGGAGAGGTCCTCTCTGAAGACGTTTTTGTCGGAGGGTATTTTTTTAAAAAAATCACCTACATACTCTGGTTTCTCTGAAGAATACTGTGTCCTAGAGAATACAGCACTGGACTGGAATTCAGGAGACCTGGTCCTAGTCCCAGCTCTGCCATTGGCTGAGTGTCATGGGGCAAATCACTTCACGTCTCCATGGCTCAGTCTTCCCTTCTCTACAATGGGTATAATGATACCAAACTCCTGCGTAAAGCATTTTGAGGTCTACTAATTAGAAGTGCTATATATAGGAGCTAGGTATTATTATACACCCAGGAACTGTGTAATATTTCATAGTTCCACACACCAATTACTATCAGCAATGTTGGAATTTTAAGCCTCTCATTTCCAAAGCATAGACTTATCCTACCTGCTAAACTAACAGATTATCTCAGCTACCTTATATCCAAGCAGATACATCATTGTTCACCCAAAGGCATTGTGCTACCACTGAACTAACCACACATACTCCTCACTGGACTCAAATTGCAATGATTGCACATTCACAAACATGCAAGCAAAGGGATAGTTGTGAATATCAACTGGTGGTGAGATACAACACATGGGTCAGGAATATTAACCACCCACATGATTAATAAATACCAAATAACACTGAAACTTTTAATAATAATTATATGTTACATTTAATTAATACAATCTAACATTTATAATAGTTTTATACTAATTAATGCAGCTAATCTTTTCAGCAGTAGCTCTCAGTATGCTTTTACAGAGTTGGGCAAGCAATACTGTACCCAAAGTCCAGGCAGTTAAGTGACTTCCACAACCCCACACACTAAATAAGTGGCAGAACAGAAAACAGGTCTCTAAACTCCCAGCCTTCTGCTGATTCCCAGTCTCTTGACTAGACTATAATTGCCCAGTAAATTACGTCAAGAAACCTCCAGCTTCTCTGCCTAGTTGAGCACCACATTGCACTGCATTTGTAATGGATATGCCAACAATAAAAGGAAATTCATTTTTGAGACATTTCATTATGGAGCCTCTCTATATCGCTCTGGTGTGACCCATTCTGGAATATTGCATTCACGCCAGAGTTTCATTTGCAACTCCCATCCTGACTTGCTGTGTGACCTTGGCCAAATCACTTAATCAATCTGTACTTCAGTTTCCCCATGTGTAAAACAGGGATGATAATACCTCCCTCCTTCCCCCAAAAAAGTGTTGTGAGGACTAATTATGTGATGTTGCTAAAGCACTTTGCAAGTGATCTATAATTGCTCAGCATTAACCCACCCTAACTTCCCCTCTTGCAACCAGCTTTCATTTCCATCACCATGAAAGGAAATTAGCCTGTAAGAGGTGGATCTGTGAGAGTGTTACACATGCAATCTGTTAAAAAGTACTGTGCTGAAGTAAAAGACAAGTGTAATGGCTGTTTAATCATCCTCACTATGAAGTGCCAATTCTTTAGTCTCTTATGACATTCATGAATGATGCAGAGGGCTGTGATGATGAATGCAAAGCAATTCTGAGTGACAGATACTTTCAGAGAATTTATGTCCCCTACCCCCCAGGACAAAAGGGCTCCTGAGCTAAGTTATTTGTGCTGTGAGAGAATTTACACTCTAGCCAGCAACTTTTTACCCTACTCAATAAAGCGCTTATTTTGATATACTGACTGTGATCCTTCAAGAACAACTGCATGCCAAGAAAGTTAGCAATGGAGAGAAAGTGCAAACATTTACGTATGACTAGCTTGCCTTGAGCCCTAAAACTTTCCATGGGGCCAGATTCTGTAGCCTTTACTCACACTGAGTAGTACCATACTCATGTCATTTGTCCTATTGGAAGGACTAGGACTGCTTGGGTAACTCTGAATCAAAATACTTCTCTACCCTTTCATTTTAATCTTTATTATTTAAACAGCAGACAATGTTTGTGACTGCAGCATGGAAGGCTGCACTGAGGATTGCAGATACAAGGGCCTTGGATGTCTCTCCAGAGAGTGCTAGTGGCTTATCTTTTACAATACCCATCACTTCTTAACCCAGAGCAGGTTTTATATTTAATGTTATTGTACATTTATGGACTATTTAATCCCAAATGGCTTTTACATATTTAATCCCAAAGTGGATACAAACTATATGTGCAGGAATTACTTCATCCACCACCAAGTTAAAATACAGTAGCTGTTTAATGGTGCACACAACACTGCAGTAATCAGACACTCTGTAATATGTGCCACATAAATAACTACAGTAGACGGTAAGATAGAACTTTTTAGGGCAGGAAATGAAGTATATTGTATCCAGTGGAAACTGCAAAGAGGATTTAGAGAGGCAGAACATAATTACTGAAGCTGCATGAACAGTTAACAAATAATTTACAACCCCAAATTAACCCCTTTCTAACATCTAATCATGGATCATGCTTTCCTCAGATCTAGTCTCCACTCATATGTATTCCATGCATTGTGGTTTTTCCAATGTCTTTGTGCACTGATCCTTAATCTGTGTGAGGATCAATACCCCATATTTGAATCTCAAGCTGGGTTGTTTTGTTGTGATTGGTCAGGTAAGTCATATAGCATTGTTCCTGTTCACTGATTGGATATCTGCACAAGCACATCCGGTGCAAATACTTGTGTGCCCAAACTGACACACGATTTTGGAATTCGCTGTTGTTCATGCTTGATTCCTTGAATGTCCATGACAAAGGGAACCCAAAGAGATGTGAACCTGGCCAAAGCAAGCTCAATTAAAAATGGGAGCAAGTATTTTTTGAACTAATATTTTTGGGAGTATTCACCTAGTCTAGTAACTGCCAAACTGGAATTTGCGCAGGACACTATTGTTAACAATGCCATAGGCTCTTCAACAGCCACAAGGAGACAGAACCTAGATAGATTTCATGCACCTTCTGGCAGAACGGCACCACCTGTTGAATCAAGTGCATCCACTTCTATACTACCTCAGTTGGCCTGGGTCAATTCCCATCCAAATATTCACCAGGACCAGTCCTAATTAGCTTACAAGGCTTGACCAAATCACAGCACAAGTTAATATGATCTCCTCTCATTCCTTTGTTGCTGGCACAGGGCCATCATGAGCAACAGAAGAGCGGGGAGAAATTATGTGAGAAGAGCCTTGTTCTGGAACAATCAAGCTCACTTAAGACCATGTATCTTTGGAGCAGACTCACCATTATCTTACATTCCTGCAGCTGTTAACTTCTTCTACCACAACCCTCAATTTTACTACTCTTACAAGCCCCTTTAAACTTTCCTACTGCTTAACAGTGCACTCATTGTGCGTGCTTCCTGGAGGTGCCAGAATGTCACCAAGGCCTTGGCTACACTGGCGCTTTACAGTGCTGCAACTTTCTTGCTCGGGGGTGTGAAAAAACACACCCCTGAGCGCAGCAAGTTACAGCGCTGTAAAGTGCCTGTGTAAACACTGCCCCTGTGCTGGGAGTGCAGCTCCCAGCACTGTAAGCTAATCCCCACGGGGAGGTGGAGCACCTGCAGCGCTGGGAGAGCTTTGTCCCAGCGCTGGCACCGTGACTACACTCGCACTTCAAAGCGCTGCCGCGGGCGCGCTCCCACAGCAGCGCTGTTTGGCTGCAAGTGTAGCCATACCCTAAGTGTGTGGTTCATCCATCAGGTGCCAAAGGGTAACACACCATGCAGAGAACAATTCTGCCGTCTCTCTCAAACATCAACCTTTCAAGTAAACCTGAGATGTCTTTTCATATCATTTCTCTCTCCCTGTGCTGTAAATGCAATATAGTGATTCACCTCTCACTCTTTCATGCCATGAGTATGCTGCAGTAATACAGAGGATTTGTTGTTCATCCCTTCATTTCTAGATCTGTAGTACCTCTTAACCCCCTGAGAGAATGGTCCCCTACCCTTTTGTCCTACAGCTTGGTGGGTGGCAGATTTCATGCCAATTGCACAGGCTCCATCTCCATCAATCTTCATCTTACCCAGCACCTCACCAGTACAGACAAAAGTATTTTCACCAAGGACAAGGGAACAGCATCAAGTGGTGGAAGCAGCATGTGGTGGAGGCAGGATGGGGGGTAGTTATTCCATCTTGCGTACAGTAAGCTTGCCATGCTTCAAGCTTTATGTAATTTAAGGGTTCCCCTGCAGGGCTGGAGCACATTATGAGCAAGCCACAGTACTAACGCCTTCCCTATATAGTGTTCCATTGACCGCCCAGAAGAAAAATGTAATCCCTCTGTGCTCATGGCAAATGACTGCAACCTTTTCTGATGAGCGGAGGGTCCAGAAGCAAAGTCCGTCAGCAGAAGACATCAGAGTTATATTGGATGTTGGTGGAGGGAGGGAGAAGAAATTTGCAGGTCCAGGGCTCAAAAAATGTTTTAGATCAGTTTTGTTCATGCCTAACTCTGACTTAGAAATAATAAAAGCAAAGTTTGGCCCATGAAAACATCTGACCTCTGCATGTTTGCATTTTATACAGAGGTTGGGTCAGCTGCCGTGAACATGCAGCACATTCAGTGTATACTGCTCGCCGTAGGAAATCTTAACTCCCCCTGCTAGGTGAAAAGAGAGGCATTCAGCCTCAGACATCTAGAAACACAGAACATGCCATTAGTAATACTTTTGATCTTTTCCATCCACCTTCCATCTGAGCATCTCAAAGCACCTCACTATCATTTCTGAAATCTGACAGCAAAAAGACATACAAGCCTTTCTACTGTCCCAACAGGTGCTTCTTACCCTGAAAAGTACATTCCACTGGCTAACACTGAGTTCCTGATTTTAAAAAAACAATACAAAGCCATTACAACCCTACCATGCTACAGGATAGGAGAGAATTTTCAGGCTCTGAGTCTGTATGTGTTACTAGACCAGTCTAATGGTTTCATAAAATAAGGCTCAGAGAGGTGACCTCGAGGTCACACAATGAGTCAGTCAGTAGCAGAAAAAGGAGTAGAATATGCATCCTAGCTTTACTCACTACACAACAATGCCTCTCACTCTGAAGGGAGTATAGAAAGCACCAGACTCCAACCCCTTCCCCAATAACATTCTCTCCTGGTTTAGCTGCATGATGTATTCCTATCTGACCACTGGCTATAGTCCAAAGTAATTGTTATTTACCTGGAAAGATGTGCAGGGCTGTGAAATTCCAGTTCTCTCCTTTGTCTTACTTGAATCCCTTCAGTTTCCCCATCATTTAATTCAGTCCTTTGATCTCTCAAGTATTCACCTTGTTGAGACCAGAGCTGAGTCAAAGGCCTGGTTGTGTGTGTGTGTGTGTGTGTGTGTAATTGATCTAAGTTACGCAGCAACTTCAGCTATGTGAATAACATAGCTGAAGTAGACATACTTAGATTTACTTACTGTGGTGTCTTCACTGTGGTAAATTGATGGCTGATGCTCTCTCGTCGACTCTGCCTGTGCCTCTCGCCCTGGTGGAGTACCGGAGTCAACGAGAGAGTGCTCGGCGGTCGATTTATCACATCTAGACTAGATGCGATAAATTGACCCCTGCTGGATCAATCTCTGCCTGCCGATCCAGCAGGTAACGTAGACAAGCCCAAAGTCAAGACTCCTGATCCCTCAAATCCTAAATTCCAGCGTTAAGTTCGGATCTGGATAGAGATCCCAACCTTGTTCCTCAGACCCATCTCAAGTCCAAGATTAAGATTTCTCCAGAGCTGTTTTTACTTTTCACTGAAGAAGGCCCCTTCAAGCTGCTTATAGACCTATAGGAGCTGCTGCTTCTTTGGGGAGATCTTTTCAACATCTCATTCTGACAGCAGAACCTTCCCTTCAGTACTTCTTAAATATTGGAATGGATGCTTAAAGCAGCAAGTGAATTCCCGGAAGATCCATTTTTCTTTCACAAGTGCAGGATCTTATTAAAGCTCAGTGCTGTTTGTTCAAAGCCCCATACGGATATTTAAAGGATGACTTTCACAAAGGGGAAAACTTTGAAATACATAACACATTTAAACATTAATTCATTCCTTTTCATCTGCAATCTTTCTCCTTGCCGCTTTTACTAATTATCAGAGGTATCTGTGTTTAAACAAGGGCTTCCTTGCTCATTCACTCTCTCCATTTGATCCTACAGTGAAGTCATAACGCACTGAATTTGTGAGTTCACAGCTGTGAGATCATAAACCAAGGGTAGGAGGGCTGCATTCAGATCTCACTTTTGTGCACAGCATAAGGGCATAGTGAGGGAGTGTCTGAAGGGTGGTGTGCTATGGCTACCCTAGGTTGCAGAGCAGACTGTGGACACCCAAGAGTAGTTGTAGAATTAGAGCATAACCAGGGATTGCTCTAATTTATGCTAGGATCTATGCCACACCCTAAGCCCCTGGAAGAGCCTAGAAACCCACAGGTGCCAAGGTGAGATAAAATGTAACAAGTTAAGTCTAATTCTACAACAATTTCAGTTAAAGTGGTGTAAGTTTTCTGTCCAGACAGGCCACCTATTCACTCCAAAACAACACTTCATGACGCACTTTGCTTCTTCCTGAAGGTCTTCTCATCCATCTATTATCCTGTTCTGACCATACTTACTTCAAGAGCTCTGATGTGAACTGCAGCCCACAAGCAACTGCAGCAGTCGCCAAAGACTTAACAACGATTCATGAAAACTGCTGGTCCCATAATCAGTGGTGACAAGGGTTTATATTGCAAGTTCAGCATCAACTGAACCATTTCCCAACACAGCCGCATGCGCGCACACACACAGTTTATTTCTGTATACAACAGAATGTGTAAAGATGGTGGCAGAAAGGTGTTGGAGCTCTCAACACCTCTTGGAATCAATTATGTAGAAACAGAAAGAAGCCAAGATATGTCATGTTGAGAAAATAACAGTGTAAAAGTGACTAGGAAATGCCATTTTATTTCCAGAAAGCTAGTTTCAGCACACACATTCAAGGCCAAAATTAAAGTGGTAATCATGTACATTTGCCCAATCAACAGAAGACATAAAACCCCAACAGGTTGTAAGTGTTCGCCAGTGCTGCGCATAAAGTGTGTGTAGAGGAGATTGTGAATATTACAGCATCCATTTTGGCACTCAGTCCTAACTTTCAACAGTGCTGGCTCACATCAGTACATACTCTGTAAAGTCAGGTGCTTCATTTTAGCAGGCACATGTCTTGGCTGCAAGTATAATGATTTCAATCCTCTTATCAAGGAGGGAAAGTTAGAGACCGAGCATCCTGCAACAGAACGACAACACTGAAAATAAGATTAACCTCAACACAGAGAACTAGAAGATATCAACATTATTTAAGCATTTGCAAGGCACTCAGAAATCACAGCAGCGAGCTTGATAATAGGCAGACCTGTCCTCCTGCTGGGAGAATTCCCAGAATTATTCAGTAACAGCTGATAGGACAGCCCTTATTTGGGTACAAATATTTTCCAAAATGGTGCACAGGATGGAAGAGATACCAACAATTATAAGAAAGTGAAGACATTGTTAACCCTTTTACACCTACGGGCTTGTATATTGGCCGTAATTCCTATCAGATCTCATGAGCTGAGCTGTTCAGTACTTGGGTCAGGAGAACTCAATGAGGAACTCAAGTGATGCAGGATATGGCACTACTGAGTCAGTAAGTGGCACTCCTTTCTCTCTTTTCAATACAGAGTGTGGGGCTAAACGTCACTACACTACTGGTGGCGCTGACTTTTGGATGAACTGAGCTCTTGACCACTTATATTTATTAAAAACTCTTGTCCATGCCGTCATCTTCCATCTTGATTACTGCATCTTTCCTCTCTCTGGCTTCCCCTCTTTGCCCCCCTTTAAATCCATACAAAATATAGGTGCTAAAATCATCTTTCTTGTTCAACACTCTGACTGCATCAGCCTCCTCTTTTAATCCTTCCACTGGCTCCCCTTTTTCCCACTCATATCAATTATAGCTTCTCTCTGAGCCTTCTGCATCCTTTGTCCCTGAACACTTACTCATTCATGGCCACCTGCCTATTCACTCCTCCAACAATGCCAGCTTTGTATATTCATTTATTCACATCTCCCACAAACATCTCTGTGGTTTCTTCCATGCCATACCTTGTGCACAGAACATCCTCCATTAAATGATCCATAAGCCACTAACCTTTCTCCACCCACCTCTGCTGTGATGGCTACAAGAAATCAGCCAGCTAATGATGAGTAGGTGGAGTGTAGTGGGGAGCAATGATACAGATTGTAAACTCTATATGGAAAAGGGGCTATCTTTACACTACATGTGCATACAGCACCTAGCACAATGGGGCCCTGACCCTTGATTGGGGCCCCTCGGAGCTACCACAACATAAATAGTAAATAACTACAAATATTTATTCATAAAAATAAAACCTTTCCAAAGTTCAGAAACCATCAGCTGCACATGTTAACCACACTATTGATACCCTCAGTCCTCATTTCCCTTTCCTCTTGGTTCTTTATAATGCACGTGTCCTGTTCCTCATTACAGGGTAAGCCCTTCAGAACAGGGATGGTGCCTCCCTATGTGTTTGTATAGCACAGGCCCAGTAGGATCTCAGTCTTAACAGAGACTTTCTGCTGCTACTCCTATACAAATATAATACTCTAAAGAGTCTGATCAGCATTGAGACAAATATCAGCGGTGTTAAAATTCATACTTCATGAACATTTCTTTCTCTGGCACTTGAACACAACCCTGCATGAATCCAATCTTTTTTATCTGATCACAGAAACAGGTCTGGATCTTGGTATGCAATGCACAATCCACAACCTACTTGTTCCCCAGAAAAGAAACAAAAATGGTTGAGGGACTGGAAGGACTGACTGATGGGAAAGACTACAAAAGCTAAATATAGCTCATCTAAAAGATGGCTGAGGAGGGATCTTAAAAGAGTCTGTATGTGTCTGAAAGGTGCACATACAAAAAGGGAGAGAAATTTCAAAAGTGGTACCAAATGGAATAACTCGCGATAAGGAGATAAGAGTGAGCAAAGAAAAATGTAGGGGAAATATCAGAAAAAAAAATGACAATGAACTCTGAGAAAGCATAGAGCATCGTCAAGTGAAGCCCCAGCACTTCAGTCATTCCATGGTGATTCATAATGTAGGGAGGAATGATTCTATTTTGGTGAATGGATGGAGCATGTGTCCTAACAGGTCTCTTCCAACACTAATTTCTATGGTCCTGAATCAGAGATTCCCAAGGCCAACGTCTTCATTTTAAAGCTTTCATGGGTGGCACTATCACCATGTATGCAGCATACCATGTATGAGGAGAGATGTGAAAAACATACCTTGAAGACATGCCTACAAGTTTCGATGGGCCTTGAAAACCCAGACCCAATACTGCTTTTATTTCCAGTGATACCTTGCTCTGTCTATTTAAGTTTTTATACAGTCTGTGCCACCATCGTATTCCAGCACAGCTCATGTATGTATTTTGAGTTCAGTTCAAAGAGTATAAGCACCAATTTCATTTCTTTATTCTGGAACCCTTTGCTTGGGGGATTTTGTTTGATTTTGGTTTTGGGTTTCCTGGGTTTTTCTCCTGCTGATATCTGCTAGAGGCATCTCCATGGTGACTAAAACACTGCCTGAGATGATAACGAACACTCAAAGTTTTCCTTCAGAGCAATCTCCAGCTGTTGAAAACTTTCCCCATTTATCTCTTCACAGCCTCAATTAGAGCAATTGCATCTTGGAACTAATTTCCTCCTCCCTCCTACTGAATAGACTTTGGTCCACCTGTCGATATGCATCCTTGCTTCATTACTTGCTGACAGCTTGCAATGCAATTCTGCTCCCCTATCAAATTACTTCTAATGATTGTCTTCCGTAACATTATCACCTCAGCTCTTCAGCATACAGACACATATTCCCGTATGCTGGAAAGGGGATAACTGGGACTGCCAAAGAAGCAGTGAAGTCCAGTGCATAGGTGTCATAGCTTTCCTACTCAGTTCTGAACCTTAGAGTTCAGAAAATAAGATGCTAGCATGAAACCTCCAAGCTTAATTACCAGCTTAGATCTGATATCGCTGCCAAGCGCAAGCCAAAATTCCAGTGTGGCTCACTCTGGTCTCAACCAAAACCTTCCCTGGGGGACCCCAGACTCAGATGCCTGAGTCTCACAACAAAGGGAAATAAACCCACTTCCCTTCCCTCTTTACTTCCTCCCAGGCTTCCGCTCACTGGGTTACCCTGGAAGATTACTGTACTTAAACTCTGAATTACAAAACAGAGAGGACAATTCACTTCCCCCCTCCTTCTTTTTCCCCTCCAGTCTTTCCTGAGAGAGACAGTAATCTGGCAACAAGATTCCTGTCCCTTGAGCCTCACTAGAAAGAAATCCAACAGTTTTAAAAGAAAGCTTTATATAAAAAGAAAGAAAAGACATAAAAATGGTTCTGTATCAAGGTGACAATACACAGGGTTAATGGCTTAAAAGAAAATGAATAACAGCCTTATCCAAAGAAACACAATTTAAAACATTCCAGCACTTACACACATGTAAGTACAAAAACATATAAAAACCTATATTGTCTTATACCTGTACTTACACTGGAAACAGAAGATTAGAAAGCCTGAAGGTAAGAGAATCTCTCTAGCAGCCGAGAGAGCACTAGAGATGAGACAAAAGACGCACACACCAAACTATCCCTCGACCTGAGCTTTGAAAAATCCGGTTTCCTGATTGGTCCTCTGGTCAGGTGTTTGGTTCCCTTTGTTAACCCTTTATAGGTAAAAGAAACATTAACCCTTAGCTATCTGTTTATGACAATAGGGCACAAAGACCAGCAGTCAGGAGCCTGGGTTCTCTTCCAGACCTGCCACTGACTCAGTATGGAACTTTAGGCAAGGCTCTGAGCCTCTGTTTCCCCATCTGCAAAAAGCACTTTGAGATCTACTGGAGGAATGCGCAATATAACTGCTAATGATTTAGAGAGCAGGCTTTTGGAAGAGGCCAGATCTTGACCACCTGCACTGAGCCTAGCAAATGTCTGGGTGCAATAAAACAATAATTAATGAGAAATATTGTGATTGATTGATTTTACTTACAAGAGAGGTTCTCAAACTTTGGGGTACATCCCTCTAGTGGGCCCGGAAGAATGTGCAGGGGGGCATGGCAAGGCCAGGGCTAGCCCCTCCAGGGGGCGGGGAAGAGAGCGCCACCCAACCCCATTCTGCCCCCAGCTCTGCTCCAGCCCCAGCCTAGGCCCCCGGCTCCTAGCCCTGACCACAGCTCCACTTCCAGCCCAGGGTCCCAACCACAGCTCGGCCCCCAGCTGAAGCCCTGGCCCCGGCTCCCAGCCCCAGCTCCCGACTGCAGATCCGCTCCCAGCCCTGCCCCAGCTCCTGACTACTGTTCCCAGAAGAGCGTGGATAGATTCCGTTACTGGTGTGTGTGTGTGGGGGGGGGGGGGACGAGAGAAAACTTTCGAGGACCACTCCCTTACAATTATATCCACTATGTGATTTGTTTGATTTTAGTGTTGCTGCCTTATGAGAGCACTTCCTTGATTTGATTCCTGTTCCCATCACCTCTTTATGTCCCAGTGAGCTGAAACACGAAAGGTTAAAGACGACCCACTGGAAGATGGCCATCAATTCCATGCCCAGAGCCAGAAAGAGTCTCCATGACTTTGGCACGTACTCTGAAGAACTTTAATCATGCTAAGTGCACCTGCTTGTCTAAGGCAGATGACGACGACAGGGACTAGAGAGAAGTCACACTCCATGACTTCTTGAAGATCGGCAAGGGCAATGAGAACCCATACTTTTCTGGCAGATGGGTCCTAGTGCATCTTATTATTGTCATATTTTTAATGCAGTAGCCACTATGTCTAAAACAAATCATAGAATCACAGAATATCAGGGTTGGAAGGGACCTCGGGAAATCATGTGCTGTGAGGGCTCTTTTAAAGCATCACCTTTTGTTAGATGCTGCTTCTGCTGGGAAGGATTTATAATTAGTATGTTGAAATAATGAAATACACTGAGATTATTGGTGAATATAAACATGATGCGCTGATCCAGTCACTGCTACTGAAGTTACCAAGAACAAAAGGTCGAGCCACTGAGCTTTTAAAAAGGCTTTTCTTTCTTTTTGTTTTTCTAGCACATGCAGGGCAGGTGAAAGATCGTGGGTAGACATGGCCCTAAGTAATGAAGTACACACAATAGGGGCATCACTGGCAGCAGCAGCAGTACAGGCTTTACCCAGACTCCCTTCTCCACCAGGGCCAAGTCTGAGCCATGACCTGGGTTTTATAGGAAAGAAAAGCTGAGTTCAGCATTTTTATCCTTTCAGTCTTCGGCCTCTCAGTGGAGACTGACAATGAAGTGGACAATTAAGGTCAACTGTGATGGGTTTTTTTGGTTCAAATGGACACCAGTTCATTTGAAATGGAACTGAGACACACGAACTTATTTCTTCCCTTTTGATCTGCAGAGGTGCAATGTGAAGTCGGCAAGGGTTAATGGAGTCTCAGGACATTAATAGCAACTCTTCAGCCTCTCTGAGACATGCACTAAAAGATCCAGCACAGAGCTGTGTGCCAGTGGAAAGCTCTGACCCATTAGGAACATTATTGTTTATACCAGGGATCGGCAACCTTTCAGAAGTGCTGTGCCGAGTCTTCATTTATTCACTCTGATGTCAGGTTTTGCATGCCGGTAATAAATTTTAATGTTTTTAGAAGGTCTCTTTCTTGACGTCTATAATATATAACTAAAATATTGTTGCATGTAAAGTAAATAAGGTTTCAAAATGTTTAAGAAGCTTCATTTAAAATTAAATTAAAATGCAGAGCCCTCCGGATCGGTGGCCAGGATTCAGGCAGTCTGAGTGCCACTGAAAATCAGCTCGTGTGCCGCCTTTGGCACCTGTGCCATAGGTTGCCCACTCCTGGTTTACACTGTTAGATATTAAGATATTTTGCCCCAATAGGGGTCCCCTTATTTCTGGCTGTTCTGTGGTTCTGTCTGGAACATCTCCACCTACTAATCCTCCCACGAATCTGATCCCTGCACAATTTTTGATTATTTGGTGATCCAAGATGTGTAGGTTTCAGGGGCCTGGTAAGCATGTGACAAGTGTAAAGTATTACTGTAGACTGACTGGATAAGCCATGTGTCAGTCAAAGTTATGGCTAGGGAAACCACAAGCCTTGTACTAATATCCTCAGAGATAAAGGCTCACATTAACATGCCTTTCAACCCAGTCAGTAACATATTGCTTGAAATAAAAGGGAAAAGGAATTTATTATTCTTTTCAAAACCTACATTGGGATGCAAAGAAATCTCCTAAAACTATTGGTTATAAGAGCAATTAGAACCTCATAGAAGACTGTGAAAACAATGTTTGGAAATAGAGTAGAACCTTGCCTTATAATCCACACAGAATATTGGCCATCTCTTCCTATCACTGGGAACACAATTTAATAGCAGAGTGCTGTTGGGAGGTCTCATAAAATGTACAGTACAATGAAAAATTGGCTAAAATAGCTAACCCACAATGTACAGGGCCCTTCCTGTTAAATTTGCAAGTCAGTCCTTAGCATCGCGTCTCCCAGTCACTAGAGCGAATTCACAATGTTCAGCTGTACCACATTTTCTCTCCTTCCTTTTTTTTTTTTTTTTTTGGTAACTTAAGGACATTTGAGTGACCCCTCTCTGTAAGTTTACCTGCTCTTGCTGATTTCCCACTGGAAATCATAATATTGCTGAGCACTTAAATAGAATTTTTCTTCCCTACATGTCACAGTGCTATGGAAGAATGAGTAAGTACTATCCCTATTTGACAAGTAGGAAAAGCAAAACTTAGAATAGTCTGATTTTCTGGAGACCTGGGCACCTGCAGATCCCTCTGATTTCATAAGGAACTGCAAGTGCTCAGCACCTTTGAAAATAAGGACCTAAATGATTTGCCCAAGGTCACACAGAGAGTCATTTACATAGCTAGGCAAAAAACCCAGGATTCTTGTCTCTCAACTCTGTATTCAGCAGCACTACAACACAGCTGTACCTCCCTCCTTGTTACATCACAGCCATTTCCACAGGGGCCAATTCTGATGTTACAGAGAGTTACAGCTTTAGATGGGAAACAAGCAGCAGCAGATGATGAACTCTCCGGAAGCAGCAATACTGCTTTCATGCAAATGACCCTAGTAATAAAGAACAAGGGAAGAGAAATACCAAAAATATATGGCATAGAGGCATAATTGTCCCTTCATAAACCTTAGTTTTTCTTCAAAACATGTTTTAATAAGACCTCTGTGGCTTTTTAACCTCTCACAAAGGCAGTTATATATTACTGGGAGGGAAAGCTTCCTCCTGACCTAGCAATGACCACAGAAATGTGAGTGGAGCAGATATAGCAGCTTGATGTTTATGGGATCTGTCTTTGGTTAGTACAGTGCACCAGCATGCTGAATTTTTTAAAACATTCAAAATAAATAAAAGAAAGAAAGAAAGAAGAAGAAAACAAGGAAAGATATTTGACCTTTAAGAGCCAGTGAGTACTACCTTGTTTGCAATAGCTGCAACATCAACCCCTAACCCCTCATTTCTGTTGCTTAGACTGGGGGCCCTGAGGCAGTATTCCACTGGGGCACTGTAGCTTATCACACAGATCCATGTTAAGTTACGCTGCAAGTGTAATCTTTGTGTAAGAATTAGTAGCGGCAACAAACTACATGATAATCACAAAATCACAGTCAAAATATGCTGCTTGAGAGGAGAGAGGGTGCATGAAAAAAACGCACTGGACTGGAAATTATGCTGCTGAGCCCTGCAGCAGAAAGGCCTTCTAACATCTAACTAGATTTTGCTGAATAGAGAATTATTTTAATGGAAGTTTTCCTTTTGGTTCCTTGTGTAGGCAGTTTAATCCAAAGAAGAACAACAAAAGTGGTTTCCATTCACACCCAAGCAGAAAATACATTTAAATATAAGCCAAATGTATGTGGGGGCTGGGGGTGGGGGTATGTTGATAAATGTATCCACAATATATAAAATTCATCAACCCATAAAATTTTTAAGCACCTAAAATTCCCAGGGTGGCAGAGGAGGGCTTGAATCTCAGTCTCCTTGGCTTTATCTTGAGTCCACAACTGGAGGTACTCCAAAAATTTCAAAGAAAGTGGAGATTGGTTCCAGTTCCTATCAGTTGAATCCTACCTTAACAGGCCCTGGGCTATCTTCTCAGATAGTGACTGTGGAATGACTATGGGGACCATGGGGGGTTTCCAGGACTGAAAACAAAGTGAGGTACCCAGAGTGAGCATGCTTCCCATGTGGAAGATGTAGGATATTTTTCCCCTTTTTGTTTAACCCTGCACTTCTGAGACCTCTAAAGTAGGACAAGCCAGCCTTGCGTAGATACTTGGTTCAGACAGAAGATTACTTGTAAATTTCCCACAAAAAAAATGCATAGCAGATCTTCATATATATCAGAGGCATCTGAAACTTTCACCTTCATTTCAGCCTTAACTCATGTGCAGCCTGTTTTTGTGAACGAACAAACAGGTTCACATGAATTCTGTCTGGGCCCAAGATATCTAGCCTGGATAGGAACTTCTTTGCTCTAATTGTATGTCTGGGAGCCAGTGAATTTTGAGCTCAAACTACACTCTCTGGGATAGGTTGCATGGAGTAAATCACATGCTATTTCCTAATACGGCCGTTAGTCTCACTTCTGGCTCTGATGAATGGGTGATCACGTGTGAACCTCTGTGGTCCAGCTGAACCTGCCTATGGGTTCACAATGAGATTCATCCCTGGGAAAACTGGGGGTATTCAGACACAAACTTCAGAGCTTGTAAACCAGTTACTGAAGAGGGAAAAACCAACCACCAACCAACCAACCAAAAAAACAAAAACAAAAGAACTGTTAAAGCAAATTTAGAAAGATTATCAAAGGTGTAATGTTCATCATATTTGTATTCAATTTTTGAACCAGAAATCTAAGAGCAAATATGAATGTCAGCCATGGGACACCTCTGAATAAATCTACCTCCGCCATTTTCTGATCACTTTCAATGAGACATCATTCAGGCTGTTGGAGTGGTAAATTTCAATGTACAAGATGACAAATATCCAATACAGCTCATCTATACATGTGCCTAATAATTTGAGAGGCATCTTAGGTTTACATGCAGATGAGATTTAATCCCAGAAAATATCCAATGAAGAGGAAGAAGCCCCTACAAGAAAAAGGATTTATCCTGTTCAATGGAAATTATTTGTACCAATGAAACTCCCTCTAGTCTTTCCTCAGCTTTTCAGACATATGACTAGAATAATCAAATGTGCACTGAAAGGCTTTCAATCTGCCAAAACCTGGACTTGGGATTCTTTGTTTCTCCAGCAGCAATGGACGGCATCTGTAACCTCTAAAATAGAAAAGCAAGCTGCATTCAATATGCTGACTTAGGGGTTAGTAGTAACATCTGCTGCTGGGGAAACCTAGAACCTCAAGCTCAGGTCTTTAGCAGGTTAGTAAGAGAAGAACTGATATTAAATATCTTAATTTACTTTAAAAATTATGGGACTTTAGAGATGTTTATCCACATAACAAGGAAAAGAAAAGCAGTGCCAGTTTCCCACATTCCTGTTCTTCAAGCCAGACCCAAACAGACTCCAGACTCAGAAGGGAGTTCTTTCTCCATGGCTCATCCAGTCCTTCCCCTCTCTGCAAAAACTGTCAGCAAAAAGGCCTATTGTATGGGTGATTTTGTGATGTGGATATATCCACTAGGAACCAGACTGAGAGCTGTCACCAGCTCCTTTCACACAGGCCGCTTACAAATGTAATAAACAGCAGAGCCTTGACTATCTGCACTTTGCTATGTCACAAACTTTAAAGGAAGCACCCAGAAAAGCACTGTTTTCTCCTTGCCTCTCAGTGAAGATGCCCCACTTGGGGCTGAGCAGACTAAGGTTTTGTTATTTTTGGAAACTGTGCCATGTTGCACTTACCAGTATATTTATCATAAGCTGTTAAAACAAAACTACAACTGACCAGATAAACAAAGCACACTCTGTGAATCTGCATCCTTGGTTGGCCTTCCCTCATCCCCCTCTTACTGGGGCCCAATCCTGCTGACGCTGAACTCAACAACAAAATTCCCCATAGACTTCAGTGGTTCAGGAACTGGCCCTTACTTTTTCAAAAATCACTCTTAATGAAATGCCCCATCACCAGTGTTTAATTAATGAGAGAAGCTTTTTGGTACTGATTTTCCTTTTCCTAACACGGGCATCACTCCATTGACTTCAGTGCAGTGGTTTTGGGCTCTTGAACAGGTTTTTAATGTAACTGAATTCTATTTATGGTTTGAGTTATTTAAAACGAGAGTGGACAAACCTTGGAAATGTGCTGTAGGTAAAAATCCTCTTGCTATTGGACAGACTAGACAGCCTCATAGGCCTTTTGCATCTTTAAGTGCTATGATTACAATTCACCTTTAACTAGGTAGCATCTGCTAATGGAAGATGTTAGCCAGAGGGGGTACAGATGCTCGGGATATCCTGTGTGTTCAGCACTCATTTAATTGAACATTATCGACCATTCCCTTGAGATTACCTTTAATGGATGATGAGCTTGATTCAAAGGAGAACTTTCTTGCAAGCTTTGTGAGATTTCAGGGCTTGGCTACACTTGCAAGTTGCAGCGCTAGCGAGGGGGTTGCAGCGCTGCAACTTAGCAGGTGTCTACACTTAAAAGCTCAGCCAGCGCTGCAACTTCCTGTTTGCAGGGCTGGCTGTACACCTGGGTCTGCTTCCGGTGTAGCGAGACCAGCGCTGGTCATAGGTAGTGGACACTCACCAGCGTTTTTATTGGCCTCCAGGGTATTAGGACTTATCCCAGTATTCCTTTTCAGCCTCTCTGGTCATTGCTTCGCACTCCACTGCCTGGGCTCAGAGCCTGGAGGAGGAGGGGAAGGTTGTAGAGGAACCCGAGAGGGAGGCTACTGAGGTGTTTGGAGACTCCCAGGAGTCATGCAGGCAGGAGCTATTTTTCAGCCAGGAAGAAGCTAGCCAGTCGCAGCTGCTGGGACTTGGTAGTGAGGAACCAGACGAGGAGGCCTGTTCCTGGTAAGAAGCTTTTATTATAAGGATGCAAATGTTTTGGGAGCAGGGGGGCTATGGCTGCCTGCAACATGCCTAGATGTGGAATAGCCCATTAATTTCCTGTAGCTGCTCTTTGCTTCCACAAGCCACAGAAACCCCATGGCTTCCAGAGTGAAGCAACCCCACCCCCACCCCCACCCTTCCCAGGTGAGCTGCATGTGCAAGATGGCTCTGAGAGTAGCTGCTGTGGCAGATGTGGGTGTAGGGTTCAGTGTTATTTCCCTGTAGCTGCTCTTTGCTTTCCAACAAGTCACAGAAACCCCACGGCTTCCACAGTGAAGCACCCCCACCCCCACCCCTCCCGGTGGCCACGTGGCAGCCCCCTCTTCCACTGTGAGCCGCGTGGGGAAACTCGCCATCTCTATCTGCAGCTGCGGCCTCTCTGTGCTATACTCAGAATGTGTAAATGATGCTACAAAAACTCTTAAAAACAATGCAGGCTCTGTATTACAATTTCTCTCTGTTTGTTTTTTTTTAAAGTGACCTTGAATACTGCTCCATCAGTGCAGACTTCTGAAAGACTGCAAGCTTAAGAAAAAAACCAAGGAAGACTAAGAAGAATGGTGAAAGCAGTTATGAATCTGTATTCCACAGAATAAAAAGTTGCAAGACTGGAGGGATAAGGAAACCATGAAAAAGGAACAGGTTGCCAAGATAAAGGAGAAGGCTGCCAAGAGAGGAATGACTACCAAGAGAAGCACAGATCAGCAGGGATGACTTAAAAAAAAAAGTGGGGAAAAAAAGCCTCATTTCTTTCATGTATTATTTTACTTTCCATAACTATATGATAATAAAATTTATACATTGCATCATATATGCTGTTTCACCTGTGTGGGTCCCCGCACTCCCTGGGGTGTGCACATGTGTTTGGTTCCAGCTGCTCCCTGCAGGGTTAATGCCCTGGAAACTGCAGGGCAGCAGCTGGACATGGGGCTGGCTGAAGGCAGGGCAGGGGCTGACTGGAGGTGGGTCTGGCTGCAGGCAGGGCAAGGGATGTGGGGCTGGTGGAGACAAGGGGTGTGGGCGGGCTGGCTTCAGGCAGTGGGGTGCAGCAGGGGTTGACTGGAAACAGGGAGGGGGTGCGGGCTGGGCAGAGTGTGAGAGCTGGTGCAGGCGCAGTGTGGGGGGGCTGGCTGGCTTTGGGCAGGGCTGCAGGGTGTGTGGCAGGGGTTGGCTGGAGACAGGACAGGGTGTTTGGCAGAGGTGGCTTGGGCACGGGGTGCAGAGCTGGTGCAGGCAGGGAGGGGCCGGACTGGTGTGGGCAGGTCATGGGGTGCAGCAGAGGCAGCTGGAACCCAGCCCTTTAAGTAGCCCCAAACCCCTTCTACTCCGGGACCTTTTAATATGCCGCGGGAGCGCTGGGGAATGCAAGAGGGAGGCGGGCTCCGGCGGCTATTTGAAGGACCAGGGTGGCAGAGGCAGCTGGAGCCCCAGGACTTTAAATACTCCCCTCACTGCCCCAGGGCTCAGGGGGCTATTTAAGGCCCAGAGCTCCAGACGGGAGAGCGGGGCTTGCCGTGCTCTGGCCGGAGCTCCAGACGGGGAGTGGGGCTTGCCGCGCTCCAGCAGGAGCCAGCCTTGCCGTGCTCCGGCTCGCTCTCCGGCTGAGCCCGGTCAGAGCGCGGCAAGCTCCGTGATCCGCTCTCCGGCTGGAGCCCCGTCAGAGCGCGGCAAGCTCTGCGACTCCGCTCTCCTGGCCGGAGCACGAAAGCCCCGCCGCCCCACTCTATGGCTGGAGCCCAGCCGGAGCGCCGCAAGCCCCGCAGCCCGGCTGGACTCTAGCTGGGAGAGCGGGGCCATGCCGCGGCCCGCCGGCGCTTCACTCAAAGAGCGGGACCATGGAGCAGACCGCAGTGGGGAGGGGTAAGTTAAAAAAAAATTAAAAGTGCCTAAGGTGCGGGCCCTCTTAGCGTGGGGTCCAATTCCCTAGCAGCACGGGTCGTTGGACAGGAAGCGAACGACCCGCACCCTTCCGTCCCCTTCCCACAACCCACAGCGACAAAATGGGACGAAGGTGCTCTGTAGATAGCTGCCCACAATGCACCACTCACAACAGCGCTGCAACTGGTGCAAGTGTGGACACACTGCAGCGCTGGTTGCTGTCAGTGTGGACACACTGCAGCGCTGGCCGTACACAGCTGTACGACCACAGCTGTAACTGCCAGCGCTGCAAAACTGTAAGTGTAGACAAAGCCTCAGTACCCTGACAGAGAGCAACGATCACCCTTTATACTGCACACTCCAAAAGACTCTCCTTGGGGGACGTCTGTTCTATTTCAGCTTTAACAAAAGGGCGGGGGTACCAGTGATATCTCTATTGTAAAATGTACTGAGCACTAATGAAGCAGAGATGGATGAACCAGATTGGAGAAAATATGAACTTCTTGCCATAGTTTGAACTGAATCCCACCTTTTGTGTGTGTTTAAAAAAAAATCCACGAACCTCTTTCTCTCCACCTCTCCCCCCCATTGTTTTTCATTTTTTAATGATTTCTTCCTTGTAGAAACAATAGTCCAGTATTCTCTAGCAATGGACCAAAACGCTATTGTCAGTTGAATAGGCTGTCTCCTCAGGAATACGGGGAAGGAAAGGAGGTGGGTGGGAGCAGCACAGAAGGAAAAGGCAGTGGCTGTCTTTTTCATCTGTGTTTCTACAGTGCCTAGCCCAATGGGATCTTGGTCCATGACTGGGGCTCCCAGGCACTTCCACAGTACATAAAAGAATGTGTTTGTGGAAAAGGGGCTGTTTCTGTAAGCTGACTCACACTGCAGCATTTTGACCATTATTTTGAATAATGGACAATACTCACAAGGGCTGCCAGAAACCAAGACCACAAAATCTCCTTAGAAAGTCTGATGAGAGGAGTCCAAACCAAATCCTCAAGTTCAAACATCCCCACATTTGGGGAATTTCTGACTCTGGATCAAATCTTTGTGGCTCAGGCCTATTGTATAGGCAGCTGTCCCTAATATGGCTGTTAGGCCAGGCCAGAACTTAGAGGGAACTTGTGCAGCCCTCTAGACAACATGGGGTATGTTAGCCATTCTGGCAGCCAGAGAACCAACGAGAACCACAGGGGCTGTCTGTGCCCAGCAGCCCAGCTAAGAGTTCATTACAGGCAAGCCCTGTTACATCTCTACCCTAATGAGGGGTTCCTGTTGATATAGGAGTCTCTGAGAATTGTCCCATTTTGGTGCGAAACAGTTTTCATTTCCTCACCGCTTTGCCAGGGTGAGGGGTGCATAAGGGAAGGCTCCTCTACTGGCCTTGTGATCTCAAACAGCAGAAAGCCCAGTTTGCTTTTCTATTCCTAAGCCTTCTTTTCAGCCAGCTGTTTCTTTCTCACTTTCCCCCATTTCCCTTGAGATACAGAGGAAGACAGACAAAGATAAAGTGCTAGGCAGAAAAATCAGACACTAAAACCTGCTGTGAACACATATATGAAAAACAAGCACAGAGGGGGGTTTCAAACGGTTTGAAAAGTGAGCTCATTTTTTGCCATCTAAAAACTCCTTACATGGGGCTTCCAAAGGAAAACATAGTGGGGGGGGGGGGGGGAAGAATAGGAAATGAAAATAGAAACCCCCATGGGAGAAAAAAATTCATATGCTGCCAATTGTTCTGAAAAGGCAACAATGTTTCTCTCCAGGTCTTCCTATTTATTTCAGTTTTGAACAAAGGGAGGGGGTGGAAATCAGCCCTTTCACGGTATTGCTTTCTGTCCATATATATTTTTTATTCAACTACTGGAATCTAGAATCCTTTGAAAATTTATTAACAATGACATTTAGACAACACAAAGCCATTTCCATTCAATTAAATAAACACAGCATGTTCACCTTCAGTAAAAGAAGTAGCCACTCATTTTTATAGGCTGCTGTAAACAGATTTCTGGGCTTCAACAAAGCCAAGATCAATAAAGCCTCTGCAAACCATAATAATCTGTTGCACACTCTATCGACAGCTGTTCAGAAAATAAGTTTGATTCTGACGGTCCTGATGATTGGGTGCTTTCCCAGTCTCTTCCTCTCGTTCTCTAATATCACAGTGTCAATGCCAGGCACAGAGTGAATTCAATTGCAGCATTACCTGAATGCATGGAATGGTCATCAGCTGCTCAGGTCTCCCTCTTGAAAGGTTAAGGAATGTGGCCTCTTGAGAGAGGATTTGAAAAAGTGCTGAGACCACGAGTTCCATCGCCACCACTTAAGAGGGAAGGAAATCACCATTGGTTGTTTCAATTTTTATATCTGTGTTGATTTATTACTGCCTGAGGCACAAATAGCCAACTAAGACTTTGGCTATTGCATTGTAACTACTGACCACATCAATGCAGCAGCAAATGGACATATCAGTTGCCTGGCCCTCTTTCTTTCTTTTTCTTGAAGCTAAATTAGTGCAAGGGAAAGGTGCCTTCTCTTATTCACAAAACAGGCACAGCGCAGGCAGTGGAAAGGCAAACTTCCCACATCAATGTCTTGCCAATGTGCTACGCATCTACCTGCACGGACCACCACCAGGGGCGAGCGAGGCAACCAGAAGCAGTGGCTCATTTATTACTTTGGACTTTCTGCTGAGACTTCCACTGTGTGTCTCAGACCTTCACATTTTCTAAAAGCCTCAACACTATCTTCATGTCAGTGAACATGCTGCTCCCCACCCATTTTAACTAATGCTCCAAGACAGGACTGTTCTTTGGGTCTCCTGGGACATGTTGATTTGCTTATCTATTTCATTGGTTATTGGAGCTCTGTGAGGCAGGGACCATGTCTTCCTCAGTGTGGTGCACAACTCTGAACACACTGTGGCATTTAATAGCTAGCAAATATAGTGATTGTGGATTTTAACCTGCCTGCTGGGAGCCATCTCCTAAACTACAACCTGATCAGAAAACCTACAGAATGCAAAGTTATGTGATAATTAATCTTTGATCTACTTGATAACTTCAAGTATAATTACCTAGGAATCTGCAGGGACATGACAACTCGGTGATTAATATTTAATATTAATATGCAATTACACAGTAGTTACATGATTACACATGGCCAGCATCAAGGTAATGAGCTTATTATGGGACAAATGTTAAGGTCCTTGTTTCGTTTTTACGCCGTCCTTAGGCAAATTCCTACTGAAGTCAGTGGGAGTTTGCCAGAGAAAAGTCTGAATAATCAATGAGTAAGGACTTAAGGATTTCGCCCTATCTTCTGTAGATGTAGGGTGAGATTTTTAAAAGTGCTCAATGTTGGCCTAACTTTGCCCAGCTGAAGTCAGTGGGAATGGAGTTAAAGCCATTGCTGGGAGTTGCTGAAAACTCGGCTCACACTAAGAAACCTAAACGTAGATTTTTGCAGGTGATCTAGATTACAGATATTTGAGACTTTTGTCACCAACTTCAGTGCAGTGGCTCAGTAAGAAATGTTCCCACTGCACAATATGCCCCTACAATAACATGGTGAACATTTCAGGGTGAATCACAGACTGGAAGGAAGATGCCACATGTAAGTCTATCAAAAGCATTATGCCAGTATTGCTCCATCACATCAGCTTCATTATGCTACTGGGGCATCAATCATGATAATCTGATATGGTGAGATAATACACAGCATGATCATAACAATTAGAGATGAAAAAAGACGGTCAGGTTATACAGTCCATCTTCCTGGCTGTGCAGGATTGTTTCCTACTGTGATTCTGATCCCAGTTAGACCCCAGTAGTCAATGGAGTTACACCAGATTTACAACAGTACAACTGAGAACAGAATGTGGCCTTTTTAAAGGCTCTTAAAGAACAGGTACCTGTCACCATACCAGGAGATAAGCAAGGACCTAATCTAAATACAGCATATTGTGGAAAATGAATGAATGAAGTGCACATGGGAGGTAGATGATATTTTGCTTAGTACTGCAGCCTGACAGGGAAATGGGTCTGTACTTCCTGGACACCTCTGTTTTGTATTTATTGTACCTCTGAACTAATCCTAATGAATTCATTTTCCATGCATGGGGATCTCATCTAGCCTTCTGGAGGAGTCCAACAGCAACTCAGCATTACCAAGATCAATCATTAAAATAAATTGCTAGCTACAATCTCAATCAGAATCCACACATCAGCCTGGTGGGGAAGATATTTCTGTTTAGGTTCCTTCCCAAATTACCTTGAGAGATTTTGAAAGAGAATATTTCATAGGCTGCAGCAAAACAATTCATTTGTGTCTCCTAGATACAAATGTACTATTCTCCTATTCCATCTACCACTCTAGTCTCTCTCTTATGGTAGCTACTGTCAAGTCTACAATTTGCCACTTTTAATACAGTTTACAAGGGAAGCAAACTACTCCAGACATTGGTACTGTTGGAAGGAGGACATTACTGTTGTGTTCTGATGGATTCCCTATTTCCTATGGTATTCATCAGAATGCAATGACTATGTTAAATTTTGAAATTATGTTTTTTATTCCAGGTAATAGTGTTTGGGCCTGCCTGTTAGAGGCTGTGACAATTCATGAGTCTGGAAGCATTGTTGGCTCTGTTCAGTTGTTTCTTTTAACTTCTGCTGGCTTAGGGTTCAAACTCATGGCAGATTGTTACACTAGTTGAGTGAAATTGACCTTTATCTGTGAGTCACCACATGGTACAATGGGATCAGCGGGCACAAGAGGGCATATTTTACACTTCCCTTGGTGGCTTTGGTGAATTTGACCTCCTCTACAAGTATTTCCTGACCTGTGTCACCATTAAGTCACTCTCCACATCTCTCACTTTGGGTTGTACAACCACTGTGCTCAATCCTTGACTCCTTGTTGATCTTTATGGAGTAGGTACTACAGCCAGTTGGGAATTTTTCCACAATATTTTTTTGTCCAAAAATGCCAATTCAGTGAAGCTGTTCATGAAACAGGCTTAGTTTTAACAAATCTCCCAACTTGAAAAAATATGTTGAAAAAAAGTTTTGAAATTGTTGGAACATTTTGGTTTGACTTTTTCTAAATGACAAATTCCAGCTTTCCTCTTCGAAAAGACTATTTGTTTAGAATTTTAAGCTAAATAGTCTGAAAGACCAAAGATTTAAAAAGAAAAAAGGCCAATAATATCAAAATGAAACATTTCAGTTGACTCAAACTGAAAAAAATAAATTTGATTCATGAACATTTTCAAGATCTCAAATTTTTGTCCCAATTCATAATGGTAAAAAAGGTTGAAACGCTCAAAAATATTCATGGAATGGGAAATCTGCTTTCCTCTCAACTCTAGTAGATATTCCTTCCTTGTGGTTCTCACCAGCATTCACCTCAACACTAACAGCTGGAGGAAATCTACTTTTTAAAACAAAAATTTGATTTATCCAACCTTGCCTGCCCTACTGCTCAGAAAGACTATTTTAAAAAACAGGGGATTCACATGATGTTTTCCATTTAATTTCTGCACACTATAGCATTGATTTCCTGCAATATGGTACAGGCTGAGTCAACTGCACTGACTTCTTTGCAGCTCCACCAAGCTGCATGCAGCACAGGGTGATCCTCACAACATATGCATGCACCATTCTCGGGGGTGACACTACTTGCACATTAGCCATGGTGAAACTTAAAAACTGTGTGGGCATGTATTGAACCATTATACATCAAGAGAATGTGTTTTCTCTGTAGTATTTATCCTATGGCAAAGTATAGAAATTAGGGTTGGCCAAAACACAACCATTCCATGCAGCAGAAAACTGGAAACCTTTGAAATGCGTGTTCATTCTGCATCTCAGGTGAGTACTCAAACAACCAGGCTATTAGCTATTCTGAGCTGGATTATTCTCTCTCTTTTTGACCAATCCTTGAGCTGAGAAACTTTCTCAGCAAAATTTTCATCAGAACCAATACATTTCCATGAAACATTTGGGTTTTGATAAAACAGGATTTTTCTAGGTGAAAAAAAAATCTCTTTTTCTTTACCAGCTGTAATACAAATATACTGCATACCTACTACACCTTCCAATAGAAGCTCCTGGGACCACCCACTCACCCACACCAGAATGGAACATTGACTCAAAGAAAGAGCACTATATACTGAATCAGCAACACTATTTCAACTCCATGAAAAGCTCCTCAGAGCAGATAGCATTTCTTCTTGTGGGTATGAAAGGGCCTAACTTACCGCGGTGCTACCAGAAAACAAATAAATAATAATGATGAAAAGACTTCAAAGGGATTTTTTCCACAAAAAGGCTGAGGAAAGATCCTTTGAATAATTTTCAAGTTACGAAAACAATACACAAAGCAAGTCTGAGAGTTGGCACTTCTGCTGACTGATGGTGCCTCTTAACTAGGTGAAGTGTGCAATTTGCCAAGGATCTGAAGACACCAAAGTTAAAATTCCTAGTGATCACTTTCCTATTTTTCTCTTTTCTTTTCCTTGTGCAAAAAAATTAGAAATCGTAATGTACAAACAACAAGAATACAATATTCAAGATGAAGTTAAAAGGTGTCTTTAACTGTGGCTGTGCAATACATTAAGGTTCCCACAGCAGTTTTGACTCAGGGATATCAAAAGTAGTTTTGGAATATTTTCCTGTTTATTTTCCTAAACATATAAAAACAGAGTGAGTTATGTTTTTTAAATGTACATCACAGCAGTTGCAGGAAACGCAGCACTGCTGAGCTGCCTTTAACTTTTGCATTTCCTGACTTTTTATGTTTTTACCTCTGCAAATTTAACATTATAACAAATAAGTGTTTACATTGCAGAGTGAAACACACAGACACATGAATGTATAGATGGAATACTTTTCTCATGACTACAATGAAACCACTTATGAGCGACAAGGCAGTAGTCTTTAAATGGCACACAAACACAACAGTTCATAGCTTACCTCACTGGAACCTTTATGAAATTTCAGTAGGAAGCATATAATTACCCAGACTGGAATTTTGACACTACTACTTTTGAAGGAAGTGGTACGGGTTTTCCTATGGCAGAGAGCAGTGAAGGACTACCTTTTACATCTTATGTTATGCTATTTTACATATATGTTAAATACACAGGATCCGGCTGTGTGAACCTCAAACCACACACATGTGGATCTCTCCACTTCTGTACACAACAGAAGCACCACCAACTCCCTAATGCCATCTTCCCCTCACTCTGGACCCTGCAGAGGCTCTCTGTGATCAGTGTTTGTGCCGAGGAGAGGGATAAAGACTGGACAGGCTGAAATGTAAATTGTCCCCTTCTCATCTCATGGAAAACAGACACAAAATTTAACACAAACACAAACTGCAAAGTCTTTTCTACAAAGCATCTCTAGGGACCATTGCAGTCAAAGAGTGGTGCAGGAGGAGGTCTGTGGCCTCTGAAGCTATTCCTGGAGATCCAGGGGGGCAGGCAGTTGAGGCCAACACTACTTGGCTGAAACCTCATGGGGGAACCCATGCAGAAATTCCTTCCCATAGTAGCCCCATCTCAGGAGCTTTTCTGTGGGTGAGGATTGTCTGGGCTTCAGTTCTTATTCAGCCAAAACTCCTAAAGAAGCGGGGGAGGATAAGTACGTGGCTCAGAGAGACAGATAAATGCTATGGTCCGCGTTGCTCCAGAGCAGTGGTGGGCAACCTACGGCTCGCGGGCCGCACGTGGCCCATCAGGGTAATCTGCTGGTAGGCCGCGAGACAATTTGTTCACATTGACTGTCTGCAGGCACGGCTACCCGCAGCTCCCATTGGCCGGGAATGGTAAACCACAGCCACTTGGAGCTGCGGGCGGCCGTGCCTGCAGATGGTCAATGTAAACAAACGGTTTTGCAGCCTGCCAGTGGACTACCCTGATGGGCCGCAGGTTGCCCACCACTGCTCCTGAAGCTCCTTGCCTTTCCTCATGTTGGTATTCACCTCACATGCCTCTAATGAGTGCCCCAAACCCACTTAGCTGATGAAGCCTCTCCTTGGAGGAGTGCCTGAGCCACCAATGACTCTAATCAGAAGCTTTGCCTCATGTTTTTGTGGTATGAATCTTCAAGTTTGTGAATTCAATACTTTTTCTCCCCCACCTTCCAAACACGTAAACATGAGGAGCTTGTGGTAAAATAAAATAAAGCACTTTGCTACCTTTTGAGCCATCTCCTCCACTTCCAATCACTCCATTACAGGCTTCATTAACTAAAATTAAAAGTACAAGGAATAGCTAATGAAAGTGCTGTCCATCTCATGCTAGTGAGCAGCCCCAGGACATCGCAATTAGGAGCTTTCTCAGAAGACTAGCTTCAATGGAAAATAAATGAGCTTGTCCAAATGGAACCCCTCCAGCAGCAGCACGAATGTCGAGCACTGGCTGCTGTGGGTATGCAGAAGGGCCAAATGAATGTATCAGCTTTGGAATAGTCCTGTTTTCAATAAATAAGAAAGAAAGAAAGAAGATGAATAGTAGAAGGAAAGAATGATAAGACAGGAGGAGAGAATAGTGAAGAAAAGTGATAAGAGAAAAGTGAGTGTTTAGTGTCTAAAGGTGCTTATGTACAAATAACGTAAAAGATACAATCATCTTGAGCGAGTTTAAATACAAAACATCTTCCTCTCATGCATGTGTCTTCTTCCTCATGTATACACACATATGCACACACTCTTATAAGCTAGCTAGCTAGATTTTAATAAAGACTGGAGGGTGGGGGGTATATTCTTAATCTCTCTTTAAGTGTTCCACCCTTTCTCCCTGCCTGCCCTTCCCAAGGGAAGGCCACATTCTAAGCATCTGAATTTTACTGGAAGCATAAATATATAAATTGAATTAATGAATTTAATTCAAAGATCCCTCTAGGAATAATCACAGTTGTGAAAGCTCTCTCAGAAAACAAAGAGATCAAGACCAAAACACTTCATTTGTGAGACATGTGGTACTTCAATAAGCTTTCGTGCCTCTTGGAACAGTAATAGGAGGGCAAAATCTGTGCAATGGGGTCGATGACTCACTAAGTGTCTGTGTTATTTTTACAGTCTCTGGTAATGCTGCATATGTTTTCACAAGCTGCTGCTGGCCTATGAAGCAGATAACACAAGCCACAGGTTGTTAATTTAACTGTTTTACCAACTGGACCTCCTCAGGCCAAATCCTGAGGGCTCTACCAGTCCTACATGAGGGAAATCTCTTACTGAAAGCAATGGGCCAAACTCCAAGAGGTGCTGAACACCTGTATCTCCTGCTGATGTCAGTAAGATTGCTTAGAAACCCTCAGGATTTTGGCTGAGGAAAAAGTGAGGGGAAATGGATTAAGGAAGTTAGGGGTTGGTTCATTCCAATTTTGGTCTAATCCATCTATCCATACAGAGTCATCAATCACTAGATGGAGAATCACTTCAACACCACACTGCAACTCTGCATGACATGCTGAGGACAGCAAAAGAACAATTCAACTGACCCTTATCCACAATGTTGGAGCTAGCATCATCGCACCTGTGAATAAAGCCAACAGGCTCTTTAATAAAGACAAATGATATTAATACTTCATACTCACTATGAAGTATTATAACTTCAGTATAATATAAGTATAATATAAGTATAATAACTAATTAATCCTTACAGCACCCCAGTAGGTTACCAAGCATCATTATTCCTGCATAGAAAGGTTAAGTGATTTGCCCCAAATGCTACATCAAGACAGAGGATGAGCTAGGACTACAACTCACAAGTGGTTAGCTTCTAGGCTGGGTGTTTGTTTTGTTGGTTGGTTTTTTTCCCCTCTGTTCACTAGACCTGAGAGGCCCAGACCTTGTCCTTCTGTCTCATCCAAAAGATGGAACCTCTCGAAGCTCAGTCTGACCTAGGGTGACCAGAAAGCAAATGTGAAAAATTGGGATGAGGGGGGTAATAGGAGCCTATGTAAGAAAAAGACCCAAAAATCGGGACTGTCCCTATAAAATCAGGACATCTGGTCACCCTAGTCTGCCCTCACACCAAGCCAGATATTGATTCTGAGACAGCATCTACCAAATCAGCAACACTGCTTCCTACAGTAACTATATTTCCCCTAGAGGTCTCCCATCCAGCCAAGTAGTAACCAAGCACAACTGTGCTCAGCTTGCCCAAAGTGTTATGACTTTATGCCATAAACATTGATTTACTAGCAGAGGGCTCTGCTCAGATCACATGTGAGAGTCAAATTAAGCAAAATATACCACTAGGGAAGGGAGAGGGGGGCGGAAAGCTGCCTACTAGTTAGCAGCATGAAATGTACTGGTATAAAGATATGTGCCGTTATCAGGGTTTTCAGAGTATATTCCTTACTAGCCACACACCAGAGGTGTTTAAACAAACAATGGGCATCAACACTTCAAACCCTATTAGAAAATGCATGTGTACGTACACAGCTGGCAAGAGAAACAGCATCAAAATGATGGAATTAAAACCCGCTAACAGCTTTGAAATGAGTCTTGAAATCAATATTGAGAGGGCGCACACACATATTACACCTGGTGGGATATCCAAGCCAGGCTCCTTTTGCATGCTTAAGTGGACTCATGAGGCAGTCTGGGTAGATATTAACAAACTCTGTCTGTCTTGGAACATAAACAAGTAAAATTGCCATTGAAGAACTGGTTTCTGTCAGTAAATTTCTTTTTCTTTTTTTTTGAAACAGAGTTATAAAGGCTCTTGAATTCATGCTCATCGGATAATGAGCACAAGGCAACCTGCAGGAACAGTCAAGTATCTCTGTTAAAATCTAATCTAATCTTTTGGGATTTTAGTGCACTCTTCAATGTGGTATTTGGCACCAAATTCAGTGATCAAAAGTAGCATCCTAGTTGGAAATTAAAAATAGCCCTATGTTTGGAGGAAGTGCTGTGATTCTTTGATGACATGGAGCAAGCAAGAGTTCAAGACCATCATCAATACTCCTCCCTGCATCAGGCTATGGCACTACAGAACCATGTGCGAGGAAGGCTGTGATATTGGCAGACCAGGTACCAGCTCACGTCAAGACCACTAGGCCCCAACTGAACACTGACGAATGCACAGCTAGAAACCAGTCTGGCTCAACCATGTATTAGTATCATTAAAACGGGTATTAGATTTATAAAAATGTGTTTAAACTTTAAGAAATGCTTGTAGGATGCTGCATGTATTAACCTCACTTAACTTCTGTAACCTATGTTATAAGGTTATATTAAGTGTTTGCACTGGAAACGTCTGTAACTGTGTAACTCGTCAAACAGAAAAGAAGCAATAATTAATATAAAGACTTGCTTCCTACAGAAGGTGTTAGGTTCTTGCCATGAGGCGGTTCACTGAAAGCAAATGAGCCATTGCGAAACATCAAAGGACAATAACTTTGTTGCGTTCTTCCCTCCTTCCCCCCACCACACGAACAGGAGATATGAATGGGGACTCATTCCACCAGCATGAACTCTGGGGAAAGGGAATTAAAATCCCTGACAGGAAGGAAATGCATCTTTATGCTGCGTGGACTCTGACGGGCAAAGATTTCTAAGCATAAGCAAGGTATTCCCAGTGCTTACTGGTTAGCCCTAAAGGACGTACAAAGCTTACGTATTACAGCAGCTTCTACATTACCTTTTGAAACTAAGACTGTAACTCATTTGTGTGTATCTGTTTACCTGCTTTAACCTTCTAACAAATTCTCTTATTTCTTTTTCTTAGTTAATAAGGCTTACTTAATTCATAACAAGATTGGCTACAGCATTGTTTTCGGTGTAGGATCTAAAGTGCAGTTGACCTACGGTAATTGACTGGCCCCTTGGGAGTGGGAGTAACCTGAATGTTGTTCTGATTTTTGGTATAAGGGACCATCTATCACAAATGCAATCTTACTTGGGTGGCAAGATAGATCGCAGTACCCAAGGGGACTGTCTGTGTTAAGGCTATTGTAGTGCCTGAGGAGTTCACGCTTGATATTTGTTTGGTGAAATCTAAGCCCTGGTCTATACTACAACTTATGCTGGTACAATTACATTGCTCAGGGGAGTGGAAAATCCACGTCCCCGAGTGACGCAGTTATCCCAAACGAACGCCCAGCGACATAGCTACTCCCTTGTAGTAGAGCTCTCCCCATCAGTGTAGGTAGCATCTTTACTCAGTACTACAGCAGTGCAGAAGCACCAGTGCAGTTCTTTTAAATGTAGACAAGCTCTAAGCATAGAACTCACATCCAATTTGAGGGGTGAGCCCTGCTTCTTGAAAGTCTGTCTTGAGGTTGGTATTGACGCCCTTGAGCCACTCCAGCCAGTTTGACAAAGGTATCGGGGGGGAAGGAAACCTGTGCTGGCCATCTGTGTATGGTGTATGGTAATGGACTCCAATACTGTCACGACCACAGTATAATCTACAGAGCTTGGACTATTTTATAGAAAAGCGGTTCCCAGACACTGGTATATGTATCAATAACGGCTACTTCAGCCTTTTGTTATTAGTACTCTAGACCCTTGCTCTCCTTCCTTAAAGGTGAGCTCTACATTGGGTACCGATGTCCCACTGCTACCCAGCAGCAGTTCAATTAGGTAAATTGTAATGCACACAGACCTTGGACCGCTCCAAGCCCCAACTCCCACAATCAAGATCACACCCCCAGTAGGTCTGTGTGGGCACTAGCAGAGCGGAAGCATCAGGCACATCAGGACTATACATAGCCAAGGTACCAAACTGGGTACAGTTGTCCTAAAATGTTGGGAACTGTTGCTGTAAGGTAGTGTGACTAAAGAGCTGCAGATGAGGAGCTGATGCAGAGGAAAGGAGAATTATTCCCACTAATAAAAGATCATTATGAATACACAGGGATTGCATTCTTGTTTTAGAGCAACAGAATAATAGCAAGCATTCCTGGGTTCTATTCCCAGCTCTGTCGCAGACTCACTGTGTGAACTAGGGCAAATCCCCTCTACTAGGTAGAATCCTCACGTTCTCCTGTAACATGAGAAGTCAATGCTTACCAGCGCCACAGGGCATCATTCTGCTTCGCCCATTCAGGTGGGTTACGTGCTTTGAGATCCTTGGTTAAAACATATCAGAGACTTGCAAATTTAGGGTCTGGTTCTGCAATCTTTATTCCCACTTTGATAAGGGTGTGTGTATGAGTAAGTATTGCAAGACTGGACCTTATATGATTACTTTCTAGCTGAGGATGCTCACCCTCTGCCCATGTTTTCCACATTCACCTCAGTTATTGCACACACACCTATGCACCCTCTAACTTCTACCAGTTGGCTATATCTAGGAAGCAAAATAGTCCAGACACATTATAACACCCCCATTTGGACATACGTTAAGCATGTGAGAGGGGTAGAAACTCCAGTGTTGGCCGGACTCCTTCCTTTCCTCCTCATCCCATACCCACTTTAAAGACAATAAACTTTATAATGAAGCAGCGATAACATCTCCCCATTTAAGCTAACAGGCTTATTGTGCGCTTCACCACAGAGTATGCTGTTTTAATTAGCAAGATAGATTTCAGAGTTGATATATTCTGTTGTGCTATAATTCCTGCTTTTACAGTAATTTTCTCCTGCTTTTCACACTATAATGTGCTATAAATCCTACTTAGGCTGCTTCACTGGCCTATTGCTACTCGGAGTCAATCTTTCAGGCCTTCTGTTGCCATGACAACCTCCTGCCATCCTCCCGTTCACTGGAATATGATACAGTCTCCTGGGGAAATTGCTATGAACTTGAGGATCACATGGCTTTCAGACCCCACTGCTTGAATTCAGCCCCGTCTCCTTTCTACCTCCTACTGGCTTAATTCTCCCCCCACAAACCCTTTTGTGCTGTGTGTGCAGGTCTGTGTGTGAAGAAAACAAGTCAACCAGAGAGCCATTCTTCTTTTCATCTCTCTTGAAAGAAGATGCCTGGAAAATAATGTAGACTTAGCTGGTTTTAATGCCTAAACAAACCAGGCACAATTGGAGCAACCCCTCCTCCCATCCTCTCCCTTTTGTTTCCATTTTTTCTTTCGTTCTTTCTCTTCCTAATCTCCTCTGCTCACATATTCACAGTCCCAAAATGCTCATTTCACCATTCCATCTTATTAATAAATGTACTTATTCTTAATCCCCCTGCCTCCTCCTCCATCGCCTTTCTGTCTTCTCTGTTCTCACTCCTTTTTCTTTTCTTCCGCCTCTCATTCCCACCTTTCCCCCTATTTAACACTCCTCCTTTCCCTCCCCACAACAAGTTCTCTCCTTCCGTACATCCGGGGGGTCCATCAGCAAGCCAAGATTCGTTTGTCAGCTCGTCCTGCTCCCCAGGTCACAGACCGCATTGCACTGAGCCTTAATTAAGCTTCAACTGTTGTGGGATAAGGGGCATTTTTCATTTTCTTGGGTTTCCTTATTTTATTTATATTTTTTTTTGGCACAGTTTCATTTTGAGATTTGTTAAAGATTTATAACTGTAGAAAGAATCAAATCTTTCTCTTCAGCTGGAAGGGAACAAACGAAAGTAGGGTTGATTCACTCTGCATCAAATACACTGCTCCCTTTACACAGGGAAACAATTATTACAGGCACAAAGCCCAGTACATAAAATATTAACTGCTCTGATGTCATTGCACTAAAACGGCATCTGTGAGCTCCCAAGTATTCACAGGCATTGGGGAGGCAGCAATTCTTCAACTCATTTGCTCCATGAAATATTGATTCCCCAGCCCTGGTGCTGCTTTTACAGATGCCAGTCCCAGTGACGGCAGAGGGTATCTGCATAACTATTCCCAATGGGAGACACTGGAAGATACAGTAGGAAATACTCTATCCAGGGACTTTTCCTAAATTCATGGGACTGTCCTATTTTCAGGTGTCTGTCAGGCACTTGCAAGCATTACTCACGCCAGGACAATTCACAGCTGGCATCACTGCACAACATGATTACATGGAAGGTATGCTGCTGTAAAGCAGTGTCTGGATGGAAGGATGAGAGTATTCCCATCCCACCCTCCACCCCCTATCCCTAACACAAACTGAAAGAAGAGGCTACCCTAGCCAAGTTGCACTCTCTATACCTGTGGATTCATCTAGTCTGACATCCAACGCCTCCACCAGGATCAGATGCAGGATCAGATCACAGGTCCATCTAGCCAATTCTCCCATGCCTTTGCTGTACTGGGTTAAGCTAAACTGGACTTCTGCTACCAACAGTTGCCATCAACTGATGCTTCAGAGGAAAAGTAAAGAAAAATCCTTAGTATGAACCTAGACAGCTGTGCAATATTAGAAGAAATTCCAGTTGGAAGTTTTCAGCTGCTTCTAGTTGGCCAACTAGCTGTTGGATCTGTTTCTCTACTGGTTCCTGGGTCTATCAGTCCACTAGCAAAACCAACGGAGACCAGAAGAGACCAAGAGAGAGCACAAGAAGAATTCTCATGGAGTCTGCTGGAACTTTCTCAAGGGATGCTGAATGTGGGAGAGAATTAGTCAGACCTTCCCTGCTGTCATTGGCTTAATTTTAACTATCTCCATTATTATGACAAAAAATTATTTCCAGACTGTTTTGTTATAAACCCAATCAGAGTACTTCTGAATCACCTGCAGTCCTCTAGAGTTACATACGCTCTCTGGCACCTCTGAAATTATATTTTACGCAAACTGACTGGCTGGGTTCAGGGCTAATAAAATGTGACTGATCTCAGAAATAGAGCAGGACAAACATCAGAAGGGTCAAAGGCTTGATGCAGATAAGCATCCAGAAGTTGGGATGCTTCTCTGAACTATCTCAATATCCTGAGTCTGAAATACTGGGCTGGAAATGTCTTGAGATTTCCTACTTCAGGTTAGGTGAAATGTGTCTAGGGAACTGTCTCTTGTATATTGGGACTTCTGCTTCTGACAGAAACAATAGTGGCCACTTCTATAGATGTAGCATAGCCCAGCAGATATCACATAGTTATGTAGTGCTGCTAGTGTATTGTCAAAAAGCTGACAGGTACCACCCAACAGCTAGTTTCCCCCAGTAGTAGGTGAAGATGAAGTATAGATTATAAAGTGTTTGGGGAACTTCTGGAATGAAAGGTATAATGGAAATGGCAAAATATTGCAATGAACTGCCTAGTGTATAGGTGCACCATGCTCCCAATACAGGAAAAAATCAGAACTGTTTGGTTGTTTGTCACAGATTCCATACAGTGAACAGCTCATGGGTTTCTCCTTTAGCTCAAATGGCAGAAACCTGTACATATGAAGTAAATTGAGTTTATTCCTGCCCAGCTGTGCAGTTCTAGGGGGGCATGTGCAGCACAGTGGCAAATTCAAAGTTCTACGTTGCTGGGGTTTTATTACTGCCGTTATCCACACCTCAGTGTTTTCTGTGCTGACATATTAGGAAATGTTCAGCTTTACGGTGCTCCTGGTCCATGAAGTCCAAACAGATTCTACTGATCATATGGGAGAAAGAAACCCTGATCACTTGAATGCTCCACATAGTTGATTTTTTAATGCCGTGGAAGCATCATTCTGTGCCTGGTGGAAACAGGATGGAGGAATGGATGACACACCATTTGAAACCAGGTGTGTATTCCTGAGCTTCTGCTGACCAGTGTACTCATTGCTCTTCAGCTACAGCTGGACTCTGGACTTCTTGTTCATGTGTCTTTCTCTGCAGAGATCAGTTGCCTAGTCTCTCCTGCTTTATATCAAGAAATCAGAAAACATATTCAAACTCTCTTCCCCTGGCAGCTGAAAGTTCTGCCTCACAAGAAAGAAAATGATAAATAGATCACTGAACAACAGAAAGAAACAAATTATAAATGTCCTATCCATCCGGGAACCCATCCTTCTCTAGGAAAAATCTGGATAAGGAGCAGAGAGCAACAAGAAATGCTGCTTCATGTTGTACAAACATCACCTTCTTCAGTCGTAGTCTGTCCCAACTTTTCATAGACAATCTATGGTTCCAACCATAATAGCACAACCCTGGCTTCTAGAAGTTGCCCCTATCTGTTTTAAGAGGTGCTGAGCACCCACAGAGCTCAATTAAGTGAATGATAGGAGCAGAATAGAGCTAGTCAAACTCCAAGTTCAGGCTTTAGAAACAAAGAGCCTGATTCTCAGTTATGTGAAAACACCTTTTTACCGCCCTGGAAATATGGCCCAGGTGCCATCCCTGACTTATGTAAAGCTGCCCTGCCCTCATAATTGGGGATGTGTCAGGAGCATGATCGGAGTGACCTGCACAACAAATATTCTTTTCTTCTTGTAAAGAGCCATAGCATGCAGAATGTAAATTACAGCAACACTCAAGCTGCTTTAAGTTACACAAGTGACCAGGCAGACCTCTGCACAGCTCTAGAACATGGGAAATGCAAAAGTGACTTGAAGCTGCCTTTCCCTGCCTTCTCTCCAACCACTACTCCAAGCAAAGGAATGGAGTAACTAAGAATCAGACCCAAATTTCTTTGAAATCAGAACTTGATACAATGACCTATGTGATATGTGGTAAACATCAGCCTGTCCTGATATTACCCCACTTTGGATTACACTCCAGGAGCATGGCAGGCAAGAGGGTCAGATGCACAGGGAAGCTTCCAGTCTCTTCCTCCTCCTCACCAACCGTCTCTTGCCAATCACATCCTGAGAGACAGCTCCCAAAGAACACATTCTTCTGAGCTATCAGTGTTCTAGGATGATGTTGCAATGACGGCCCCAGACTTAGATTAGAGTTTAGTATAGATATTATTGTGGGTTAAATTTGGCATGCAAGGTCTAAAGTGTGTTGTATCGTGCCTGGGTATCGTACACAATTTTAAACAGAAAATAAGAAGACCATTCAATTCAGACAGATGACTAATCGATTTCCTAGAGGACAAGTGTCCACCACACACAAATCAAAACTGGCATTTTTGCTGAATATCTCAGCAAAACACTACAAACACACTCAGAGATTGATCGATGTGTGTGTGAGAGAGGGTGAGGAAGAAAGCTTGAACAGCCAATGCCCCGTGTTCTGTGTATAGCCAGAAGATTCCAGTTTCCTGGGCTGTCAACGTAACACCTTACACAAACACTGTATCACACAAAATATTAAAAAGAAATTAATTCAATACAAAGGTCTCACCGGAATCAACCATTTTTAAAGTGCTAGAAGCCCAAACAATACAGAATATGGTCGCTGCTAATGTTAGTTTATAGTCTTGTCTTTGAAACAAATTTCTTTATATCTGGAATATTTGAGAAACAACATGGCCCTCAATGAAATTAAATGGCAGCAAATTCCAACTGGGAGAAGGAAATATTGTTTCTCTATATAATGTGTCATTAACCTGTGGAACTATGTGCTTTTAGGACACTACTGGAACAAGAGCTTAGCAAGACTCCAAGTGCATTAAACATTTCTGAGGACAGGAATAACATCTGCAGTGGCACTAAGCTGGGATAAAATCACCAGGGGGCACCTACCCTGTTTCAGGATCATCAAATGTGGAGTCAGGAAGAAATAACCCCTGCTGATATGGTATTGCAAAATAGGAGATTACATCTTCCTTTTGAGTATCTAGCATGGGCCCGGGCTGCAGACAGGATACCAGATTAGATGGATCATATTGTACATCTATTTCAATATATATTGTAGAAAGGACTCCCATTCTGCGGCATTGTGTACAAAGCAGACGCTGGGCACTTGAATCCTGTTCCACTGCAATTCTGTGATGAACTTTTGGACCCCCAGTGCTTGGAGTTGAAGGATAGGCAATTATCCTGTCAGTGCTGATGGAACCCATACTCTGGTGATCAGATAAATCCCTCAGACTATATATTGGAACCCAGAATGGAATCCCTTTAAGGGCAGTATGCCAGTTACCTGAGGGCAGAATCATGCCATTAGTAGCCAAAATCTAAGACTCCCTGACAGAGTTGGATTTTTTAAAAAATCTGTGATAAAATGTTCTACAGCAGTTGCCCTGGCTCATCACAGTTAGTCATTATCTGGTAAATAACACTTGATTTAAAATGTCCCAGCACTCATATTGACTCAATAAACCATAACTCTCCTGATGAGCTACTCATGTCTCCAAGATAAATACCACCCTATTTTAAAACAGCATTAGATCACATCTAATTCAATGAAACTACTGTTGGTTCTCTCGTGTGATATAACATCAGTCGATGGAATGTCAGCAATTGCTTTGCTTCTACTGTTAAATATGTCTTACTTTTTTCTGCTTTAAATTTGACAGTGAATTTTAATGCCCATAATAATACTTAGCACTTATGGGGCACTTTACATTTACAAACATTAACTAATTACAAAATAAAAAGGAAGAATGGATACGCTGGCTGGAGACAAACACAGCAAGGCAGGAGCTGTGCAAGTCCCTCTCCTACAATGTGGGAAACATATCTCCAGCTTGAAATGCAGCATTCCTTTTTACTCCAGTCCCATTTCTCCCCCATACCGCTGTGCTAATGCACATCAATCCTGACCTGCTGAACTCTTCTTATTCCAGCATGGGTCCACTCTCCCACAGCTCTGCCAATGCACCTCTTTCCTGGCCAACCACTACTATTCTAGCTGTAGAACACTACAAAAGCTAATATTGCATCTCAATCATCCTACAACCTCTCTCTTTTTTTCTCTCTCTCCATGATGTTATTCTATTCCTGGGCTCCCCACACAGCTCTGCCAAAGCACCTCAGTCGTGCTGTCCTGCACCTTTTGCTGTTCCAGTCTGGATCACTGTACAACATTTGCAAACCTGAACTGCAGTTCCCACTGTTATTCTGCCTTCTGCCTCTCCCATACTCTCTCTCAGCACTGACCTGCTGCACTCTCTCTTATTCTACTCCTCAGTCCCCCATGAGCATGAGGGTGGTGATTGTGCCAAATTGTGTGTGGTTTCATTTGGTGGCTCAGCATCCACAAGGGACAGGCTTCAGTCACTTGAAATCCCCATCTTCAGCTCCCTGCTGAACTCACAGGCTTTCAGAGTCAAAGCATTCAGAGCCCTAGATGGGTACGGTGCTGGCAGTGATTGACTTATTTGTGTCAGTGCCTTGCACAAGGGAAATAACTCAATTGTTCATTCTGCGATGATCATGTGCCAGGCTGTGTGACCTGACATGCCTGGTTGGAGGATTAATTGGTTTCCCCCAAGGGATGTGCCTGGGAAAAGCTAGAACATGGTAGTGACACAAGCCAGCCTGATGCAGGGCCACATCTGTGCAAGGAGCCTGGGCCAAATAAACAGCCACTGCTAGGCCCTGGATGGTTAGAACATTTCTGTCAGGCTCTTATATTGTGTGATGCCAAAGAGCATTCAGCTACTCAAAGCACCAGATTGGCTGAATATCAGAACCCTAATTCTCCCCTATGCCTGAGCACAACTCCAATGTAGTGGACAGTCCTGGCTGCAGGAAGTCAGTTGTATGGCATAAATAGCAACAGTAGAGAACCTACTCCAACTTCTGCCACTGGTATCACATCTGTAATGGACCTCATACCAATGGAGGATCAGGTGATATAGAATTCTACTCCACAACCGCCCTTCCCCCTCATCCCCTGCCCATGCCACTCATGGAATGTCCCTGACAGGTCCCATTTTTCCGCTTACCTTGGGAGTGGAGGGCCGTTATTGCACAAGGCATTGGAGCTGTCCCCACTAGCCTTCTGCAGATAGAGAAATTGCCTACCCAAGGGGATACCTCTGTGACGGCGCTGCCTGCAGGAGCCTGCTGAGGTCACTCAGTTAGAGTGAACTGCAAACAAAATGGGGCAGACAAACCCCAAAAGCTGGTGGTTATTCCAATACTTAGATTTACCAAGCCAGCACAGAACAGCTTCTGTAGTACTTCACTGGTTACTCAGAAGTTCAAACACCGCAGTTCCCTTAAAGTGCCCAGCCTCAGTCAGGCCTCCGTCCAGACACACACGTCAGATATGATGATTACTGAAAAGGTTCTTCCAATCCCAAAGGATCAGCCACATACTCAGGTCCAATTATAACTTAGATCTTACCCAAAATACACACTATTAGCCGATTCTTATTAACTAAGCTAAAATCTATTAAAAAGGAAAAGATAGAGAGAGTTGGTTAAAAGATAAATATACATACAGACTTGAATTTAATTCTTGAGGTTCAGATACATAGTAGAGATGAGCATGCAGTTACCAAAAGTCCCTTTAGAAATAGTCCATAGGTTATAGTCCAATGTCCAGATTCAGGGTGACTCCAGTCAGTGACTGGGGATCTAAATCCTTATGGCTTAAGGTTTCCCCTTCTTGAAACCCAAAGCAGATCTGAGATGAAGCAGGATCATGTCCCAGGGTTCTTATACATTTCCAGCAGCGTTTTGGCTTGAGAAAACAATAGGCTTAACTTTTCTTCTCCCAAACATTCTGGCAATTAGCACAGGGTAATTTATCCATTAAACAGTTCAGATACAGTTTATCACAACCTTCAAAGAGACATATAGACAATAATACTATTTCACTCGAGTATCTTCCTAAATGTTAATATTCCTTTTTTGATTTTTGTATCAAAGCTATAGCAATAGACAAGACTTGTTTGCTTACATCACAAGACCTGAGCAAACACCTACCCTTCTACCTCTAACAATGCAGCCTTGCATTTCAAAGCTCTATTCATTTACATATTTTCCTAACAAGTCTCTAAAGTTCGGCCATGGATCAGGTCAGTCTGTGAGGTAATCAACTCTTTCTGGCCCTGTCATCCTTCAATGAGATATTAGATCAGACTCATAACATCACAATCTCCATTGGCTATCCGCAGCTGATTACACAATATGCCACTAAGTGACTACGATACTATTAATGAAAATCCTGGGGTAGATATGAATACTGAGCAAAGACCAAAACTATAATATGTTAAATTTACCTACCCTGGGTTACACTGGGTGATAATGAAGCTTCTTCAGAAACATGCCCAGTTTTACAGCTGATAAAATGTAGGATTTCAACAGTGGCTGAGGAGGATGGTAAAGACAATCTATCTCACAGATCATCCCTGTATAAACTTTCAGAATCACATTGTAACTAAATCGGGTATTTCCATACTATGGAAGAACATGAGGACTTTACATACCACACAGCTAGCAGCATAAAAGAGGAGAGGCTTTTCCTCATTAATAATAATACTTAGCTCTCACATAACACTTTTCACCTTCAGCTCTCAAAGCACTTCATAAAAGGAGCACAAGTATCATTATCCCCATGCTATAAATGGGGTACTGAGGCACGGAGGGAGGAAATATCTTGCACAAAGGTATACAGCAGGGCAGAGGGAATACACAGAACAGGAACAAATACAGTTTGGAGCATGGAAAGATTTGAGGGAGGACGAAATCTGAATACAGCTTAATTTGTAGAGTTTGGCTAAACACAATGAAGACAGGCATAACTATCTACAAGGATTTGAAAGGTGGCAACAGCAAGGAGGCAGAAAAATATTTTAGGGAGCTTTTATAGTTAGGAAAAATGGGGTGAAATTAACTACAAGAAAATGTAGCCTGAATATCAGAGAATACTTCTTACTAATGAAATCTGTAAAATTGTGGGAAAGTCTCTTCATGAGATGTGATGAAAGAAGTTCCATCATGGGAGAACTATAAGAGTGGGAAAGGAGCAGTCCTGCCCTGGCCAGTAGGGATGGATTCAGTCTGACTTCAAAGTCTGTGCAGCCTTCTTCTTTCCTCAGCCTTCAATAGCAGTGACATAGCATCTCCCAATGTTAAAAATCAGCTTCATGTTGGCACCGCGAATACATCTTCAGCAATGTCTACAACCCCTATGCTGGCAGAGCAGTGTCATTTTCTTATGCTTCACACATAGGAAACCCAGGCAGAAAACTAGATGGTAGCCAGTAAAAAATAAACTCTCCATCAAAACTACCACCTGCAATCTGCCTCACAAAGCTCAATGTGGGGAGAAGGATCCTTCTGCTTGATAATGCAAGAGGGCTAGCTGGAACATTTTGAGAACCTTGTCCTCAGCACAAAATCCGGACATCATTTGGTATGATTGTAAGGGCATCTTGGCTGTTTCTACAGAAGGGAGACCCACGATTGGAGCAGCAAGAAGCGAGTAGTTGCGCAGCTGTGTGTGAAGGATACAGGAGTAGAATAGCAGGTAGTCCTGCAGATCAGGACTGAGGAGCATTTGCAAAGCTGAGTGGAGGGAACAAAAGTCTGATGTTGCAGGGAGTGCTTCCAATTCAAGATCAAGGTGTGTCAGCAGAACTGAGAGTGGGGAACCAAATATGGTGGACACTGCATCCCATATTATTCATAGTGATATTATTATGACATGATTATCGCACAGTTTTGATATATTTTATGCAAGATAAGTCATGTGAGATGTCATTGGAAAGGTTATGAGCTGATGAATATGATTATCCTATTTGTATGTATGTATCACTTTTGTATCTGGAGTTATGAATATTGGCTATATATCTGTATTTCATATGTAGTTACATCTGGGTAACGCCCATTTGAAGAGATGTTTTCATTCTATACAGTGGGGAATGGACCATTAGGAAAACAATCAGCCTTAGAAGAAGCATATATCCCACCTGGGGAGCACTCCTAAGGGCACTACAAACAGCCTCCAAGTAATGGCTGCTATAACTCCACAAAGACATGCGATCTGATCACATGTCCCTAGACTCCATCTTGGGATGTCAGTGTCTTTCCAAAGACCAGTCTGGAGACCAACCTTTGAAACAAAGGATTCCCACCATATGCAAAAGCTATATAAGGCGGGTAGTAACATCATTGGGTGTTCTTTGCTCTCCACACAAAGAGACTCCTGGAAAAACCTGAGGAATAAAGACTGAACTGGGGAAAGTGCTGGACCCAGGCTAAAAGGATTTTTAGCCTGTGAATGAAACACCTGGGGATTCCAAGCTGTAAGCAAGTCCAGCTTGCCCCTTAAGAATCTGCAGCCTGCTTGTATCATTACTTAGGGTAAGAATCTGCTATTCATATTCCATCTATTTAGTATATTAAGTTAGTTTGCATTTTTGTTTATTTTCTAAATAATCTGCTTTGATCTGTTAGCTATTACTTAAAATCTATCTTTTATAGTGAATGAACTTATATTTGCTTTATCTAAACCAGTGTGTGGGAATCATAACTCAGGGGCAGAAGGCTGTTGTACATATCTCTCCATATTGAGGAAAGGGGTGAAAGTTATGAGCTTACGCTGTACAGTTCCCTGTGCAGCGAAACACAGTATAACTTTGGGTTTACAATCCAGAGTGGGTACGTGTCTGAGGAGCTGTGAGTAACTTGCCCCTGCAGGCACTGGTCAGTGAGCCTGCTTGTAACTGCAGCTGGTGTATCCCTACCTATTTGTATGCTGGTCAAAATGCAGGCTGGAGGCGCTGTAGCTTGTCACAGCAGTACAGTGTGAATGGGAGCCCAGGTTGGTGGGTCAATGGGCTCAGTGGTACTCCAATTCCAGGTAGCACTGGGGGGTGGGAACCAGTCACATATGGGATCAGCAAGAGGCACTCCAGGTCAGGACTGAGGTACATTGGCAGAGCTGAGTGTGGGGGGCTCAGGACTGGAATAGCCAGGGGTGCATCAGGGTTGATCAGGAGTGAGGTGCATATGGCAGAGCTGAGGGGGCGGGGAAGGTGAGTTTGCACGCTGCCTGTCCTGACAGTAACTCTGAGTGTCATTGGTGTATCAGTTCTGTGGGCACTACATTCCTCCAGTTTGGAAAAAGAAAAATGGTTAAGGCCAAAGATGACATTGTTGGAATTTTTAAATAGGATACTGCTGAACTATTATGTTTTAATCCTGTGGTTAGGGCTCTGAAATGCTGTCAGGATCACTGAAGAGCTTCAGGAAAAGCCTTTTAGATTCAGCAAGAGCCCTTCAGAGTGCAGTGTGCAGGCTGGCATGTGAAGTTCACCTAGGCTGTTATGGTGGCAGTAGCTGTCACACTAACATGGACAAATACACAGGAATCCTGACCTCCCAGGAGGATCCATGCTGTAAAACCTTCCTGTTATGAGTGAGTCACTCACTGCATGAAAGAACTGGAATAGACAGCCCGAATGCAAATGAGAACCTTAACTGCATTTCTTCCCCCTCGCCCTCACAGCTGAACTCCCCAATAGCACATAACTGCTGTCTGGCTTTAGCTCCTGTAGTACAACTAACTCTTCCCTCTCTGTTACGCCAAAAGACAGGCTGGGTCATGAAATTTGGGGCTTATGCAGTTTAGCATTCCAACGACACCTGCACTATCCTCTTTCATGAAAGCTATGATCTATCCTCCTCTGCAACTTCCTCTCCTTCCACTGGATAGGTCAAACTGTCTCTTTCAGATCTCAGGCACAACAGTAACTGAAGAGCAATCAACAGCCGGGGAGCAGACAGAAGCAAAGTCAATCTCTGCCATACATCCCTGGAGGGTTGGGATGGAGTTTGCTGAGTGTATTTTTCCTGCGGGATTTTCAATCTTGCCCCTTCCCTTGCAGCACCAGAGGGTACGTAAGCTGATGCACACAGGGCTCCCACAAACCAAACATTCACCCTGCTGTTGGGTGTTCGTCTCGCTGCCTTCCTCTGTTCTGGGCTGTCAGCGTGTGAGTTCTCAGTCTTTCTAGGATTTACACCAAATTAGGCTTGTGCCCATCCAAACCCAGCAGGCCATATTCAAAGGTAATGTGCAAGAGTGTGTGTTGGGGGAGGTGGGAAGACAGTTAGACATGAATGCAATTCTGAGACTGTCAGCACATATAAGGGAGTTTAGAGAAGGCTCTAAACAGGCATAACAGTGACCCTGGGGGCTGGCAGGTATAAGTTACATCAATTTAGACTCTCTAAACTTAGTGTGACTAACTAATCTCTTAGTTTGGCACCAACTCTACTATACTTGGGAGGAAAGGAGGGCTTGTTTTGGTGGAGGAGGGAGGTTCATCTGAGACTATCACATTTGCTCACATTGGACTTCTCAGGGAACACCGCCAGATGTTTATCTGGATCCTGCAATGCAGTAAACACAGCAAGCACTCCCTGCCTCTGCCATTCACCAAACGTTTCTACTGGACAGCAGTCAAAGGTTCGCACTGGAATTTTAACCCACATGCAGCAAAATCTTTGAACCAGAGAATGCCAGACTCAGTTTTACAGAGGGACAGGTTCTAACCTAGCACATAGCAGGATGCCCTGCATAGAGTTCATCCTGATTGACTCTGAATCTGGCCAGCTCTCTTAGCTTCTTTCCCACTCACATCTGCACCCTTTCTTGACCTGGATTTGCAGATGTAGCAAATTGCCTTGTGCCCAAAGTGCTGGAGATGAAGAATCTCAAGAAGTGCCTCTGACTGGCTGAGCTTCTTCAAGTCCTTTCGCAGCAGCAGAAGAGGAAAGGGGTCCTGATGTGCTGAGGTGGATGAAGTTGGCACTGAAGATGTAGAAATGCATGGATGGATGACTGCATGAGAGAGGCAGCATTTCAGAGCCAAATGGTTTTAAAAAAGGCAAGAAAATTTGCAGATGAACAGAATGAAAGGTTAGTGTCCAGGTAGGGTCTCAAGTGCCTTATTCTTTTGTGAAATGTCCTGCCATACACACAACTCCACTTCCATGCACACAGCTCTGCTGCCCATCTCCCCACAGCTACAAAGAAGCACAGCCACCTCTCTCCCATCCTCAAATAACTCCACTGGCTCCCCACAGTCAACATGAGGAGCCACTTCCAAATTGTACTCAGTTTTAAAACCAGCATAAACCCAGCAGCCTCATGGACTTTGTCTCTTTCTCCTCCTCTCCCTCCCATCATTGACTTTGCCACTTTACTTCTTGCTGCAGAAGGTCCTCCTTACCCAAGGGCTTGTTTAGGATATCATGGAAGATCAATAATTTGCATAAGGTATTGAGTAAAGCACTATAAATCATCTGGATCCTGAGAGACTGAATTTTACTCCCCTTTGAAAGTCAGGGATAGAGGAGTTTGAATATTTTTTCAGACAAAAGTAGGTCAGTTTGGTTCTGCAAACACTGAGTTTTACCAATTTATACAGCATATGCAACTGTTCAGCAGATAGTTTGTAATGAACATGTTTTAGCCCATGATTTGTTTGCAGACTGGTTATTCTGAGCAGTCACTATGTATAATTGACATGATTGGACAGTCATATGGTATTGCTTCTGTTCAGTGACTGGAGATACACAGGGCTCCTTTCCTCTGTCCACAAATTATCCATGAACATTCCCAACTGTTCTCCAAATCCAGTCCATTAATATCCATCTATGATATTTAGATGTTTGTAAATGAATACAAGGTGTCATGAATACCAAGCAAGAGAATTGGATGGGTTTCTTTGCATACACATTCTTTTGTTGTATTTACTTGCTTGACTGTAGCAATGGGTACGTTGCTTCTTGAAAGGTGTCTTAAGATCTCCAGTGTGCAGAAGAACTCAGTATAATGATATAAATATATCAGCAACCCTAAGGGATTCCAACGTGAGATTAACAGGAGCATGTTACCATCACTTCCTGACCTAATTGCAAAACTCAGCTGGCCGATATCAGAAGACTAAATAAATGATGCAAAATTCACCCATAATCTCCTACCAAGAAAACGCCAGATGTTCCAACCCTGGAGAGCTCTGAGGTTTACACAGTCTTCTGCTTGTTGCATACACTGCAGATGACAGTGTCTTAAATATGTTGCCAAAGGCTGATGTCTGAGCCGAGGAAAGCTTTGCAACAGCTCTCTGGTTTCTGTGCTACCAGTGGAGATCAAGCTCCTGTGTTCTTGGTGAGAGTAAGAAATAGCACAGCACACAGCTTCTCCTGAGAAGCCAGGATCCTTCGAAGCAATTCAGCTCTTGAAGAACAATCATTGGATTAAAGTTAGAGCTCCTGCCTATCAACTTTCTTAGTTTCTATTTTTTCCCTTAGTGCTCTGCCACTTGGAGAAGCAGAAACACAGCCAGAATGTGGGGTTCTTGAGAGAATGCACAAGGACCAAGGGACAGGCTCAGAGAACTAGCTTGAATCATGCATTGTGCACACAATGGAGAGAGTATGGTATAAAAACCAAGAGAGATTACATAGAAAGATAATTAACTAGACAGACAGACTGAAGGGATGAGAATTAAGAAGGGATGGAAAATTTATGTATGAAGCAAGTTAAGGTCCTTGTTGTTTTGTTTCCTGATGTCCTGCTCCATTTCCACCCTCTAAGACTTCAGAAGTAAAACATTATTTTTTATCTAAAGGGAGACAAAAGACAGAATTCATTTCTGGCATAAGCAGGTACAACTATTGTCATCTTCAATGGAGCTGCACCTGCACATGTCAGTATTCAATTTGGTTCAAAACATCTTACTCATAAACCAAATAAGATATTTCATCTGTTTCTAGGATGCTCATTTTCTTTCTACAAAGAAACAGATCGATTTTCTTGCTGCATCACAGGTGAAAGTGATGAAGCAAGACATAGAACTTTACCAGCTGGAGTGTTATATCTGGGCAAGGTGGTGAGAGCAGTAGTTTGTTGCAGAGGTTTTATTTAGCTGGCAAGCAGGACCTGCCTCTTGGACTAGTCTGTTCCTAATTCTCTAACACAGCTCATCTCTCCTGGGCAGAAATTCAAAGTATATCCCAGTGGTTCTGAAAAGCAGGCAGAGCTGCAAAGCACTAATTACATCCTCACTGGTGTGTAACAAGCATATCGTGCCATTGCAACTACTGTATAGGACAGCCACAAGTAACATCTCGCTAATTATGTTGCTGATCTGTGTGATTATACAGTCCAGTTCCCCAGGGCATTGTTGCTTATTCTTCTTGCTGTTGTATATTCAACCCATCCCACCCTAGTCAGCCCCACTTTCAACCTGAGAATCACTTCCCCCTTGATTCAAGAGATCTACGGCAGCCCTCATTTTTTTCAATGTTGAGCCCCCAACCCTGGGCAGTACTTAAGACCTAAGTAATACTGCTCCCTGGACTGTCAGAAGGCCATTTCCATGGCTCAGAATGGGCTAGCTAGTAGCCTGCCCAGGGTTGTGACTATTGCTCTTGCATGGAATGACCAATAAAGATGCTTATGTGGACTGGCTAGCAGCTCCATGGACGGGCAAGAGAGTTTACTCATGAATTAGAAGACCAGATTATAAGTTCTCTGGACTGGCAGTCAACAAGCTAGCTGCTCCACTGAATGATCCATCAAGAAGTGGTGGTCTAGAGAAGAGAAATAATGAGCATTCACTACCACTGGATTCAAGTGCAACAAAGTAAACAACAGGAGTTTCAGACGTAGGGAAGCAAGAGGCACAAGGTCGTGAAAGCACACAGTGAATTAGCTTGTTGTTTTGTTTTTGTTTTGACATAAGAATGCCACCACCTATATATATAGAGAGAACAGAACATTGAGAATACATTTTGCTGTTCAAGTGTGTCCTGGTGGGAACAATATAAAAAATAATTTAGGACCAACCGTGTAATTATGTGCATTTATTCCTACCTTCCATTACTGGAGATAACAAGATGAATAGTAAAAAGTGAACTTTAACAATCCTGTAATTATAGGCACTGAACCATACGTTATTGAAAGAATTGTGCAAAATCCAGATGCAAAAGAATCAACTGGGTATGTAAATAGAAATGAAACGGTAAAATAATCAAGTGATGAAGAAGTAATGCGCCCCACTAAATAGCTCCTCAGCTTCTTTTACTGCCGTGTTTTCATTTCTTTAACAAATACTTCATTTATTTTTATCGTTTTGCCACAATTCCCACAATTATACATTGTTCAAGTGTTATAACCAACCCAGCAAAAATATCCTGGTGGCTGCTGACTGCCATTCAGAACTTTCTATTTTACTTGCACACATAATTGGACTTGCTGGAGTTTTTTACATCCTCGTTCTTTGTAACCTATGTACTAGAATACTTGGGAACATTGATGATTTGACTGTTTGCAGGAATGATGGAAGCAAATCCAGGGAATTACTGTGGTTGACTTGTAAAATGTGGGTGTCTAACATTAAGGCTCCTCAATCAATATTCAGGCACTTAAAGAGAAGCAGCCTGATTTTCAGAAGTGCTGAGAAACGCCAGAAGTCAATGGAAGCTGCAGATGCTCAGCACCTCTAAATATCATGCCCGCTTAAGTCCCTGACTGTGGATCTGGGATCTTAGCCTTAGGCACCTAGGGTGGAAAGCTTCAGCTGTAGCTGTCAATATTTGTCTTTCTGTCTTGTGTAAACATTTCCCTTTAGCACTCAGCAAAGCCATCTATTGTAACAGGACTAGTCGATAAAAGAGTCTGATTTTGTTGATGATCCTTTGTGTTTTTTAAAAGCAAATTTTGTGCCAGTGAGAGGTATCAGGTGGACAGCCCAGAAATCAAAGACAGTTTTATCCACAGAATAGGTAAAGGTTGGGCAGCTGCAGGGCAAACTTCTGCCGCATCCAACCTTGGCCAATGTGCCTTAACCTTGACCTGGAGAGGACAACTTTAATGATGAGAGTCCAAACCCAATGGTAATCCTCTGCCGAGACTGCAAAGGGGGCTACCCATATAAGGAAGCTACTACACTAGCAGCCCCACACACTGCAGTTCACAATGTTACTACAATGTTTTGGGTCATTAGCTTAGAATACTGCAGATTTTGTTGCTGCTGCTTAGGCGCAATTAGTGAGAGTGGCTTCTTTAAGATGCGGACATCTGCCCATCTGGAAATGGACTGAGGTCAACTCATTTATTCAGTTCACCAAACAGCTAAATTGTAAGGCCAGGCCAGCCAGCCACCCTTCCTCATCTCCAGAGTTCCTAAAAAATAAACAGCCTGATTCTCCACTGCCTTGCACCTTGTGTCATCACTGACATCTCTGCCAAGTGGGTGTGAAACACCACCAAATACGAATGGAAGCATTTTGAACTCACTCAGCACAGGTGTTAATAATGATACAAGGGGAGGGGAAGGGGGCAAGAGCAGGCCCAAAGATACCATTTCAGTCCCCATAATGCTCTCTAAATGTTGGTCTTTCCAAGCAGATGGCCTCCTTGGGCTTCCACATTTAATCTCGGACTGTTATTTCTTTCTGTTTCAATGGCCCAGGGAGAGGTAAATGGACTGTTCTGCTATCTCCTGTCCTCTTCCTTTCTTCCCTTCACTAAAGGGAAGGCAGAGGTGGGCACATTTTGGGAACAGTGCAGTGAAAGCTCTGCTACAGCCATGGAGTTCAACTCCACTTCAAACAGGGGCTTTTTAACCACCTGACTGGATGAGATGATGGAAGAAGGGCCGCATGACAAAAGAAGTGGAATAAATGGGTTGTTCTGTGAATGGCTGAAGTGCAGCCCACATATTTCTGTAATGCAGTCTGTGGCCTCCCAGCTTTTCAATACACAAGCATGACACACAGAAACTACAGGTCCCAGGCCTGGGCTACACGACAGAGTTAGGGCCATAAGGCAACTTACAACCACCTAACTCTGTAGCATCTACACTAAAAGGTAGCTCCCACTGATGTAACTCACCCACTACACTGACTTAACAACTCCACCTCCACAAGAGGTGTAGCGCTTAGGTTGATGTAGGCAGGTCAACACAGTGTCAGTCATAGACACTGCGTTGCTTACATTGACCGTTGCTACCTTTCAGAAAGTGTCCCACAATGCTCCACACTGGCAATTAAATCAGTGCAAATGCTCCTAGAGAGGACACACGCCGCCAACGCAAGGAACGTAGTCTGGATGTGTAAAACTGATTCTATTATTGCAGTGGCTGTACGCTGACGTAACTTAGGCCGACTTCATTTTGCAGTGTAGACTTGCCCTCAGTGTGCAATGCTCACTCTTGAATTGAGGTGCTGCTGTATTTCCAGATCACCTGGAGGCTTTACTGAGTATCTCCTCTTCCCTTGACTACCACCAGTCCCCTTTCTATGGCTTCTCTGAACCCCAGCTTGTGCAGCCTGCTCACCTCCATGAATGTACTAAGGAACGCACCACCCTCTCCTCCAACAGCTCCACTGGCTCCCCTTTCATTTCATGATCCAATTCACAATTTTCCATGGACTTGCTTTACACCACCTACCAGGTCTTACCCTCTCTACTCTTCAATCCTGCTGACCTAGTACCAGCCTCCTCGCTGTTCATCCCCATAGCAAGCTGAGAGAGCCTTCTCCTCTGCAGCTTGCAACAGTGGAAACAGTCTCCCTATCGCTGTTCCTTTCATTTTAAAGGCCATCTGATAACATCCTTTTTCTCTTAGGGATCAAGACAAGGGAAGGATTTATTTCATTCTAACTACACTATTTAACCCTCCTAAGGGGGAGGAATAGTTTATATGAAAAACACTGTACAAAGGATGTGTGTGGAATTCTCCTTCATTTGCATTCTCCGGGATAGTGTGCTGGTTCACCTCTCATTTTTCCGAGGCCCAGTGGGGCAGGCCAGCAGTCGCACGTTCCTACAGCAGCACAGTTCACGACAACGCACACAGCCCAAAACAGGCCGCTCTAGCCAAACTAGCAAGAAACAGCACTCACCAATTGGTTCACTGAGGTCTGGTAAATCTTATTAAGGAAAGGAATTATTATTTTTAAACCAAGCAACGTGGGTGTCTTCAAGGCCAGCTCTAGGTTTTTTGCTGCTCCAAGCAAAAAAAATTTTGGCTGCCCCCACCCCAGCCCTCGGCTCCCCCTCGCACACCATGCTGCCCCAGCCCTGGGCTCTCCCTGTCACCTGCACCCGCCCACCGTCCCAGCCCTGGGCTCTGCCCCCACACACCCTATGCTGCCCCAGCTCTGGGCTCCCTCCTTCCCCCCCCACCAGTGCCCTCCCACCCACACACCCCGTGCTGCCTCAGCCCTGGGCTCTGCCTCCTCCACCTGCACCTCCTGCCACCCCAGCCCTGTGCTCTCTCCCCCCGCTCAACCTGCACCCTTCTTCCGCCCCAGGCCTGAGTCACTGGTAACTTGCTGATCATTTAGCAAGAATTTTGGATGTGCACAGAACACAGACAAGACTGGTTCCCATATGGTTACAGAACTGCAGTAAAGTGGAACAATTTTCAGCTTGTGTGATTGGAGGAAATCTGGATACATATTATAAGACTGCCCTCCATAAATGAGGAAAAGTTGAGGTGCCTTTATTATTTTATTGTTCCACTCTTTGTTTCTATGGGGAATTTGCCAGTGCAATATCACTTGTCTTCCTTTTAAACAAATAAAACTAAAAAAAAAAAAAAAAAAAAAAGCTGTTGAAAATAGCAATTCCAGTTTTAAAAACCACTGGGAAGCATTTCTTGGTCAATTTTATCTTACTTTTTCTAGAGCAAATTACAGTGGATCAGAATATTTGATTTGGAAGAAATGAAGTAACAGCTGCCCAAATTGAGCTTGGGCACTCTTGAATTCTGAGGTGTTCAAATCTGGAAGGAAGGCACCTTTTCTGAATATTAGCTAAATCTGGAAAGGAAAAATCAATTTCTGCTTCTACGGCTCAGAAGTGGAAATCTTCCCACGTGCCTGGTATTGTATCTAAAACTGACTAGATCCAGAGCCTCCCCTCCCTTACTTTTCATTTTAAATTCTAGTGGGATCCACATATCTCCCTTGCTAGGCTTCAGATAGCGAGATGCACTGTCCATTTAGTCCATCCAGTTCCCTCTTTGGGGGCTGCAAGGTGAGGTCACACCAGTAACCCTAATCCAGTCTGGGGATGTCTTCTGAAGGGGATATCTGGGCCAAGGCCTTCTACTCCTTGGGCACACTTGTTCCCCATTCACAGCGCCACTCTGCTCTAGCACTGAGCTCTCCATTCACAGCAAGCTGCAGCATGAGGTTTCAGCTATCATACTACCTCTTCCTTCCTTTCCTGTTGATAGCAGCCAAGGGAATGCTGGGAAATGTAGTTCTTTCCCTGCTCCAAGGCTGGCTCTGTAGGCAGGGAGCTAACCAAGGAACTACAGCTCCCGGGGCCCCCTGTTGGTTCTCAGCTCCCAGGCTGGAATGGGCTGCCCAAAGCACCTGCTTCCTTTGCTGGTGCCTAGAGCCGCCCCTTGGTATTTTTAATGAAAAATGGAGAAGATTTTTTTTAAACAGAAAAAACCCAATCCCTATCAAACCCTTTCCCAGCCCTTCTTTTCCACCCAGCTCTATTACTAAATGCACTTGTTTTTAAGAACCCCAGGTAAATACCCTCCTCCATGCCCTCACCCAGAACAGATACATACCAGCTTCTAGCTCTCTCAGAGATCACCTCTTCTTCCTTCTCTCTCTTCCCACTCAGAGGCTGTGAACACCCATTAATACTGAGGGAAGAGTAACCCTAACCCAACCACTCATCTTAAAAAGAACAGTCACTCCTAACCTACCCCATCCGTCCCCAGCAATCTGAAAGTATTTGCTCAAACAAACAGTGGAAAGCACGAAATTCTCGACCTAGATTGTTTTTATTTAAGATTGGGTGGGAGGAGGCAGCAAAAATAAATAAAGACTAAATATAAAGTCTCCATCTGAGACAGGGAGAGCTAGAGTGTAACTCACTCTGTAACCATCTGCATTGGAGATGAAACAAATGGCAGCTGCCTCAAAATAGCCCCTACACACACAGGCAGGGAGACATTTAAAGGTGCAGTTGCCCTGCTTTTCTGGCTATATCCCCTTTCAGCTACATAGCTTCAAATGCCCATTAGGTCCCTTATACTTGGCATGCTGAGCACTCTCAGCTTCCATTGACTGCAATGGGAGCCATGGGGGCTCAGTTCTTCACTAGAGGGATGCCAGCCTACCAGCTGCCACTGAACACGCTCCTGACACCCCAGGGTGCTCACTGCTCTCTCACTGTCCCCCCCCAACACCCACATTCTGTTGTGTGAGGCAGGGAGGATGACTATGTTTGGAAACTGTACAATTTTCAATCCAAAAAAAATCAAAACCAGTCCCAATATTTGATTTCTCAGGACGGGAACTAATGTTCTTCAGCGTGAAAGGACCCCAGAGTTGACCTTGTTATGCAGAGACTGGAAGCAATCAGCTGCATGGGGAGATCCTTTCCTGGTATGCCCCCTCCTAATCTTTCTCCTCTATACTAAGGCACCTGCTTGCAATATTTACCACACTGGGAATGAAACAAACACACTTGCCATGATCCCTACTATAGACTTATTCAGCTGTGGTGCTACTGAGCTGTTTTACAAGGGAAGTCTCTTGCTACAACAACACAGGGAGACAGAGACAATGACTCCTTTTGACTTGCGGAAGAGTCTCATGCAATCAGTTATGATGCTAATGCCCCTGGGGTTTATCCAGAAGTAATAGTTATGTTATTTTTAAGGTGGGATGGTCTCAAAAGAACTGCAAGAGAGAGAAGAAATGGAAAGAGTAAAGAAGGGGAGGATGTGTGCTGAGGAAACCGGAAGCCCCTGCTTGGATTTCTTAAACCATTATTAAGCAGAGAAGAGAGATTCTAAAGGGTGAGAGATCCAAGCAGTTAATGGGAATCTGCTCACTTTTCATTAGAACATCTCAAGCTGCTCTACTGCACAGCTTTGGCACCAACCAATTTAACAAAAGCAGGTGCACGTTAGAACTCTAGTTGCAAAAATGATTCCACAAACTGATTGTCCCACCCAACAGAAATGCAGCAGCTCCATGAACAGCTTCATCAGGGGAATACAAGCTATGATAATTAACCCTCTCTTTACCGGACTAAACTACAACAAGTGGTAAAGCACATATCTAAATGGTGAGACAGAATGGGATATTGAGAAAAAAAGTGGAGGAAGAGAAGAGAAAAAAGGGTTAGATAAGAAGGGGAACCAGCACAGCAGGCATTTTACAAATCTCAGTTGAAATCACTGCTTTGTTGGCTAAGTGGGAGGAGGTTAAGAAAAAGGCAAAACCCTGTTTCTGAGCTCCTGTTTACTTCAGAGAATAAACAAATTTGGATTAGGGAGGGAAAAATTCTGAGATGTCAACATACTTCAAAAGCAAAACATTTTACTCAGTACACATTCCATTAGCGGGATTGCTCCCAGCTCTCTCACAATCTCGCTAATATTTTCTTCACTGCCTTAGCTTACAATAGCGTCAATGACAAAATTGAAGGCACTGATAGAAGCATCATGGAATCAGCCTAATCCATACAGTCAACATACACTCGTCCCCAATTACACAAAGTAGTGTTATTGTGCAATTTTCTGCATGGAAACACAAAAATAAAGATGACAGACTTAATCTCACTTTCCTCCTTTCTCCCGCCCCACATCTTCCCTTTAATCTGTCCTTATGTAGCTGGTCTGTCAGCAGAAAACTAAAAAAAAACTGGGAAGAACAAGGGTGGCCTGACTCCCATAGTGGGGACCACACCAAGGAAAGGAGCTTTACCTCAGAAAAGCATACAAATTAATGGCATTTCCAGTGAGAAAACACGAGGCCAACTCTTTAGCTAGAGTAAACCTCACTATAACTCCATCAAAGTCAGTGAACTCACATAGATTTACATCACCTAAGACTCTAATCCATGGTCTTTGGGAGTTGGGCTTTTGCTTTTTTCCTACACATTCTCTTTTGCTTGCAGCCATAAAGCCTTATGAAAGGAATTCTGTCAACATTTTCCAAGAAAAGCAAAACTGGAGCTGGTAGGTGCTTGGAGGAGAGACCGCTTGGAAAACTCTGATGATGCAAAAGGAAACATACCTGCACTAGTTCTAATAAAGGTAATGTACTAAAAATAGAGAGCAGTTGCGGCTGCACAAGAGGCCCCAAGTACGTATCTCTTAAAGACACTAGACACATACTCAGGCTGTTGCAGCTGCATGTTACTTTTAGCACACTAGGTCAATCAGAGCTAGCACAGGTATGTCTCTGGGAGCTGGGAAACACATCCCCAACTCAAAGTGTTGACATGCTGTGAGTCAGTAACAAAATATTCCCTGCTTGGTGCCAGGTGGCACTGTGCTGCCGGAGGGGCCATCTTTGGGATGAGACATGCAACCAAAGTCGTGATCATTTGAGATCTTACTCTGGATATCGTGTTCTAAGTCAACCCACTGTGCTGAAGTCTAAGCCAAATATCATCACTTTACACTCTGGTTCGTCCTCTCCATAAATCAGCCTAAATCCCAACAACTAACAGCAAGGCATGCATGACCAAAATGCAGCTTGGAATGCATAAGAACTGAAGACTCAACTGGACCACCAGTTCACATGGGGTGATGTCCCACCTCGGGCAAAGACCAATGTTCAAATAAAAATCAAAGACAAGTAAAAATAAGCCAGGTGAAAACCATATTAAGCAGAAAGGGGCAAAGAGGAGGTGAATGGGTATGTCTATATGGCAATTAGACATCCATGGCTAGCCTCTGCCAGCTGACTTGGGCTCGTGGGGCTCAGGCTAAGTGGCCGTTTAATTGTAGTATAGACATTTTGACTTGGGCTGCAGCCCGAGCTCTGGGACCTTCACATCTCACAGGATCCAAAAGCCGGAGCTCCAGCCTGAGCCCAAACATCTACACTGCAATTAAACAGCCCCTTAGCCTGACCCCCACAAGCCCAAATCAGCTGGCATAGGGCAGTCAGGGGTGTCTAACTGCCATGTAGACATAACCTCATTGCATACCCAATATGGCTGCATTTGTTTATTATTCTCCTGCTTGCCAGAATGTGAGTCTTAAAATTCATATAAAGCATGACTCCAGAAACTTTATTCAAATGGCTAAATTTTCACACATGCAAAAACCCAAACAAACAATGAAAGTTGAAAAAAATGAAACAACACAGGAAGTTTTTAAGTGCAGGGCATTACTTTGCTTGCTCAGAAGCGAAGCATTTCCACTGCATTAGGGAAACACTGATTACAGCTCTAAATGTTTCAAAGAGCAACAAAGGGAAGTAACCTTCACCTTATTGAGATCTTGCATATCTGTCTCAGTAAGTCTGCATCATTCCTAACAGCAACACCGTGGGAAAAGGATACAAAAATCTTTCAGAGCATATCTGCTTGGGGCTTGAAAGGGGGATTATCCCACATGTTCTTTAAATCAAAATAGCCCCAACTCAAGTGGACCAAAGGCAACACAAACAAAAAGCTCATAGACTTTAAGATCAGAAGTGACCATCCTGATCTAGTCTGACCTCCTGCACATTGCAGGCCACTGACTCTCACCCACTTACTCCTGAAATAGACAACTAACCTCTGTTTGAGTTACTGAAGTCCTCAAATCATGGTTTAAAGCAGGAGTTCTTAAACTGGGGGTCATGAACCCTCAGGGGGTCGTGAGGTATTACATGGGGGATAGCAAGCTGTCAGCCTCCACTCCCAAACCCTGCTTTGCCTCCAGCATTTATAATAATGTTAAATATAAAAAAGTGCTTTTAATTTATAAAGTGGGTCATACTCAGAGGCTTGCTGTGTGAAAGAGGCCACCAGTATGAAAATTTGAGAATCATTGGTTTAAAGACTTCAAAGTTACAGAGAATTCACCATTTACACTAGTTTAAACCTGCAAGTTATCTGTGCCCCATACTGCAGAGGAAGGCAAAAAAAAACAAAACCCAAGATCTCTGCCAACTGGATCCAGGGGGAAATTCCTTCCTGACCCCCAAATATGGTAATCAGTAAGACCCTGAACATATAGGCAAGACTCACAAGGTAGACACCTGGGAAAGAATTCTCTGTAATAACTTGGTGCCTTCTCCATGTAGTGTCCCGTCCCATGTCTATCTTCTGCTTTCTTCCTCGGTTGTTTCCATGTTAGATCACAAAAGCATAACCATTTGTTAAGCAGTCAGTAGACATATTGTGTTCAAGCTTCTGTGTATAGTTCAGACTTTGCTAAGTGCTACCGGAAAAACCATCCAACAAGAAAATATAAATTCCTGTGGTTCTTTACCATTCTCCTCAGACATAAATGTACCTTCCAGGGAAGGGATCACTGAATGTCATTGGGCTGACACCAGTTTATGCCACTACAGTACAAAGTATGCCCTCTCCAATATGTGTGCTGCATAGTGTGTACAAGGTGTATTACAGATAATAGAAAAAAACACACCCTTGGGCCAGATTCTCCTCTCACTTATACCAGTGTGAATCAAGATTAACCCCACTGCTCGCAGTAAAGTTATACAAGTGTGAAACCTTTGTAAGTAAGAATGGAATTGGGCCTCCTGCCTCTAAGGGCTAATACTCCAGCAGATGGATGAGTGTTGAAGGGCTTCATGGGATCGAGCTCCACAGAAGGCTCTGAAGAGATTAACAATGGCTGGGGATACTGTCACTTGTGAGATCCATATTATCCCCAGAAGCAGTCTGAGTTAAGGAAAAGCAGGGCAGATGGAGAACTGGAGCAAGAAAGAAGAGTATGTATTTCTTTTGCATGAGAGCAACATAGTTGGCACATGACAGAAGGAACTGGGGCTATGGCAAAATGGAGCACTGCAGGGGGAAGGTAGGTGAGCGAGTGATGCAACGCACAGGGGAGATGGAGCTATGTGAGGCCGTGGGTAGATATATTAGGTCATTGCAAAGAAATAATGCAACTAAAACATTACCCCTCTTTTCCATCCTTTAGGTCACATGACATCTGTGTGCAACATGAGGTGTTACGTATTTCTAGTGCGGTCATTCAACTGCAAATTCTATATAACAGCTCATTGCAAACTAGTTTGGATACCTGGAGTACCAGAGTTACAGGGCCTGATTCTTATCCATACTGAGACCCCTTTACACCACTCTATGGCCGTGTAAAGTGGCCTTAAAATGGGTGCACTTCCAGACCCCTTTACACTGCCAACTGTGTCCCCTCTACGCTGCCATAGGGGTGTAAAATGGTCTTAGTATAAATGAGAGTCAGGCTCACTGGTTATAAACCAATTACTGTTTTAGTTGCTCTACTGTGGACATTGTTTCATTCCAGTGGACTCTACTGCTCCATTTTCCAGTGATGGCTATTGCTGGTGATTGCAGTGAGAACAACATGCTAACTTTATTCCCGCCTTTGACTTGACACAGGCCTGTTTTACTCACAGCTTGTGGAACACTTTAGGGTCTGGGCCAGCCAAGCAATCCTTGTTTAAGCATAATATAACTATTAATGCTGCCCATGTGCACAAAGGTGCCTACACACTGTGGAAATGGGAGCACTGTATGGACAGATATAAATATGTCTGTACTACACATAGGATATAAATACAACAATTAACTGGAATTGGATGAATAAATTACCATGCTCTGCAATTTAAATTTACCAGTTAGGACATAAAACACACATTTATTTGCATCTACTTTGAGCATGTTTTCTGCATTAAATGTGCTAATAATCATCTCTCCGGGTCTCTACATTCGTACAGAAAACACCCATAAATCGCCATTCCTGAATCTCATATGAGGGAACAAACCCTCAACATTGAGATTAGTTTTCTGATCCATGGTTTGTAGATAGTCCCACGGTTAGTAAATCTATTCTGTGGCTCACAGACTAAAAACTTAGTGGATTCAGCAGCACTCTCTCCGGACACAGCAAAGGTACAGAGTGGATGGATCACAGGCCTAAATGTTCTGCGATAAGCTTGGGGTATGAAAGACATTCCTCCTTAACAGTACAGATTTCTCCCATCCCCACAAAGTTCCTCATCCCATCTCTTCCCCCAGCAGAGATTTCTACATTAGCCTCTCCACCTGTAGTGAATAGTGTTTATTCTTGCCTGTCTGGTCGATAATTGGGATGGAGAGAGAGAGAAAATAAATGAGTGTGAGTGATAGAAAGATGGAGAATGCCAGACAGCGTGACAGAAATAGAACAACAGAAAGAGAGAAAATGTATCAAAGAAAGTGCGACAGAAATAGAAAAATAGAAAGAGAAAATGTGTCAAGGAAAGGAAAGGAAAGGAAGGAAAGGTCTGCATTTACTAGCAGATGATAAATAAGGAGACACATACACCTCATCAGAATCACACATTCTGACTGTTGACAGTCTGCTACAGTACAACAATTCAAGCATCCATTATTCTTTTCAATCTACTAACGAGTAGATGTCAAGATGAGAGATGCTAACGTACTGTATCAACATTTCCCTACAGCCACAGAGCCCATTATCAACACAGATAAACCTGCGCCAGGATAAATTTCTTATCAGAATATGGGCAGAGAACAGTTTAAAATTGTGTTAGATTGAAAAGATTTTCATTGCTGCAAGCTTCCTAAAGCAACTGGAAGAGTAGTAAAATATTCCATGCAGGAGCCAGAATCAAAATACCCTCTTTGCCTCTCATCAGTTTGGAGCGGTGCTGGAACAACTGTGCCTTTAACTCAGTTTCTGGGCCCCAGCTTTAAAGGAATGATTTCTCTTTGCTGCCTGCACCAGATAGGAATCTGAAATGTAAGTTAAAAAACAATTTTACCCACTCAATCCAGCCCCTTTTGGAGATTCAGGACTAGAGAGCTGCGTAAATTCTGGCAAAGAAACCTCTCTGAGGCCCGTGAACTGCTGCTGCTGCTGAACACCTTGTTGTTTGCCCTTGAGGTTTAGGCACTCAGGGGAGACAGAGGCAGCTTCTGTTGACACTGAGTGATTTGGTCTAGGCCCAACATTCAGCCTCTGCAGGGAATATCACTAATTACAGAGTTGTATTTATTTGGAGTGATTCTAGGGGGTTAATAAGAGGAAAAATGAAGCTGATTAGCACAACAGATTTCCTTGCCAGAGAGTTCTATGAGGCTTTGAAATGGTCTCTGAAAGGAAAGCGATGGAAGCCCCAGTGCTTTGGCTGTTTTAACTGGAGTGGATAAGCCTTTATGGAAAAGGTCCCATAGTATGCAATAGGGGTGGATGTAACAAACTGAGTTCTATAGAAATTGCCCTAAAATCCTACAGAACATAATCGGGAATGATCTCGGTTCTATAAAATTCATAAACCCTCCTATGGAATGTAATAAAGTTAGATCCCTAGGTTAGGATTCTACAAAGAGGGTCTAAATAATCTAGACAAAGTTTATCATTCTCTATTCAATGATATACAGGTCTCTTCCATAAAAGAAGCACCACAGAATATATCGCAGGGAACAACTCTGCACTGGTCATCACATTTATGTGACCAAGTCGGTATTTTCCATTACTAATTGACAAGTTAATATTCACTTGACTTTCCACCTCTATATTTAGGGTTCATTCCCCTGAAATACAAACTAACACTGAGTTTCAATAATGTATTGCCATCACAAGACATCCTATATGAGTTAACTTTGTGTACGTTTGACAAGGGTGATGGGATAGTTGAGTTTTATTAATTGTGTAATTACCCATTTTGGATTTGGTACCAGGGTGCCATGTTATCTGGCTATGTCTCTGGCTGGTTGTCCTATTACCCAAAGTTACGGGAAGGTTTTATTCTTTGTTTTCCCCTAGACTAGTGGTTCAAGTGGGGGATTAAGAGTCAGGATCTCTGGATTCTGATCCCAGATCTGTCACCAACCTGCTGTGTTTCTTCCCTGGGGCAAGTAGCATCCTTTCTCTGTGCTTCAATTTCCCTATCTATATGAGCCTGACCTCATTCATAGGAAAGTTGAGAGGGTTGGTTAATGATTGCAACACTCAGTCAGATCCTTGTATAAAAGGTGTTATAAAAGCACAAAGCATCATTATTGTTATTTGTGTAAATGATGTCCGGTTGATGAGAGGTTAGTGACGTAGCAAGTGACCAGAAAACCAGATGGAGCAAAGCATCAGTGGTGCTTACCTCTCCTTTAAACTCATAACCCTTTTCCTCCTCCCCACACCCAATGCCAGCACTAGACTGCAACCCTAGGCAAACAAGTAAATGTCTGCCTTTCCTATCAGGCTGCCATTTACATATCAGATTCTCTATACAAACAGCTGTCCTAGGTGGAATCTTGTTTTGCCCAACATAGCTTTCCCAGTCTCTCTGGTTTGTACCAAACATGAGGCAAGCTTTCTAAACCATGGAAGGGACCTTAAAGGGCTATGTCCACATTTGATATTAACTCTTTATATTTAGAAAGAAATGTAGTGGGCAAGATGTTTCACGGGCATAAGAGGAGCAGCTGCACTAGAAGGCAGTCCCACCCCCAAGAAGGGCTGTCATAAGTAGATAGGTAACGGTTAATTTTCTTTCCAGTCCAGCACAGTACAACACACATGTAAATACAACACAAAGCATATAACAGTCTATTTGCCTTGTTGCCTTTGTACTCACACTTTGTAGGAGAATGTTAGAAAGAAATTGGAGTTAGCAGGAAAGCTGTTTCCTCCATAGCCGGGAGAAACAAAAGACACAGAGTACACAATTCCCGCCCCTGACTTTAAAAAATCCAGTTCTCTGATTGGTCCTCTGGTCAGGTGTTTGGTTCCCTTGTTCACCCTTTACAGGTAAAAAAAAATTAACCGTTACTATCTACTTATGACAGCCCTTCTTGGGGGTGGACTGCCTTCTAGTGCAGCTGCTCCTCTTATGCCCGTGAAACATCTTGCCCACTACATTTCTTTCTAAATATAAAGAGTTAATATCAAATGTGGACATAGCCCTTTAAGGTCCTTCCATGGTTAGAAAGCTTGCCTCAGTTTGTACAAACCAGAGAGACTGGGAAAGCTATGTTGGGCAAAACAAGATTCCACCTAGGACAGCTGTTTGTATAGAGATCTGATAGTAAATGGCAGCTGATAGGAAACAGACTTTACTTGTTTGCCTAGGGTTGCAGTCTAGTGCTGGCATTGGGTGTGGGGGGAGGAAGGTTATGAGTTTAAAGGAGAGGTAAGCACCACTGATGCTTTGCTCCATCTGGTTTTTCTGGTCGGTTTAATTGGGCTATCTTTTAAATCAGACTGTTTATTCCTATTTTCTTATAAGCCAAGAGCCTGTATTGACATCTTAATGCAGTGATGATATTTTTCTGTATTTTCTTTCTCTTTATATAAAGTTCTTTTTAAAACCTGGTTGAGGTTTTTGGTTTTTCTCTGGTGAGGCTACAGGAAGGAGGGGTGGAAAATCTCTTTATGTTAGCTTTACTAGGTTTGAAGGCATCGCCTCAGGGGGAGGGTGATTACCCTCTTTGTTTTGCCTTCAAGGAGTTAAGTACTGCATCGCCCAGGCTCACCCAGGGAGGGAAGCGGGGGAGCAGATAACGAGGAGACAAGGGGGAGGAACTTGTTTTCCCGTTTGAGATAGGGAGACCCAGGGGTCTGGGTCTTGGGGGTTCACCAGGGATGATTTGGGGAACCCGGGCTGATAGGAGCCAAAATCCTATCTGGTGGCAGCGAAATAAGAACCAAGCTGGTACAAGCTTGGGGGAATCATAGTAAGCACCCAGATTTTGGACGCTAAGGTCCAGATTTGAGACAGACGTTTACCACAAGGGCACTGGCAGATATTTCTTAACAGCCAGCTAGTTACCTTCCCCTGAGATTCTGCTGGCTAGCAGAACAGTCCCCCAGGACAAACAGTCATGAGTTCCGGCCAAAGCATTATACAATCTCTATCAGTGAAGACTGCCTGGGAGAGGTGCTGAATCCGTGCATTTCCCAGCCAGTCTGGTCTTACACTCTCCTGGGTGAGCCTTCCCACTTCTGGCTCTGTACTGGCAAATTCTAGACCCCTCGATGGAGGTGAGGGCAGCTTTTGTCATGACTCTCTTCCTTCAGGAGGGCCTATTACAATAGGGTATTGTACATAATTAGTGGCTAATTAGAGACCTTCAAGTTCCATTGCTGGCACCTTTCATCAACATAAATATCACAAACAAAGGCAGCAAATCTTCTTCAAAAGCATTTGTATGGTTTAAACCATGAGACTGTTTGATATACAGTACCTGAAACTTAAACCACTGCACTTGGAGAGCATTTAAGCACATAATTACATTTTAAAAATAATTGTATTTTGTGATGAGCACCTACAACATTGCATTATTTCAGCTTCAACAAAATTCCTACTTCCTTACAAAGGAAAGCAGAACACAACAGGGAAACTGGGAGATCTGCTGTCAATATAATCAACCTCTTCGCTGGCTACCAGCTGCCAGAAGATGTGGAACAAAATCCAGGAGGGAATGAAGGATAAAGACTTCTTACTGGGCCAAAGACTTCCCTTTGCGGTTTTATTTTAACACTCAGGAGAGTCATAACTTCATACATTTCCTATTCTTAATACCCAAGTTGATGGATGTATCAGGTGGACAGACCAACAGACAGCGACGGATAGATGCTAAGGATTTACTCCACCCACACACAAAATAGGCAGATATTCTTCACAAACACAAAGATCTCAAGAGGTCACCAGAGAGCAGGCTCATTTACATGGAGGCTCTGCACATGTGTGCGTGTCCTGGTCCCAGTATGTTGTCACAGCTTCCCTGACTGTTGGTGCATGCCCTCAAACCCAATTAAAGAGGAGTTTAATGTGCTGGGGACCTGTGCAAGCTAATCCTGGTCAAATCAGCATTAACTTGTACCCAGATGATCCTGTGGAGAGTAGCTGTTTTGCCAGTCCTGGATCATTTTCCACAGTGATGTTCTCCGATGGGGTCAGCAAAAAAGCAGGAGCATGCCGCAGGACAATGTCACCCCTCCACCACCCAGATCAGCACATCTTCTTTTCCCTCTGTTCATGGAAACACATGGGAGCATTCAGCCCACTGCAAAATGTGCCAGATACCAGCCTCTAGTGACTCTAGTGAGGAAGGACTCAGGAATAGTGATGACTGATATATAGAATCCACATACCAGCATAAGGGAGGTGGGGAAGAGAGAAATAACTCTTTGCTCCACCTCATATAAGTTACATAACAGCCTCCTGCATTCATGGGTCACATTTAATATCAAGGTTTCAATAAATGGTTAATCAAACATCATAGGTTGTGATGGAGTACAACAGGTCAATAGGTTGCATATAACTATCTACATAACACCTTCTATAGATGTGCTTATGACCATTTACAACACATACATTTTATAAGCATGCTAGAGACATAAAGAGTATTTACTGTTTCTAAACCATTAACAAATGAAACCTTAATATTAAGTGTGAACAGCTAAAGTATAAAGGAGGATACACTGAGGGTACGTCTACACTGCACGATTATTTCGAATTAGCTTAAACCGATATTACAAAACAGATCTAATAAAATCGGTTTAGCGCGTCCACAGTGGGATCACGAAATCGATTGTTTGCTCCAGGTCCAAAGTCGGGGGATACCATCGATTTCAGGAGCGGTGCACTGTGGGGCTGTTCCTCAGCTATCCATAGTTCCACTTCCGGTTGAGAGCACAGTGCCTGATGGTGCAGAGAAACATTGCCCCGGGTGGTGCTGGTACAGCCTCACCCCTCCCTTTGTGAAGGCAGCAGACAACCCTTGGCCTTTTTCCGGGAGTGCATTGAGCAAACGTCATAGCACAGCATCATGGACCAGAGATAACAAACGTATCCTGACGTTGTCAACACCTCGCGTACTCTCGTGCTGACTATACTGAACAATGAACTGCAAAGGCAGGAGGAGAGGAGGAGGCAGCTATTGCTGAGCGGCGAGGACAGCGATGATGAGATGGAGCAGAAATTCTCCATAACCGCTGGCCCCAGCGTTTTGGAGCTACTGCCTGGTAATGGGCAACTTCTACCCATGAACGCCGAATTTGGCACGGGAAAACAAGCACGGACTGGTGGACCGCATTGTTTTAACGGTGTGGACGATTCGCAGTGGCTGCGAAACTTTCGCATGCGTAAAGCACTTTCTTAGAACTTTGTGACATGCTTTCCCTGCTCTGAAACGCATAATACAAACATGAGAGCAGCCCTCACAGCGTTGCGTCCATGTCCAAAGTCGGGGGGATACCATCGATTTCAGGAGCGGTGCACTGTGGGGCTGTTCCTCAGCTATCCATAGTTCCCACTTCCGGTTGAGAGCACAGTGCCTGATGGTGCAGAGAAACATTGCCCCGGTGGTGCTGGTACAGCCTCACCCCTCCCTTTGTGAAGGCAGCAGACAACCCTTGGCCTTTTTCGGGAGTGCTTGAGCAAACGTCATAGCACAGCATCATGGACCAGAGATCAACAAACAGTATCCTACGTTGTCAACACCTCGCGTACTCTCGTGCTGACTATACTGAACAATGAACTGCAAAGGCAGGAGGAGAGGAGGAGGCAGCTATTGCTGAGCGGCGAGGACAGCGATGATGAGATGGAGCAGAATTCTCCATAACCGCTGGCCCCAGCGTTTTGGAGCTACTGCTGGTAATGGGCAACTTCTACCCATGAACGCCGAATTTGGCACGGGAAACAAGCACGGACTGGTGGACCGCATTGTTTTAACGGTGTGGACGATTCCCAGTGGCTGCGAAACTTTCGCATGCGTAAAGCACTTTCTTAGAACTTTGTGACATGCTTTCCCTGCTCTGAAACGCATAATACAAACATGAGAGCAGCCCTCACAGATGTCGTGTGAACGGGTACAGCGTTAAATCGGTATATCGGCCATTAAACTGATTTAAAGTCGCAGTGTAGACCTGGCCTGAGACTATGAATAAGTTACAGGATCTAAGATGCAACAGGCAGGCAGTTGCACATCCACACCCATACCCCACTCACTTGACTTTAAAACAAAAGGAACATTTGCGAAACACTGTTGATTCTAACAAGATTATTCATCACACTCCGGCCATCTACAAGGGGTGGGACACCTTCTTGAGTCTAATAAACGGTTGCGTACATTGCTCTTTTGCTATTCAGTCCTCTTTATAGTTTACAAAAATAACAACCCTTCTGGTTTCCCTGAAGGTGACTTCCACCTATCGGAGAAATGCCAAGATATTTAACTTCTACATACTCCAGTTTAGCAAGAAGATTAGAATAAAAAAATTTGCATGCATTAGAATAGCTGCATGAGGGCAAAATATTCTGTAAATGAATGTAGGCACTTGGCGTTTTCAATTATGGAAACTAATACAAATGTTACACAATTTGCTGCACCTGATTCTCCCATTGAGGCTAATGTTATTATAAAAGAGTTATGCCTTAAACGTATGTAGTTATTTAACTTTAGGTCACAAATCAAGGCGTTGTATTACATGTACATTAGCATTTTATGGGATCTTAATTTTACTTTTTTATTTTAAAGCCCCAAAATATCTCCCATTTAAATACTGATTTTTCATTCCCTTTGGGGACTTGAGGAAACACAGCTTCTTTTATTTGTTTTCCCCTTGTTCTTCTATTGTGACCCGAGGCTGACAAGAGTATGTGATCAGGAGGAAAAAATGTGATCACAGGGCTCAGAATGGCTGAGTCCATATACGAAAGGGGAAGAGATGAAAAAGAATAGGTTTATTCCTGTTGGTCTGTAATAATGAACGGAGCCTCCACATTGCTACAAATGGTACAGATTGAAGACTGATAAGCCCGAAGGCTTGGCTACTGCACATGACCTTTTTGAGGCTTGCAATCTTTGCATTATCTTCTGTTCTTGCACAAGTGACGCTGTAACAAACTTTTCTTACTTTTCATTTTTAATCAAAGGAAAGGCTGAAGGTTAGATTCTGCTAGGGAGAAAAAATGGAAGGGCACAGTTCAATCCCTGGAAAGCCCTGCTTAAATAGGGACAGATCCAAAGCCCACTAAAATCAACAGAAACACCCATTAAGTACAATGTGCTTTGGATCAGATTTTTTTTTTTTAAATTACAAATGTGACTTTCAATGCATACTAGTATGACGGGATTGCACTCACACATATCTAGATGCATGCAAGTCCTTAGGCACTGGGGTTTGCACATGCACAAGTCAGGCATGCACAAAAGTATACCCACACACTTTTTGACTTTTGAGTAATATAGAGGGACATACTGGCCAATATATACGAGTCACTCCTCTAATGGGATGATTTAATTGGTGTTGATCCTGCTTTGATCAGGGGGTTGGACTAGATGACCTCCTGAGGCCTCTTCCAAGTCTAATCTTCCATGATTCTATTAGATCAAAAGCATTCAACTGTGACATGGGCCCCATATGTTAACAGCTAAAGGAGATTTTCCTTTAGCCTAAGGGGCAATGGGCTATGCTTTTCGAGCATGATGATCTGAATTCTATTCTTAATGCCGCCGTAAAGTTCTGCGTGACCGCTGTGTGCAGCATAGCACCAAAGGAAATACCTTTAGAACCACAGCTTTATTAGCATATACTTTGTATGTGCGATCAAAATAACTGTCCCATAAACCATGATGTAAATGTCAAACCACAGTAGGAACCTGACTTTATTCTGCTCTTGTGAACATCATTAAACCTGTTACAGTTTCCATAGTAACTCAGACGGAGGTGCTAGGGGCTGCATTTTATCACTAGGTAAGGGAATCCACTTTTGCGGGATGCCTTTGCTACAATGTTGACAGCACATCACTAACGGGAAAAGCAAGGTGGTATTAAGAAAAAGTTAAATAAGTAAGACAATTCTGTGGCATGAAGCAATGATTGCCAACCTCTGGTCTATGACGCACAAGTAGTTCACAGCATCTTTCCCAGTGGTCTGCGGAGAGCTAGCTATCATGTGGTGCTGGCTCCTTCTCTCTACTTATAGCTGCTAAATTATATTAAAGGCAGATCCCAAACAGCTATTCTCCTACTATTACTCTTCCTTGTAAGCAATCACTGTAGTTGGTGCAAGAATGTTGTGGGACTGAGAATATGGTGTCCATGAGACAATCTGAGGTCTATACTTTGAAAAAGTTTGAGAACTCCTGGCATAAAGACTATATATGATGGTATGTGGGATGCCAGCTCCAGATGATGTGGGATTTCCATTATTTGGGACAAAATCTTGTTAAAAGCAGCTCAGGAGTTATCAAAAACTGAATCCTAGACCTAGTTCAGGCTTGAACCCATACTCTGACCTCCAGCCTGTTCCAGAGCTGAACAGCATCTCCATACCCAACTCAAACATGTCCATTCACACTTAATAGGAAGCCGTGTCACTGCTCACTGAAAGTGGCTCACAAAGGCCATCCCACATAAGGCAGGTCAATCCCTCAATGGCTTTCTTAAAGATTTTGGTCTCTGTCTTCCCCATACCTGACCCCATGACCATGTTCTTCCCACCAAAACAACGAGTCATTTCTTCTTCTAGTAAGCTTGTGTTGCAACCACTCATTCAGTGCAGAAGAATTCAGTGGTGTCAAGGTAGTCACACTTTGTAGGAATCCACTGCACGAGTCTCTCACCTTCACTGTCTCATCCCAGATCACAAGTTTCAATAACAACTCTGCACAGAAAAGCGTGCTATTTGTTTGTACAAAATGGGTTCCATTGCATTCTGTTCAAGGGATTACAGTGAATACAACCGGTGTATGTCAGCAAAGTAGCCATTTAATTACATCTTTCTCCACCACTTTCATTCACTCACTCATTATGTGGACAGCAAGAGGTGCTTAGTGGAATGGAGGTTGACTGGTGATAAGTACTTAACATTACTTAATGGCAATATTTAAAGTATTTAAGTCCAGTGACCTAACACACGACTCACAGATATTAACATTGTTTCTCTGCATTCCCTGCATTGCACAAATTCCTGGGTCTAACAAAGCCATTTACAGATATGGTCAGCTATTTTTCCCAATTGGGGATTAGCTGTGTTAATGATACCATCCAAAACATTAAAATGCAAAAACTCCAGATAATGCAAGGGACTTTTGTCAAACCCAAAGAGAAGAAAGTCTTAGACTATGGTGGATTCTTTGTCTATGCTACTCATCTTTTAGTGACACGGCTGCTGGTCGGCAGGAGAGAGCTTTCCCGCCAACAAAAAACTTCCACCCCCAAAGAGTGGCGGAAGCTTTATTGCAGGAGAGCACGTCTAACAACAAAGCGCTGTTCACACCAGCGTTATTTGTCGACAAAACTTTTGTCTTTTGGGCGGGTGTTTTTTAATACCTCTGAAGGACAAAAGTTTTGTCTTTCAGTTGCCAGTGTAGACAAAGCCTAAGATTACAACCTAGCAGGACCATGGCTCTGTGCATAGCAGATAATTAACCCTCAACACACACGAATAATGGATTTCCTTTCCCCATCAATGTTTTTTCCCCTCCTTCAATTATTTCTGAGTGAAGTGAAATGGTAAACAGTCTTTCCACACTAGATGATCCTTAGAAAATTATTTTCGAAGTGGCATAATGCAACTTTGGAGGCTTTTCCTGAGCAGAGGCACATTGCCAGAGCAGGGAGCAGAACGTGAACAGCAGAAGGTGCTACAGGCCAAGACAGAAGGTAGTGGCTAGTCTCTTGAGGAGCTAGAGAGGCTATAGAGACAGAGATGCATGGGCTGAACTGCGTGGGAACCAAGGACTGGCATAGAAGGGGGTGCTGCACAGCAGGAGTGAGGGGCATTGGGAGAGCTGTGGGAGGGACCTGGGACTGTAACCGGAAGGAGCACTAAATGGCAGTGGAAGAGCTTCGCAGAGTCTCCCTGCATGATGCCTTTCTCTCTCCTCATGAAAAGAGAGAAGAAAAGCCGTGCTATTTTATTGCTTCCTTAGCCTGTCTCAAAACCATCTCTCTTTGTCTCCAAGGTATCAAACAAATGGAGCAGTTAGTTGCTACCCAGTTTGAATTCGGCTCTCTGCAGAAAAGGGTAGCAAATATAAAAGAGCCTTTGAAACATCTGTACGAGACACACGCTTGTGACTAACCTAATCTTCTACTCCATTGCCAATAGCTCTACACAGAGATACAGCAGTGACACTGATCTGACAGTGGGAAAAGATACCTAGGTTGGACGGTGACTCTTTCAGTGGGGTACGTTTCAATGAGGTTTGCCTTTACCACTTCCTCCCACATGCCGTGGCAAGCCTGTACCTCCGAGGAGTTCAATAGACACAAAGCCTGCAGGGTTCCTAGTACTTTGGTTGTGTTTGTACCAGAGGGGTTGCTTTTGCACAATACATCGTTCTGAAGCAAGCTCATCACAAGCCAATTCATGGAAAGAAACATATTCTTATTGATTAAACTTATTGATGCTGCATCTCATTAAGATTTAACTTCACCCTTCCCAAATGCTCTTATGAGATGCAACATTTTGGTTTCCACAAGGTTTCTGGTGGGGCGCAGGAAACCTTTCAGTCTCATGTCAGTTCGGAAAATACAATCTCCACATTAGACAGGCAATCTGTTGCTTCTGCACACTGCACCTGAGCTGGAACAAAACAATGTCCTTGCAAATCTGAAATTCTGCAACTATCACACTCCAAAGCTGACCTCTTGCTGTGGAAGCTGAAGTCCAGAGAGAGCCTTTCAGTGGGCCTAGTTAGACAGCATGGTCATCTCAACCATGGGGCTCAGTTCCCACTCATTATCCCTGTATACATATTGGCCTTGATTCTGCAAGCCCTTTCCATAGTGTGTAGCAAGGAAGGTAAGGTTGTTGCACTGCAGCACTAGTGCAAGTAGAAGTTACATATGAGTAAAAGTAAGGTTAAGTGCTAGGCACATCCCGCATGCTGAATGATAGTGAGTCGCAAGTCCACTGGGTACCTGATCTCTTTCTTTCTAGAGACCTGAGTTTAAAAAAAAAAAAAGAGGCATGAGCAGATAATTAGTGTATCTGATGGGAAATGAGCTTAAGCATTAGCCACCTCATCGCCGTTGCCAGGCACAAATAACCTGCTTGCCACACAGTAATGCTCAGAGTGCAGGATTGAGGATGTCCCCCTCACCCCTTTTTATCTTGTGTTTATACAGACAACACTCTGCACTTGCAGGAGGCGGGATTGTGCCCATTAACAAATTTATCTATGGTCCACAAGTAATCAGCTTAAGAGGCACCACTGAAGAGCAAAACTACTGAAAATCAGCAGTGGGTGCTGACAGTTACAGGTACAAGAGAGCTGTTAGAACTGTTCTTTTAACTGGCTATGGCCAGAGGCAGTAACCAGATGGAGCACTGATACTCCCCAGGCTTCCCCTGTCAGTAATTGCCTGAACAAGATTGTTGGATAAACGACAGGACATACATCAAGCTCTTTGTGGCCAAAACCACATCCTCCACTCCATACAGCACCAGGAACCCCGGCAGCAAGCAATACAAATAAAACAATAAATAATGGTCTTTTCCATCTCCAGATTTGGTGGTTCTAGTTCTAAGGATTAGCAAGTGGCAAGGAAAGAAGGTGAGTTGGAGGGTGTTAAGATGAATTTATCCATTTGAATGGTGGGATTAATTGGAAAGATTTCCTTTAAAAAATGTAACTTGGCCCTCAGAAAAGAGCTTTACTCACATGTTTGTACACAGCGATCCTGCCACCTCTTAGACACTGATGTGCTCATTGAACTGTGAGGGAAAACTACTCAACTCTGAGACATGTTAAAGATCTGCAGCTTTCTCAAAAAGTTCAGGGGCATCTTTTGTCACTGTGATGGGCACAGCTCAGTTCTACCCATTGTAAATTAAAGCCATCTCCAACAGCTGAGGCCATGCTATGTCAAAGATCCAGGTGTGCAGCAGAGCAGAGGACACCATTGAGTTAGCCATCAACAGCAGTGACACATTATTAGTAAATAAACCAACCCTGTGATCTTCTTCCTTGTTGGTAGTTTATTTCACAAGCACCATCTATAGCCCTACTGGGGAAAAAAATCACTGCCCTCAAAATTTGCCTCTTGGTTTTGACACCTCATCCTCAAAACGTCAATTTAAAACTGAGATACTTTCCTCACATCACAGATTTCTAACCAGGCAGCTCTTCCTTATAGCACAAAGCATATGTGTAGGGAGGGGGATAGGACTGCTCACACAGATTCACACAGCCACATGGCACCATTTGCTATGGCACTTCTCCCTGTGAATTAGCAACGAATCAATGACCTACAATCGTGTTGTAGGAAGAGTTTAGTCATTTTTCACCAAGTCTCTAATTAGTGCACAAGTAAATAAGACGCACACAACCATGTCCATGTACAAAACAACACATTTCCACATGTGAATCAGAGGTTTAAGTGCACTCAAGAAACCATCACAATCAGTTATTTAATGGAGGAGCGTATTTGTGCAGAATTGTACACAATACATTTGGGGATACTCTGAGGCAGTTTCTGATGACAGGAAGTTTCCTAATTAGCATGCTTTCTGGTATACTTTTTTCTATACTTGACTTGCACAGTTGAGTTTTCAGGTGTTCTGATGATTATATATGTACAGACTTTGTGTGGGCACCTATTAGAGGTCTACTTAAAATGCAGATCTAAAGTCTGTACTGCATTTTCAAAATAAGCAGGGGTTATAGCTTGTGTCTGGGTCAAATTCCAATTTGTGTAACAATACTCTGCCTAATGAAATTCTCCCTGGGGGCATCAATTGAATATGATTATATTCTTGTTCTACAGCCTTGCTGTGTAGTGTTAAACAACTATAATGCTCTACACCAGAAGAGACTGCAGTTCAGTGGAGGATGAACAGATTCCTTTAATAGGACAATGAGGTCCTTCAGGAAATGTAGTATATTATTAACTAACATTGTTTTAATACAAACAAAGTCTGCAAACAATAACTCTGACTATAAAGACTGTGGCACAATTTTATTTCTGACCTTGGGATTACAGTGCAATGTCTGCATGTCTTTTGGATACACTGTGGCAGTCTGAGAACCTACATGTTTTGCATTTGACCATGCCAACAGTGATGAATCTGGCCATCAGAGGGCATATATAAAGTTGTCAGCTTGCATTAAGTCTCTATCAATCCTTTGAAATATTAATGATAAATAATGACTTCTACGAAGAGCCAAAGATGCTGGTTTGTTATTTTCTTGTGTTTTTTAACTCATCTTTATTTATTTTAAATGTCTTTTATTCTATTCTCTTTGAACAGGTAAAGATATCAGCACCAAAGCTAGAAACCTGTGAATTGGAGGTACATGAGCTCAAGAAAAATCATAGAAATGGGGGGCCAATTCAGCAAAACACTTCAAGCATGCTTAGAATTAAGCACATGCTTAAGTCACTAGGACCTAAGTAAGTACGTACTGCTGAATAGTGTTGTGACAAAGGGTGACTAGCTCCTTTACATAGAGATGGCACCAGACACACCTGTGCCACAATTAATTAGCTGTTTCCCAGACTGAGGAGGGTCAGACTTAATGGACACTTGGGCCTCATTAAAGAACTATAAGAGATCAGTCTGGGATTTGGCACAACAGGGAATGGGAAGGTTCCTGTTGAAGATGCTGAATGAGGGTCTACAGGAGGTTGGGCACTCCAAAGGAGTCTGCCTGGGGACTTAGGGCTGAAGTGCAGAGTGAAACATAAGAATGACCATACTGAGTCAGACCACTGGTCCATCTAGCCCATTATTCTGTCTTCTGACAGCGGCCAATGCCAGGTGCTTCAGAGAGAACAAAAAGAATAAGCAATTATCAAGTGATCAACCCCCTCATCCACTCCCAGCTTCTGGCAATATGAGGCTAGGGACATTCAGAGCGTAGGATTACATTCCTGACCATCCTGGCTAATAGCCATTGATGGACCTATCCTCCATGAATCTTTTTTGAACCCAGTTATACTTTTGGCCTTCACAGCATCCCCTAGCAAAGAATTCCAAAGGTTGATTGTGCATTGTGTGAAGAAGTACTTCCTTTTGTTTGTTTTAAACCTGCTGCCTACTAATTTAATTGGCTGACCCCTAGTTCTTGTGTTATGTGAAGGAGTAAATACCACTTCCTTATTTACCTTCTTCACACCAGTCACAATTTTACAGACTTCTATACCACAGAGGCCAGGCCTGAGCGAGGGCTTGTAGGTGACTGTGAGGGAATTCCAGGGAGGGAACTTGGGAGTCAGGACTCTATCCCAGAGCCAGAGACAGACTGACAGGTAATCCAGAAAGGACTGGTAACAGGGCCCAGAGCATGGGCTGAAGAGAAGCCCTAAAGGGGGACAGACAGAAAACCCCGGGGAGAGCAGAGTGCCTGCAGTGCCACACCTGGCTAGTAGGTGATCCTATGGGGCAGCCATACTCTTTTTATAGGCTGGTTTTAAACAAAGGCTTAAAGTTAAGCATATGCTTTGCTGAATCAAAGTCCTGGAAAAGATCTGTTTGGTGATCTAGGCTATCCTAAGGGGCTGTCCCTTACATTATACTATCCAGCACTTTGTCATTCTTAGTGACTCTAGCAAAAGGGTTTCCTTGATTTCCCGAAGAGGATGTCCTACATTGGAATATCCCTTCCACTTAATTTCATTATATGCCAGAGTGGGTTTTTTAAATGATAGGTTCAATACTTGGGGGGAGGGCTGATCCCTAATAGCTGACTGGTTTTTTTCTCCATACATAAGAAAAGCAATAGTGCAATTTTCTGTAATATTTTTCAACTTTATGTACCTGGGACTAGCAAGAACTCAAATAGTTCCAGGCATTTAGGAAATAGCCATTTAATATATAGCTGGATGGGTAGTGTGGAGAACTTCTGACTAATGTGTTTTGCAAAACAGCCAAAGAACACTCCTAACAGAAATAGAAAATTTAGCACTAGTCAAGGATGCTGGATTGAAAACCTCAGAAACTGAAGTCCACAGAAGAGATACAGCAGGTGTTGCGAAAGAAGCCCTGACATTGCTCCTTACCAGTGTGCTATGGTCCTGATCTGGAGAGACAACTTCCAGGTTAGGACAGCAGTTCATCGTGCATGGCCCAATCATTCTTCAGCCTCTCTGCAGAGATTGCCATTAAGGATATCAGTAAGTACCAGTTGTGGTGTGGTGTTTTGTGGACCATCTATAGATCTATTTCCTAGAGTGGCTTGGATCATTGTAATATCGGAGTAGAACTCTGTCTACTAGGAAGTGGATGGAGTCTGCCAGTGTCACATACTCCAAACAGCCACCTGATAACCTGCAGTCACTACAGAACTGGGGCTCGGATCCACTACCTTTCTGGCAATCCCAGTGCTGCTTTTCTGTGCCATCCATTTCAGCAAAGGATGTTGAATCTACATGGTGTGGTGAAATAATGGATTGAGAGGATAATAATTAGCTCCACGTGGCTTCCTGAAGCACCTATATGCGCAGGACTACCATGTTGAAAATCACATCTCTTAAGCTAAATAAATTACTTGTATACAGTATGTGAGGTAATCCATAAAGCAATTTACTTCTCCTGCCTTTGTGCCAATCTATGTTAATTTAGATAAAGATAATTGATGATTTCCACATCAAATGAATGAAATAAATCCATAAAATTTGACCTTATCAATTGTGTATTTTCATTCAAAGTAAAAACAGCATTAATCATCTTGAGCAGGACAGCCCTGAGACAACTTCTCTACCTAGAAGTGAACTGATAAGAAGGTCACAAGATCATCTTCTGAAATCTATCTGGAGCCCTCAGTATGATTGTGCATCAAGCACTGCACCAACTGATAACATAGAAATCAGTCTATAACCGTTTAAATCCAACTTGCAATGCTGCAATCACCTCTCAGTGATTCAATAACCTGGGCTCATTTCCTTATGGTGGGTAATTGCCCTGTATTAAGTGATAAATTAAAAAGATTAACCAAAATACTAACTAAAATAAATGCAGCTAATGTAGGACATTTTAGCTCTGTATTATCAGCTCTTTATGGCAATTGAATTAAAAAAGCCTCCCTCTGATTTAACTAATGAGAAAACATTAGATAAAGACGGGTTACTTTATTTCATACTGGTTGACAAACAACAATTTATCTTCTTAGTATGCAGCTCAAACAGGATTTTCCTCATGGATTGGCAATTCCACATTTATAACGGGCTCTTACCCTGTCTGGGTGAATAGTTTCCCCCACTCGAGAAGTGGCCATTGTCTTACAGGTCACATCTTATGCAAAATCTTGGACGAGGCCATTCATAGTTTCATCAGGAATAGGTAGAGTTCCCATAATGATGTGCGAAGGAGAAGAAACAAGAAGAGGAGTTGATCAAAGCCCAATATACACTTGAGTTTATATGGCTCCTATCGCTATCCCTAAACATATCACATTATACCCAAACGCAACAGAACAGCAGTAAAAATGCCTCCAATTAACCAACAGAAAACCTCTCCAAGCTCCCGCCTCTCTCTGCAAATGTTCCAGTAAATAGTTGGACCTTATACCTTGTCCTGAAGGTTAACAAATTCAGGCTCTGTTGGACCAGGGGGAGAGAGAATTCCAAAACTGAGGACTTTTCACTCTGAACATTATGCCACTTGCCTCCCTTTCTGTTCAAATGTGGGTGCTACCAGCACTAATGCATTTAAGATGTCAAGGTAGGACACAGACAGACAGCCTCTAAGAGTACATCAACACTGCAATTAGACATCTGTGGTTGGGCCATGCCAGCTGACTTCGAGTCATGGAGCTCAGGCTAAGGAGCTGTTTAATTGCAGTGTAGGTGTTTGGACTCGTGCTTCAGCCCTGGTTCTAGGACCCTGTGAGGTGTGAAGCTCCCAGAGCTCCGACTGCAGCCTCTTAGCCCGAGCCCCATAGCCAAGTCAGCTGGCAGGGGCCAGCTGCAGGTGTCTAATCACAGTGTAGACGTACCCTAAGGCTTTGTCTACACTTACAGCAGAGTATAGAGTACAGGCACTACACTTGTAGCTACATACCACAGTGAAAAGCAGGCTGTGTCCACACTTGTCACTGTGATGTGTAGCTACATGCCTTAGTGAAAGGCTCTGGCAGGGGGGAGACAATGGGAAAAGGCTCTGGTGGGGCAGGCAATGGGGAAAGGTGCCAGTAGTAACCAGATGCTAGAACCTTTTCCTGCCACCTCCCCCCTGCTACAGTCTTTTCCCACTCCTGAATCCTTTCACTGCAGTTCTAACTGCTCCTAACATTCTGGTTCTTATTCAGAACCACAGATTCTGAAAAACAAGGTTGGAAATCTCTGAAACTGGTCTGTTCACATGATTTCTGATACTTTCTGCTTCCAAAAAGAGATAACGCTGAGCTAAACAGTTCAGATCCAGATCCAAACTCCTTTAGGGTCTAGGTGTGTTCAGACATTGGATTTTAGTTTGGACCCATCTCTTTTTTGGAGTGGGCTAGAATTACCACTGGGAAGCCTGGCTGGTCAGGTTTTGTCACTTTCAACTCTGGTCTGAAACGGGAGTGCAGAGGCAAACTGTAAAAAAATAAAACTGAAACACAAATGCAAGCAAATAAATGTTTTCTAACCTGCAGAAAAGTCCAGTTTTTTTTTTCCTGGAAATGGGCATAGGCTCAAGGGAAGGAGAGGCCTCTTCATTTTCCCACAATGCTTTACCATTTCTTAATAATTCTGATGCTCTTCATGGGTGGGAGCGCAAATAGATGATCATTCTGTTCTCGTAGGGAAATGCTGAAGAAGCCCTTCACACTGTTTTGCACTCTCACTGGGATGAATAGGATACTGTGAAACTAATGTAGTTTGTCACCTGGGATCTGACACCAGCTTGTGCTTCTGCTCTCTCTAGTGGCTCTTCAAATTCAACATGAAGATGGCTCAAGTGCTGCTGGAGAGAGGGCAAGTAAAGCTATGCCACCCAAAAAACGCTCTAGATAATTGCTGAAGAACCCACGCCAATGACCCAGAATAATCACTTCATTACAGGGTTCAACCAGCTCATCTTTGAAACATGATGAAGTTCAATCTTTATTAAACTGACACTGGTAAGTACTTTATTTTACTTTTCACTCTCCATTCTCTTGGGAACGTTAAGATATATCTTTCCCTGCAGATTCTGAGTGATGTCCTCAGCTGGTATAAAACAGCACAGCTCCATTTAAGTCAATTTAAACCAACGCAGGATCTTGCCTCATCTCTTTTCCATCTGGCAAACACATATTTCACTCCCAATGTTTCCTGTGAGGCAGAAGACACCCAAGGGAACCAGCGGTAGACTTTGTAAATTAACTTGAGTTCCCTCTACTGGCAGGATATCTGTCTTCAAAGAAGTTAAGGAAAAATATGAGAAATCTATATAAACTATGGTTATAAACTTTTGAATTTATTTTTAAATTTCTCAGTAAGAAAGCGAGGAACTTTAGAATTCAAGGGCATCCAAATTCCATTGTTTGAGTTCTTTAGACTGAGCAAGGGACTAAGGGATATATTTTACAGAAAAATCCTTCATTGGCAGATTGGGATGGACAAAATGACATGCGACTGGTTGGGGAACAATGCGGTCCCTGGGATAGGCAAGCAGGAGAGCTGAGTTTCATTCCCAGCTCTCCCACTGATTCGTTGCATAATTTTGGGTAAGTAACTTCCTCTCTCTGCCTCAATTCTCCCATCTTGTAAAATGAGGATGATAATACTACCCTGCTTTTGTTTGGCACTTTGAGATATATGGACGAAAAGAGCTATGTTGCTGTTATGGATGTTTTCTATTTGTAATGTCTAGAACTACAGGACATTTCTCAATGGAGTATAAACATTCAGCACGTAAAATTTGATGACTTCAGTATCTGACAATGTTCCTTAAAGGATTTAATGCAGTCTTCCTCTAAATCTTCTTCCTACTCTGCTGTATTTTAGAAAGTTATCATCTGTATTGATTTGTCTTTACTCAGGTGTATTTTAAAAAAAAAAATTTGTAAATGAGAGATTTTCCAGATGTTCTGTACATTAACAAATGGCCACTGAAACAATCCAATGTAATTTCAGCAGCACTAATTCAATTTACCTGTTTTCCTTGCTTCAGTTTCTGACTTTGCGGTATCCAGTAAACATGCCTAATCTAGCAAGTAAAGTAAATTGCCTTAAATGTTTAAATTTGTTCCAGATTGCAGCTGGCATCCATGTGTCACATAACTGCAAGTGTAAAGCAATTATCAGCAATATCCAATTTGTGTGTCTGGGAGTCACTGAACAGCCATCAAAGAGTTGATAACTCTTGGCCATTGCCAACCTGAACTAGTGACCAAGACGTGAATGACTCTCTAGTCAGTTACCAATTCCCAGCCAGACAGTTGCTCAACCCACATTGCAGTACATACATTCTTTGCTTTTCCCCATCATTCTCCAGTTTAGATTTTGGAGGCTATACATGGGGGAGAAATAACATCTTTCTTACTGATTTATTTTATAGCACTTTACATTCTCCAGAGGCTAAGGTCATGCCAGAATCTTCACTTACAGTATAAACTAGCTAAACAGGCTTTTACCTTGTATAAAAGCAGGCCCAGATCTTGAACTCCTTAGCCCTTACTCAGGCAAAACTTCCATTGAAATCAATGGGAATGCCATCAGACTAATACATAGCACTTTTCATCTGAAACTCTAAAAACGTCATTATCCTTATTTTACAGATGGGGAAACTGACTGAAGCCAAAACAGTTAAACTTGAGGGCCTAATGTCAGGCACCTAAACTTATACTCAAGCCCCTGAATGAGTGGCCTGATTTTCAGAGGTGCTGAGCACCCACAGCTCCCAGTGAAGTCAATGAGAGTTGAAGATGTTTAGCCTCCGAGGGACCTGATCCACGGAGAGTTACCTGATGGTCTAGCGATGACCCCTCGACAGTGCAGCTGTTAAGCCCATCTCCCAGTGCTTTCACAAGTACTAGGTAGGAACTTTTTCCTCCTCCATGAGGGGTAAATGGGGAAATAAGCTCCCTAAGCCTTTTTCTACTCTTGCACCTCTCCACCCTCATGCAACACAAGTCATGATGTTGCCCAGAAAACAAACACAGAAGTGTCCTCTTAGCAATGCATTTTAAGGGTCAAACAGGGTCAGTCTCCTGAGAAGGGCACAATCGTCTCAACAGTACACACTCCATGTGGCCACTATTTTTCTCCCAAATGGATTTGCTCATTCTCTATTCTCACTGGAAGGACTTTCTCCAAAGGAAGGAAGGATGTGATCTCACACCCTCTCTTCTCAGAAACATGTAACAACTTGTAGAGATGAAACGTTCTCATTCTCTGCCATGTTTAGGCTCATCCGTTGTATGACAAAGAGCCACCAGGATCTTTTGAACTGCTCATGAAAGGAAGGGACTCTCCCCCATTCCACCTAAGCAACATAGCTGGCAGCAAAGATCCTCACTGGCGGGCACACAAGGCAGGAGTAAGAACTTTTCAGTCATTGAATAGCTTTTAAATGTACAGGATGGAAGTCAGTATGGAAGTGGAATTCACCAAGGCTGGCTTCCTAGGGAGAAGGCTCCTGAACCTGAGCAATTATCTGAAAAAAGTGGACCTGATTCTTCTCTCATGTATACCAGTTCCACATCAATATGAATCCATTAACTCAATGGTATTACTCTGGGCTCACCCTGATGTACGAGAACCAGACCCAATGTCCTTATTCTCAGCTCACTAGACACAGGAACTCACTCATGAGTTTATGAAATCACCTACTTCCCTCCATCCTTCCTCTGCCCTATTTGTTGAACAAATGAAAAAGCAGCAGCAATGAAAGGATAACTCTGAAGATAACTTTGGCCCATTCCAACTCCACTACATTACAGACTGATGTGTGATGTCCCAGGGAGCTGAACTCTGCAGTGACTCTGTGATAACTCCATGCATTTTAACTTCCAAAGGACGAAGTCATCATCCATGAGACATGGAAGGTGTAGGCTAGTGCCCCTTACCTCCAAGCAACATGCAGGGGTGTGTGGATGTGTAGCATGTAAGTTTACTTTACTTATGTTACATTTAAACTATATATTTTAAAAATTAGCCCAACTCTCATTTCATGCAGAGCTGGTTTCCAGAGCACGGAGGTTTGGAGGATTGAATGTGGGGTTCCCATCACTTAATGGGCAGACCCAGTCTGAAGAAGGGTCCCAATTCCTAGGGGCAACTGCTGCTGACAACACTGAGGCCTGATTAACTCTGCCCCTGAAGCAGCCCACAGTCTCAGTGAAGGTGTTCAAATGGTAAGCTCCTTAACTTCTTTCGACAGCACTCACTGTTGGCAAAAGAGCAGTGAATGGAGCCTATGCAGCTGATCCCTGATCCCAGCACTGAGGGAGCTGGCATCACAGGTTCATTGCAAGAAGGGGGTGCAGCCCTGACTTTAATCTTTACAGAGTGGGTATTTTCCAGATGACCAGGCATAAGTAAAATGCACAGTGTCTGTTTGCAGCCTTAAAGGATTAGTGGGGAGTCATGTGACTAGTTGCAGAGCAAAATACAAGCGATCATAAAAGTCATAAACAAATGTCCCTACTTGGCTTGGTTACCTTACTGATCCTCAAGAGGAGTGAAAACAAAAGAGCCATGCTCATGAGAAACCCACTGTCATAGGCACAATGAGTGTGTAGGCCTCAGCCTATTTCCAAGTGGACATCACAAAACTGCCACCACACATGGTATGAAGGCAGTCTCTGCTTAGGAGAAGAGGCCAAACCCAGGGAAACAAGCAGGTTGGGATGGGATGGGAGGGTGGCTGGCTGTGTGTACAGAGCAAAAATAAAACTAACCATGTTTATTTGGATTTTGAGCATACGCCAATAAACTGTTTGGAAAATGGCTCCAGCACCATGCCCAAACTCATCACAGCTACTACCACAAGGAGGAGGAAGAGACCTGAGAACAGGGAGGAAATGCAGAGCAGTGTTAAAATTAGACAAGGGCCCAAGCTTGAACCAGGTGCTGGTTCAGATTTCCAACCCTCACCATAGTACAGAGGTGTTATAGTTCAGAGTTCTGGTTCGACCCATTAGATGCACACCCTTAATAGGGACAGCTGGGTCCGGGAGTTGGGTTGAGACTGTGCCACCACTCAGAATTAAGAGCACAAATGTAACAGGAGTTAAGGATTGTCACCAGTTGGAAGAGAGGGAGGAGCTGGCAGCATGAAGCAGCCCACTGCAAAATGACCATTTCAGGGCTGCAACTTGTTGGCCCCCCAAGAAAAGCATGCTGGGAAAAAGTTCCTATAAAAGGGCAGCTCTACACTAGGGAGGATTAGTCAGGATGAGCAGTCACCAAGGAAACTGCTCCTTCAGCAGGGACCAGCAGAAATCCCCAGACTAAAGCCCAGTTATTTTAAATATTAGCTAGGCTAGACTGGCCTATAATAATGGTAGTAGTAGGGTTCACTTCATACTAAACCTTCTGAGTCTTAATACTGCATTCATTGCCTTGATACTATGGCGGTGGGTGCTCTTTTCAGTAAGATTACTTAGAAAACACACACACCTCACAACATACCCTCCCCAGCCTACAGAGAAAACAGGATGGACCACTGTTATGGATGGTACTCCATGAGTAGTCTCCACTCCTGTCCTCCCAAGAGATTAGTTATAATAGAGCAGTCACTCACACAGTTCCACTACACCACACCCCCTCCGCTCAGAACTGGGGAGCGAGTCATGTTCAGCCAGTCAGGCACTCTAATGAGCTGAACACCCCTTGATGATTTCTGACAGATATTAGAATATTAAGCAACCATCTTCTAGCACCCTGCGAGCCAAGGGCCTGTCCACATGTTTGGGGACACTATAAACTCCACTATAGGTAACTGTATTTAATTTACCCTAGCCATTGCCCCCTTCCGCTAATCCAGCCCAGCATATGGCTGCCTTGCTTTCAGAGTGTGATGGTACCAATCTGGACACTACTGGCCAAGTTCAAGTGAGGTATACGTCACACTTCACAAAGGACAAGATGATACGAATTTAAGGAAACTTAAGTCAAGTCAACTTAAATCAAGGAAACAGGGAAAGACACAACCTAAACTGCAAAAGCAGAAGGGAAGAAAAAGATTATTCTGAGCACGTCTCGGAAAATGTCGGGACACATTTATGATGGCAGCATGTTCCTCAAGGGGTTTTCTGAAGATGTACCAAACTGGCGCTGGCCACAAAGAAGAGGGCCGGGCAGGGGAGTGCAGAGGGAGCAACAGAAATTTGGGACTACGAGCCAGGTGAATTGTCTGATACAGTCATGTGATAGAGATCTGAAAATAAACTGGTCTATAAAACAAATGCAAAGCTTTTATGCAGTGGTGCAAGAGCTGGACAAACACCCCTGGATCTGGTCATCAGCATTCAGGATTCTGACCAGGAAGGGAAGTAATGAGGCCTCTTTGCAGAGGATGTAATAACGCACGAGTAAAGCTGGTGTGTGCATATCAACTTAGAAAAAGTTTAGGAATATTAGTTTGTGGTCTTTTAAAAAAATAATACAACAGCCTGCCACTTATGTGTGAAGGAGTGAAATGCAATTCCACTGGGCCAGAGCTTAATTTTATTAACTCTACCTAGAAAGGTCAAGTGACTCCTGGCTCCTTCCCAGCAACTAGCTTGCATATCAGTGATACCAACTTATTTCACCTCGATATTCAAGACTCAAACCAACTAGATTTAGGACTGTCATTTCCCACTATGGCATCCTTTTCCATTTGCATCTACTATTCCTTATAGCCAACTGAGGTTCCCTCATCACACGCATAGTATGCGGCATATGCTCCATGATGCCCTAGGGTCAGATTTTTCCATCCTCACATTGTCCTCAGGCGATGTCAGAATTTGAGAATCTGTTTGTCTGTGTCACAGTGTCGCTCACCATTCTTCTACACAATGGCCAGTATAGTGACATATCCAGTACACATCTTTCCTTTACATACCTTTGTCCAAGACGTATTACATCTGGCATTCTCTGCAATCTACTAGCATCCCCTCTATTTTTGATCTGTAATTCCTCAGAAACTCCCTTAGAATCCAAAACTCCCAAAACAATGAAAAAGAAATAAAGGAAAATCTGCCACCCAGTACACATCCCCTCCCACACTCACAATGAACACCTATTGCAACCCAATTAAAGTCAACTTTGGTATGTTTCAAAGGACTGGGAATATGGAGACATCTTTCACTTAACAGGGTCATCAGTTTGCATCCAGGCCAGACCAGGGGATTGAATGGTACATGGAACAGTTACAGGGATATGGAGTGATCACTGCTAGGTCACTAGCTTACATTTGAAAGTTCAGGACTCACTGATGGTGGTTCATGGCCTTTCTGAAAAGAGTTTTATGTGTCTCATTCTAGTATCCAATGGGGAGGAATTCACATAGCAAAAATCCAGCCAATGAACCAAACACAAATGCAATAGCCCTGCAACACAGTGACATATACCCCTCTAGCTGGCAGGGTCAACAGAGTCCAAGACTTGAATGGGCAATGGAGATAGACCTCCTCTGAGCAGCCCTAGAAATGGTCTTTCTAGGTTAGGGTAGAAGGCTGAGGCACATTGGCAGGATATGTGGGAAGCTTGCGCTGCCCATGCTTTACCTGTTCTGCAGATAACAAGAAAGATTTGGGTGCCAAGACTAGCACTGTGCCCTGGCACCACATTCGATTAGTTAAATAAAACTATTCAGCATTTTGCAGGAGAACGCGTGTGCGCGCACACACCCCTAATCTGCCTCCTTCACTAAAAATCATCTAAAGGCTTTAAATAAAAGCTCACTTCCCTAGAGCTAGAATCAAGAGTTTGAAGGGGAAACTGTACCAGTTTGTATTATCAATTATGAGTGTTCCTACAGTGCTGCTTAAATATCTCCAAAAGTGGTGAAAGGGGAGCCCTCAAGGGACTCTGGAGACCAGATAAGCAAAGCCAATTCCCAAGAACTTAAGTATCTGTGCAGCTCTGAACAGACTCACAAAGTCCATCCCCCGTTCCCCCCCACCCACACTCTCCGTATATACACAATCCTCTCCTGAACAATATAACATAGGACACTTAAAAAAACTCTCCACATCGTAATTCTGTATCATGTTTTAAAAAGCATTTTAAGAATATTTCATGCACAAATTACTTCAAAGATACTGTGATACATCAGATGTTCAAAGCTACAGCTTCTTGCTCTGCTTGCTTGTGTCATTTTAAGCAGCAAAATGCTAAGAGCGGGGAAAAATGTGTGCAGTTTCTGTTTTTCCCAAGGTTTTTCTCTCTTCTGTTACTCAGGCATTGCTAGGGCCATTGCTTTCATATTAAAAAAATAACAAAAATCTACCTACATAAGGTACTGCTGACTGGAAATCATGTTTGAAAGAGCCTGAGAAGTAAATTAAACAGGAAGAGAGAAGATGAATGGCTGAGGATTCCACTCCCATGCATTACAATTTGCCTGCAAAAGGACACCAAAGTTCATTAGAGCATGGTTCCCAATTGACCCAGCTGCTCCCACTTGCCCAACATCCTATGCCTACATAGTGTCATGACAGCTGCACTAGGAATACCGAGAAAGAGTGAGCAGGTGGTGCAGCGCTGGATCTAATTCATCATCTTAACCAGCAACTTATAAAAGCAATGAAACATAAAGCACCATCAGACCCGAATAGCTACCATAATTGCAATAGCGCCGCTAACTAACCATTCAGCCCCATGTTCTGCATAATTAGGGTGCAGGTTTATGACCAGCACCAGTGGCATTTGCAAAATGTAGTAGGATGCTCAGTGAGACTGGCAGCCTGGCACACAGGAGGAGCTGTAAATTATAGTGTCAAGGAAGCACATGTTGAAAACCGCATGTCCTCCTTTGTCAAAGAGCAAAGGGGAGAAGTGCTTGGAAGTAGGTGCCCATGCCCCTAAAAGACATCTACACAGCGAGGACAGGGAAACTCGGACTACAATCATAGACACTGGCTTATCCCAAAGAATATTTTCTTCTTTAATTCTATGTATTGATTATGTTATTACTTTTATCTTGCAAATCAGCAACAGAGGGGAGAGTTTAGCAGCCAGGCTTTTGCAAGGTAAATGCTGTGTGCTTGAACGACTGGAGAAGCGTGTTCCCTTTAGGATGAAAAGACTGATGCCATAATTCACCTTGGAGCGCTGTGCACAGCAAGAGGGGAGTCTGACAGGGATATGAAAAGAAATGAGAGAGAGATTGTTTGTGGGGATAAGAGTTCACTTCACTCTCTCTGAGGACAACCTTATAGCTAGGTTGAGAACACCAAAGATTCTGAGTAAAACACAGGAGTGGAACAACTCAACACACCAGGTTGGACCAGTACAGGTTCTCCTCTACGAGCAGGTAGCCAGCGAAAAGGACTCCCAGTACTGCTTCTCCATATATATAGCTTACCTTTTCTGTACCAGGCTGCTGGAGGCAGGGCTGCACATCCCCAGCCTTTCAGAGGGCATCACAGCTGGCACCTGCAGCAACACCACGAGGAGGAGAGGAGACAAGCAACCCTACTGGACAAGGCAAAATGGAAGGGTCATGCTGGAAGTCTGTTTCAGTTTCGTGGAAGGGTGAAGGCATATAGACATACGAGGCTGAAGGAACAGGGGTTATTTAGTCTGCAGAAGAGTGAGGGGGGATTTGATAGCAGCCTTCAACTACCTGAAGAGGGGTTCGAAAGGGGATGGAGCTCGACTGTTCTCAGTGGTTACAGATGACAGAACAAGAAGCAATGGTCTCAAGTTACAGTGGGGGAGGTCTAGGTTCGATATTAGGAAACATTATTTCACTAGGAGGGTGGCGAAGCACTGGAATGGATTAGCTAGGGAGGTGGTGGAATCTCCAGTCTTAGAGGTTTTTAAAGCCCGGCTTGACAAAGCCCTAGCTGGGATGATTTAGTTTGTGTTGGTCCTGCTTTGAGCAGGGGATTGGACTAGATGACATCCTGAGGCCTCTTCCAACCCTAATATTCTATGGTTCCATGACATCTGAAACATTAGAATAGTGTGGGCACCAGGGAAATCCCTCCCCTCATTCCAAACCAGTGCACGAACTGGGTGTGGAATCTCTCTCCTTTCAAACCAGCTCATGAGCCACCTTTGGAGTTCCTCTCATACCACACCACTGCATGAGCTGGGCTTGAAGCCTCACAGCCTCTGAAACAAAAAAGTCCACCCATGCTGCAGCTCCAGTCATGGTGACCGTACAAAGGAATCTCTTGAGTTGTGCCAGTGGGAAATAGACATTCTTCCATTTCTTCTCTTCAGCATCTGAACTCAGAAGATTTCCAAGAGAAATAGGGGATGCACTTTCTACCAATGGGGAAGAGCCTTAGCTTTCTTACTGGGAACATAAGACACCATAACCGCACTGTACCTGCCAAGTAATTACATCCCACATCTAGCACCTATGAGCAGTGCTAGTTTGGAATTTTTTCAATGAAATACTTTTTAATTGAAACTAAAATGATTGGCAAGGAAGAGTTGGTTTTGATTAATTTCATAACTTGAAAAAAAATGTTGAAAAAAATTGTCTCCTTAAAACAACTTTTCCCTTCCAAAAAGTCTAAAAGGGACAAATGTCAAAATCAAAGCTAACTGTTTCGAAATTATTCAAATGAAACATTTCAATTGAACCTAAATTATTTTTTGCAGTTTGTTGGTCTGCAAAAAGTTGAGAGTTCAGCTTTTTGTCCTGATTCAGGCTGGGAATTTAAAAAAAAAAATCTCAAAAATTTGGGGGTGAGTAGGAAAATTGTCAACAATTTCCTCACCCAGACCTACCTATTAACCCTGGGAGGGAGACAGAGGAAAAGGAGACTCAGCCCATCACTCCTACCCCCTCAGTACTGTCCCCATGATAAAAGGCATGAGGAAAACACAGCAAGGGTGGCCTAGGAATTCCTAGCTCTGAGGAATCTAGTTTCCCCTTCTGCAACACTCTTGAGAAGCCCAGAATTAAAATGTATTGAGCGCAGTGTAGACCAGGCAGAGCAGGAGTGAGTGAGTGTGAATTTACATCTATTTATTCTGAGCCAACCAGCAAAGAGCCAAATGGGAGGGTGAAGAACACAGAGTGTAAAATTAGTTTGTATTTATATAACAGCTATGTGGGCGTGGGTTCGGGGTCCGCCCCCCATTGGTTTAAACAGCCCAGGGCTGCCTATGAACAAAGCCTAAGAAGATTATGTTCTGTGAGGATGATCTCAGCTTTCTAGTGCTGTCACGGCCTCCAAATTACTGCATTTCAGCTTTCTCCCAGGGAAAATTCAAACCCTTTTCCGTTAGTTCCAAAGTACTGCTCCAGCTACTCCAGAGTTTCTAGGGTGTAGAGTATTTTTAACACTATAATTACCCGGGCTCCTCAGAGGTCACTGCTGTCCCAAGCAATGAGGGTTGCAAGACTGGGATGGAAGGTGATTTTTCCAGTTGTCCAGGTCCCATTTAGGACAGCTGCACCGGAATGTTCACTGTACATAGGGAACCAGGGCACCCCACGCGCTGTGCTGTTGCGCTCTGAATACATTATCTCATCTGAGCACTAAATTATGCAGAAAATATTTCAGCAGCTCAAATATTGAACAAGTGATAATGATGTTGTCACTTTAGCAAAGTGTGTAAATATCAATGCAGATGGATGGCATTTGCAGAGATGAGAGAAGCTTCTTTTACCTCCAGTGTGCAGTTCCACTGCCAGCAGGGGCGCCAGCAGCAAGAAGTTCACTGCATTGGAGAGGCCGCAGGGCACACACTCCCCTCCACACACAGTTGGCACAGCCTTCCCATTGCAGCATGCAGACTTATTCTCTGCCTTTGCCTCTAGGAGGGGTTGCAGCACAGAACAACTCCACCAATAGGGCCAAATTCCCTGCTGAAACCGGCCGAGCGGCACCTACCTACGTCAGGACTGAATTTGGCTCTGTGCCTTTAAAGAGCTTTGAGAGTGTGCGGTGTACTGTGTTGGGAGTGTTTTGTGCAAACCCAGTATAGGTGCATCTGCATATACATCCTGCACAACAGACACTTGTGATCGTTCCACATGTGTGAAGGCACTGTGCATGTTCTGCTTTGTGTGTGTGTGTTGAGTATGCATGTGTTAGGTGTACAACATAAGAGTAGCTATCTGCTGCCTCCAATAAACTTGCTGGAAGGACAATTGAGAGGGAGGAAGATAGAAGGTGAACTGCAGAAGAAGAGCTGAAGTTTGCATGAATGGAATGAATTGGCCCATATACAACAAGTTGTGGAGTAACCAGAGTGCCGGATAACTAATGACAAGTTCACCCTCAAGCTAGAGGAATATTTAAAGCAGTCTGCAAGGTATCACACTCCATCTTGCCCCCCTTGGTACAGAGGTGTTGGATCAACATTTTCCAGTGTCTTTTGCATTAGAGTTCGGGGCAGGAAATCCCAGCCCTCCAAGAGGTTAAGCAAATGCCAACATTAAAAAAATATTGCAGCAATAAAACCACTTAATCTAATGTACTTTCTTTTCCAACTGACACATTATAAAAGGTGAGAGAGACCTGGTGCAGGAAATCAATTCCAGGATACCACTATCAATAATTCAGAACTTGCCGGTGTCCTGTCAAGCCAGGGGTATGACACCCACAGGAGCCTTTCAAGGATAAAATGCCTCTTCTGACATTTTCAAGATTTCCCTCTATTCTGCCAGTGAAGAAAGTTCTGCCCACGCAGGTCCCAGAAAAGAATCTAGGTTGTAAAGTACAACAGGGCTTTTTAAATGTTCAAAATGTTTTTCTTCATGGGAAACAGTCTCTTCTACTCAGCACCTTTCAGCCCAAAGGGTTTCAGCGGGCCATATGTATGGCACAGGTGGAACTGTAGCCCCTCCAGAGTAGGGGGTGACAGCCAGTCAGCACACAGCACAATGGCGGGGAAGGGAAATGTTGACCAACTCTTCTGAAAAAGCCAGAGGGATCTGTAATGTCGTCTCAGGGCAGACCACTTTTCAGATCTTATCTCAAAGATCAACACACAATTAAGTCATTTAGCCTCTGCCTCAGTTTCCCATCTGTCAAACAAGGATAATGGCACTTCCTTACTCACAGGGGTGTTGTGAGAATAAGTACATTAAAGATTGTGAAGTGCTCATATATTACAGTGATGGGGTCCTATAGGTACCCAAAAGAGTTATTTCCTAAAATCCCTCTTTAGGCCTACTGCTAAGACCATCTCCCCCCTCTCTGTCATAAAACTGGTTTCACTGCTGCCAGCCCCTTCTCTCCTAGCTTCTCTGGCACTCTTCTCAATCTTCTGTCATGCCTTTCCCAAACCCCTCCCTCATCACCATCATCTTTACAGTGCCATTCACCTTGTGAAACACGGAGACCAGGTGCCAGATCAGGCCAAGGCCCCTCGGCCTCACTGAACACTGACAAATGCATAGCTGGAAACCACTCTGGCTCACCTGTGTGTTAGTATTGTTAAAACAGGTATTAGAATTATAGAGATGTGCATAGTGTTTGGACTTTATGGAATGCTAGTGAGTTGCTGCATCCATGAACCTCATTTATAATGTCTGTACCCCATGTTATAATGTCATATTTAAGTGTTTTGCTCTGTAACTATAGAAGTGTTTGCTATGAAACTGGCTCCTCTCCCCGCCCCCCAAGTCAAGGAGAAGCATTACAAAGTATGAAATACTAGTTTACCGCAAGAGGTATCACCATCTGCCCAACAAAAGAAGGCCTATCTACACCAGATGAACTATTATGGAACATCAATGAACTGCTGTTTTCCCCATACCTGTGAACAGAGGACATGCACAAATGCTTGTATCATCTCAGTTAAACCAGGAGACAAAGGAATAAAAACCCCTGTCTAGAAGAAATTGTCCTTATGCTGCTTAGACTTCAGGGAGAGGGCAAGACTTCTAAGCATAAGCAAGGGATCCCTGTTTATCTTGGGCTAGCCCTAAATGACATACAAAGCTTGTACATTACAGCAGCTACTATTACTTTTTGGAACTTAGGACTGTAATTCATTTGTGTGTATGTTTACCTGCTTTAACCTTGTAAATACTCTCTCATTTCTGTTTCCGAGTTAGTACATTGTTTATTTATTATAGGATTGGCTACAATCGTTGTCTTTGGTGAGAAATCCGGAGTGCACTTGACCTGGGATAAGTGACTGGTCCTTTAGGACTGGGACTAGCCTAAATATTGTAGTGATTTTTGGGGTAAGGGACCATCTATTATGAAGGTAAGCTTGCCCAGGTGGCAAGATAGACAGAAGTGCCCAAGGGAACTTTGTGATTTCATGTTAAGGCTTTTCTATTGCTTGAGGACGTCACACTTAACACTTGGTCAGTGAAATCTAAGTATAGCATGCGCACACACCCCGCCCCCCCCCCCAGTTTGGGGTTTGTGCCCTGCTTTTTCACAGTCTGCCCTGAGGTTGGCACTCACAGTCATGAGCCACTCCAGACAGCTTGACACACCCATACTATATTTCTGTGCAACACCACTCACTCAGCAGAGCCATGGCAAGTATTTCTTACCAAGCTTGCTCACTTTACTGTATCCTCCTGACAAGAAGGAGGGTCTAGTGGTTGGAGCATTAGCCTGGAACTTGGGAAACCTGGGGTCAGTTCCATGTTCCACCACAGACTTCCTGTATGACTTCAGGCAAGTCATTCTATGTTTGGCTATGCTATAAGCTGGGCATGTCATTCCCTTGCTCATGTACACATACTCACGGTAGCTTGATGAGAGCTAGCGGGGTATAAAGAGCAGTGCAGCTGTGGCCGCTGAGCCACGTACCCATTGGTTCAGGTGGGTTTCTCCTCAGCCATGCTGTTGCCCATGCTACTGTGACTATGCTACTATTTATAATTGCACTAACTCTCATGAGCATGTGCATACGAGCAAGGGAATGACAACTCTAGCTCATAGTGTAGACATAGCTTTAGTTTTTGTGCCTCAGTTTCCCATCTATTAAATGGGCATAACAGTACTTCCCTACCTCACGGAGGTGTCAGAAGGAAAAAAGATCGTGAGGTGCTCGGGCACTATGGTGATGAGGGAATAAACAATATATAGATATACAGAGCCCACAATGAAGCTTAGACAGACAAACCTAGGCATGCCCAGTGCCAAATGTAAAGTCACACTCAAGGAACACTGATTTTTTTCCCCAAGTAGAGCCAAACCAGTCTGAACCCATACAATCTCTACTATGGTTCAAACATTACCCTGAGACCTCTCATCCCTTCCTCAAGACCCACTTGCTGTCTTCCTTTGCCCCTCCCCTCCATGCTCCTCAGCCTCTCTAACACAATCCTACAGCAAGAATAATAAGTTCGTGTGCTTTGTTAAATCTGGTTCAGTGAAGTCTGTTTCATTAAGCTTGCTCAACCCAGGGTCAACTCAGCCCCACCTCTTCATCCCAGAAGCCAAAGTTCAGCCACTTCTAGTATTTGGCCAGCAATGCCGAATCCCCTGGCTCCCAGTCAAACGTTTCATGAGCAAAATCAGCATCAGGATCTGAAAACAGTAACAGAGCTTTTTCTAGTCTGAGCCTGACCCACTTGTTCTCCAGGCCTTTGATGTCCCAGCAAATCATTCTTCATACAGATTGCATTGAGCCTAGCAGATTCATGTACTGAATTCTCCATTCAAACGGAATTAACCATCAGGTCAAAATGAAAAGGTGTTTATTTGTTCTTTACATTGTGAAGTGCAAATGAAACGACAATAGCTTTTATTAGAGGGGTTCTCTTTTTAAAGGATTGCATATACTGTAGCTGTAGCTGTAGCAAATGATGGCTACTAATCTAAGCACTGCTCAGCTGCACCGTTGTTTAAGAGCCTTACTAAGCAAGCTGAATCCCTGTGGCAGGTTTATTCACTCATAAGGAATTCCTTACATTATTTAGTACAAATAAAGATATACCTTTCATAAAAGGTTTCTGCAGCTCAGGCCACTCACATTTATATTTGATACATGAACAGAGCTAGAGCCCCTTCCTTGTTCCACACCAATGCAAGGGAGAGTCTCTTGTGAGCTAGCTGATTTTTCGTCAGAACACTGGGTTTCCACACTGAATTGGACCAATGGGCCATCAAATCTGCATCCAGTCTCCAGACTTCATCTGTGCCTGATGCTTCAGAGGAAAATGAAAAGAACTCACAGCATGCATAGCTAGTGTTACACAGCTGTAAACTGGGATGAGGGAGGTATAATTCCCTCCCGACCCCTGCACTGATCAGATAACTACTTGAAGCATGAGATCTGATTACTCCTATTTTGGACTGCACTGTGACTTTAAGTCACTGCCTGCACTGGGTGGGGTGAACATGGGTTGTAAGCAGCAGGAGCCCCTAGAGGGATTCTGGCTTAATGAGCTACAATTCCATCTGGGGTTCTGGGGGAGCGCTTGGCAGCACCGATAGCATATACTCCCACTCCATCAACTCAGCTCCGCTAGCTGGTGAAGAGACAGATGCAGAACCAAAGGCCCTGCCCTCACCCCACCCCTCTCTGCTCCAAGAGAGGAAGTAAGGAAGTGGTTACGTTAACAGCAGCACTACACTACCACTGTGCCTACCCTCCCTGATTGGGGCTGGGCTCTGGGCAAGGGCAAAAAGGCTACTTGTACCCTCTCTCCCTGTCCTTGAACAAGGCTGGACACAGTCCATCTATAACTTATAATTCTGATAAAACTATGAAATGCTTGCACAATCCAGATACAGCTGATGAGTCTCTGACCCCAGGAATACCAAGGGCCAAATACAGCCTGTGCAAGGAGACACTTCCTTTCATTTCCCTGCCATCTATGTCATTGGCTGGCCTGTTGGTCCCATATTATGAGTCTGTAAAAAAGAGGTACAGATCAGAAGCTGTCAGATTCTTCACCTTAACACTTTAATTAAGTCTCCTCTAATTCATCTCCCTTAAAAGCTAAATAAGCCTAGGTTGTTGGGGTTTGGGTTGTTGGGGAGTTTTTTTGGTTTTTTTGGGGGGGGGGCAGGGGAGGCATTCTCTCTCCCCAGATAAACCCTACCAGGCAGATATCATTCTTCCACATTTTGGCTATGCTGGAAATACCAGGAGTACAATCTTCCGTGCTGTTTCAGCAGCTAGGTCCAAGCCAGCATCTGCAATTGCAGAATCAGCCATGGGAAACTATTTAAAAAACAAACAGTTCACTCAACATTTTTTGAACTTGAAAAAGGTTCAGCTGGAACACGGGGTAGAGATCTGGGGGCTTAGTGACAGTGGGCGGGCTGTGAGAGCTGTTCGTTTATCCCTCCCTGATTCTCTCTCCTCCCTGGTTTGTAAGCAGCAGCACAAACTCCCCTCTAATGCCACTAATGCTATTACACTGGAAAGCCCAAACCTGGCAAGAGAAAAGGCTGCATGTGGCAGCTGATCCTGGACAGCAACAAAGATATGAAGAAGACCGTGTCTCATGGCTTTATGCACAAGATGTAATGTTAAATGCATTCACCTCCCCATTCCGCCAGCATCCTTCTGCCACCTGAAAACCCCCAGTGCCTCCTCTCCTAACACTCCCCTCCGTTCCTGTTGAAATGCTAATTGTTAATTTACTGTGCTTTTCCATTTGCTGTGCTAACCCATGGCGTGTACTGCCTGATGTGTAAGCAGCTTGTCCTGGGGATATGGTAAAACCTGCCTTTGATCAGTGTTTAATCCTTCAAGGTGCTCAGGAGGCTGCAGTTTAGTTTCTGTGTGAAACCAATTAAAAGGATGGAGAAAGAGGCAACTTCAGAAGTTGGACTCTCACACCCTTCCCTTCCTCCCCGACTCTGTGGAAGGGGATGAGAAATATTTATCACGCCAGGTGGTTGTCGCATGGGGGAGAGGAATAGCTCAGAGAGAGCAGGCCTGGCATTGATAAGTGCAGGGATTCTAAACACAGGCCATCAGGAATCCAAGCCACCTGTCTCCAAAGTAGCCTGAAGAACTGATTTTTCTTCAGCTAAATATAAACTCTTTGAGGGGGATTGTGAGCTTATTCACACACATCCTCCATACACACAAGCCTCCTTCACTGAGGACAAGCAGAGGTAGCACAGTCTTAGCAGAGGGTAGCCAAGATATCCAAGGAAAATCTTAAAAAAATATAAGTAACCTGCAGTTCCCACACAACTAAATATGTACCAACTTGGCAAAGCACTGACTGAGGACAGAACCATCTGGAAGTATGGGAAAGATGCAAACACCAAGCCAGGGAAGGAAATTTGGATGCTAAAAGGGAGTCAAAACTAGGAGTAACATGATGAAGAAAGGCAATTTAGGCTGAACACGAGGGGAAACATCTCACTAGAAGCATCTAGGCCAGGGGTGGGGAAACTTTTTGGCCTGAGGGCCACATTGGGTTTCTGAAATGGTTTTGTATGAAGGGCCGGTTAGAGGAGGCTGTGCCTCCCCAAACAGCCAGGCCTGGCCTGGCCCCTCCCCCTATCCGATCCCCCCTGCTTCTCACCCCCTGATGGCCCCTCTGGGATTCCTGCCCCATCCCACCCCTCCATTCCCTGACAGCCCCCCCAGGACCCCTGTCCCATCCACCCCTCCCTGTCCCCTGACCGCCCTTGGAACCCCTGACCGCCCCCTGCTGCCAAATCCGACCCCTCCTTTCATTCCTGACTGCCCTCCTGGGACCCCTGCCCATCCAACCACCCCTTCTCCCTGATCACCCCTGGAATCCCTGCCCCGACTGCCCCCGCCCGCCGTCCTATCGAAACCACCCCCCTTCCTGACTGCTCTCCCGAGACCCCTGCCCCCATTCAACCCTCCTGTTTCCTGCCCTCTGACTGGCCCGCCCCCATCCACACCCCCATCCCCTGACCACCACCCCAAACTCCCCTGCTCTCTATCCAAACGCCCTCCCCCCCCGCTCCCTGCCCCCTTACCATGCTGCCTGGAGCATTGGTGGCTGGTGGCGCTACAGCCACCCCTCCCAGGGCACCAGGACAGGCCGCAGCTCTGCAAGAGCCCCACCGCCCAGAGCATTGCGCTAGTGGTACAGCAAGCTGAGGCTATGGGGAAGGGGGAACAGCGAGGGAGGGGCTGGGGGCTAGCATCCCGGGACAGGAGCTAGCTTCCCGGGACAGGCGCTCAGGGGCCAGGCAGGGAGCTCCCACAGGCCGGATGTGGTCCATGGGCGGTAGTCTGCTCATCTCTGATCTAGGCTGTGCAACAGTCTCCCTACTAAAGTGGTGGAAGCCCTACTCGCTTCAGGCATTGAACCGAACCAAGCCCTGGAAAATACTGTATACTGTCCCTGTACGGAGACTTCCTTCACTCAAAGATGATATAATACCATTCATTCTCCACCAATTCACACACAACTTTGTACTGTTAAACCAAAGGACTGTAGCGGTGACATCTCAGCTAGCCTCACTACCTGTCCCAAACACTTTTGGCCTTAGCTTGCTATTGTTTGACCTTTTTGGCTTTTGGATCTTTTTGGCTCCCCTTGTATTGTAAGCTTATATTACAGTGCTTCAGTGTGGAGGAAAGTCCTCTTTATCATTAAGTAGGTGCTGTGAATCACGCTACTAATATTACTAAGATGAGACAACCACTGTCCTGTCTATGGGTCCATCTAAAGTATCTATAGAATGACAATCACTGTAATAGCAGGGTAGCATCTTGCCAGAATGCTGAGGCGGTCTACCTATTCCCAGTTCCTTATTTACTTCCCCAGTTCCAGGCTAACGGGTGTTACTCATTCCTCACTTCAGTTTATACCTTTGCAACATTTACCATACTAACACATGGAAGAATTATCCATTCCTACATTACACAAACAGGGTGTCCCAGATGTGGTCCACTCGACTGAGCACAGATCTGGAAGCCAGGACTCCTGGGAGTCGATTTGTACCTCTGCCACAGAATCACTCTGTGACCACAGGAGGGACATTTTCATCTTTGTGCCTCCGGCTCTCCATCTATCAAATGGGATTAAAGATACTGACCCACCTTTGTGAAATGCTTTTAGATGTAGCAATGTAAAGAGCTATGCCAGTGCAAAGTATGATTTATACTATTTGCACACATTTGTAATACAAATATACTGTTCTGACTCCTCATATATGAACACACCTACTCTGTAATTTAAACACTGGAGGAACTGGAATTTGAACCTGCAGAAATCACATAATAGTTGAGCCACACCAACCATAACATCTCTGAAATCCTTGGACAACTGTGGGCACAAAATGACACTCCACTCCTTGACCTGATGCTTGATTTCTATGAAAAGTGATGTTCTGTGACAGCACCCACGTCCCCAGACTCTGACCTGAACATACATGCTGTACAAAAGGTCTGTAAGCAGAATAGGTAACAGGGGTCTGAAAATGTCTGAGTAGCAAAATAAAACTGACTTATTCAAATGCCAGTTGGAAGAAACCATCTTCATCAGATCTAGACATTCATGAAAAAATGTGTTTATGTCCTTTAAAATATATTTTAAACACTAAAACATCTACATTTTCTCATACTCAAAGATATGGGAAATACTGCAAATATATAGGTCATATATTATAATCAAATGGCTTTCAATCTAGGGGCAATTCCAGGAGTTGGTTTGATCTCTAAAACAAGTTTATGGTGTGGAGCCAGCATACAGGCTTCTCTCTGCTTATCTCCACCTCCCCTTGGGCTCTGCTCCTAAGCTCAGAAATGCCCTGCAGTGAGATAGGAACTCTCTGCTTTCCCTTGCTGCTCCCCAGTCCTGTAACATTACAGAAACTCTCAGGCTCTCTCCTCCCCTCTTGGAACCTGGGGCACTAAAGAAAGGCACACACCCCCAACACACCTCTCCACAAACAGAACTAGCTCTGAGTCAGAAAATTCACACCCACCCAAAACATCTTCACAGAAAAGCATTTCTGAGACGCTTGGAGGAAAGAATTGATTTAGGTACAAATCACAATCCCCACCTCCTTTCTATACCCCTGCCTGAGCTGGAGAATTCCTCTGCCTGTTTCTCCCTTCTCAGGCTTCTTTCAGTATGGAAAATCTTGTACAGTATGTAAAAAGCCACTTGGCTCGACAAGAGCTACATGCCTTAAGATACTTTTGCTTTGGGGGTGCGGGGTCAGGGTCAAGAGTGGGAGGAAATGAAGTAAATAAATGTGTATTAATCCTTTAAACCTGAGAGTTCTAGCAACTGCATTAAAAAGTTGACAGCAGTGGCATCTAATCCCAAAATCCAAGTGCTGCGCATTATCTTCCAGAATGTATTACTGCACTTCACACCTCCCTAAAAGCGTTCCAGCGTAACTGTCAGTTTTATCAGCTACCGAGAGGACTGGAGGAAAGCTCATTAATTTGCAACCTTACCCCAACCCTCCTGTCTGCCTTGAGTGAAGAGGTGACTAGGATACAATCTTCAGAGCAACTGTACCTGCTAAATTATACTATCTTGCATTTCTATAGTGCCCATTAGCCCCAAACATCCCAACGCACACCACCAACTATGAGGAGAAATTTCAAAAGCATTCACTGGTAGCCAAGCTCTACTCCCACTTCACACAACTAAAGTGCAGCCATCTCTGGGATGGAACATTGGCAACTGGATAACCATGCACAGAGATATTATGCAGACACATAGGCGAGGAAATTAAGTGAAATTCTGTGTTCAAATAAAGCTGCTGGGGGAATTAGGGAGGCAGGATGAAACTAACTAAATTGGGATTCAGCCAGAAACCACGATTAACATACCAAAACTTAGGGACAGTGCCACGGGAACTTTAATGACAACAAGTAGTTAGGATCTCAGCTGTATGTCTAATTAGAAAGACGATACCTCCAGTGGCAAAGTACCCCCTAGTGACAAGAGTACTAGGGCACAGGAACTGTTACAATCGATCAGACCCAACCTTCATCTAGTCTAGAATACTGTCTTTGACAGTGGCTAGTACCAGATGCTTTAGAGGAAGAAAGGAACTTTATGGTAGGCAAATGTGGGGAAATCTGCCACAGTGATCAGGATGAGATCTAACCATGAGAGACTAGCTTAACCCCTGAAGCATGAGCACCCCTGACTGAATCAACACTGCTGTGTAGCACAGCACCTCTAAGCAGCAGCTTGGGTCATTGCTGAAGGCCTGATCATAGCTGGGTGGGAAACAGTTTTCCCATCATGAGAAAATTGTCATGATATCAAAATAGTTTCCTGTCCCAAATTAGGACAAAAAGCCAAAATCTGGAAAAATTTCATTAACTAAACTCTTAAGAGAAAAAAAAATGATTCAGCTCAGTTCAAGTGTTTCACATCAATCATTTCAAAGCACTTAGTTTTTATTTCAATTGATTTTTCCCCCATTTTTAAAAACTATAATTATAGTTAAAATCAAAACATTGCCTTGAATGGAAACATGGGGATTTTTCATTTTGAAAATGCCAAAACAAAATATTGAGACAATTTGGAAACTTTTTCAAAAAAATTTCAAGTAAAAAATTGGTCAAACTGGTTCCTGCAAAAAATGTTTGGGGTCTGACAAATTGGCATTTTTCGATATAAAAAAAGGTTCATCAAAAAAATTACCAGTCAGTGTCAATCCAGATTCAGAGGGAAAAGGGCAACACCAAGCCACGTGAAATAAAAATTTTTATATCTCTGTTAAAGGACTGAGTCAACCTAATTAATTTTGATGTCTGGTGATTCCAGATTCCCTTTTGTTTGTGACCTCATCCAGAAATGTAGCACTTGTTCATCTCTCTCTCTCTCTGTCTGGTTCCAAAATAGTTTTGCATATTAAGGATTTCTTTTTTATGCAGCATTAATATGTACTAAACAATTATTTTCCAAGTCACAGCTTCCCTTGCATCCTGTCCTGGCCAGGCTGACACACCGGATGGGCCAGGAAAAGAAATTAGATCATACACAATCTGTTACTCATTTTAGTTCCCTTTTTATTAAAGACATAGCTAAAACAAAAGCAAAATGGTGGGGGATGGATCCTCAGCAAGTGTAAATTGGTATAGCTCCATTATATGCAATGATTGGAATGAGTCACTTTACAGCTGTTGAGAATCTGGCCTCTCTATATATGTTAAAAAAAAAAATGTAAGGGGGAATTCATCCTCTCTCTGCACTGGTGTGAGCAGAGAAACAAAGGAGACACAGCTTATACTTCCCCTACTCAGCTCCTGCAGCCACCGGTGTAGGTTACTGCTTCCGCAACCTGCACCCTTGCAGCACCACCCACTATGGGCCACTGGACAGATGCAGAATAAATAAGGTATAGATCTACCGTGGCCACAACCCCACCTACCCCGATCTACCCCCATCCTCCTCAAACTCACTCCACCTTGTCCCAGAACACCCCCTGCACTGTGGTACAATGCTGGGAAAATGGCTTTATGCCAAGAACTTGGGCATCCTGCACCAGGGAATATTCCTTGGCAGTGGGGAGGAAGAAGGTTGTGTCTCCCTTGCAGTTCATTTGGATGATTAAAAAGCTAAAGGGATTTTTAAATTTTGCCTTTAAAAATGGCCTTTTCACCTTTTCCGTTCTCTATTTACTATTTGCCCTTCACTAGGCTTTGAAGAGCAAAGCGAGACTGGTGGGTTTTACATCCTGCTCTCAGTGACACCTGTGTAAATACAGAGGACCCCTAAAGTCAGTACAGTGGCCCAACTTTACCCAGTGTAACTGGGATCAAAATCTGGCTCTGTCTAGATGGTTTCCCTTTTTGCTACTCATGGACCACCATGATAGTGTTGGGTCTAGTGGCTTCATAGCACTACAGGAAAATGTGAGAATTTCTCTCTCTATATATATATATTTACACACACATGCCCCTACTGCTGTTTTCACTCATTTTATTTTACTAAATAATGAAAACATCTCTATTCATATTGGGAGAAAGATCCTGAACTTAACTTAGTCCTTATCTGGTCACAACTCCCACTAAAGGAGACAATCCTCAGATCCTAACAGCCAAAAGAGACACTGGGCCCAATCCTGAGAAGTGTGTAGAAAACAGGAAATGTGGATATTCCACCAAAGTGGAAACTTTGCCTGCATAAAGACAGAGACAGAAGATGCCAGGCCCCTGGATAGGTGAAGGAGGGCATGAGAGTGCATGAGCAACATTTCCCCAGCCCCTTCTTTAAGTCCCCTATGCAGGACCCAGTCACAAAGGGAATCTCTATGCTCACTGAGTGCATGGACGCTACACCTAGTTCTGCTGCTGGGAACAGGCTCTGTGAAGAATGAGCGGCATTCTCTCCAATGGTGGTGCAGTGCTTCCTAGATCCAGGAAAGCATTTACCATGAAACAAACCTAGGGTGACCAGAAGGCCCAATAAAATCGGGACCGTCACGATATTTAGGTGTTTGCCCCTAACGCAATATTTCATTCCACTGGCAGCACTTGCCTTTTTTTTTTCCCCCTCGGTGCTCCGCCAGCAGCACTCGCCTTTTATTTTTGCTCCGCTGGTGGACCCCCTCCTCCTCCCCCCCGGTGTCCTGATATTTTCTCCCTCTCATCTGGTCACCTTAAACAAACCATGTGATGGCACACCCCCCCTAACAACAGGGGAGCCCCCAAAATGCAGGCCAAATATCTGACAACCTGCCCCTGAGTCCCAGCCAGCAGCACAGCAGGGCTCAGGCAGGCTGCCTGAATGCCGTGGCCAGTGGCCCCACATCGCTCCTGGAAGTGGCTGGCTGCTGTCACGTCTCTGTGTGCCCTGATGGGGGGGGGAGGGGAACCCACTGCCCCCTCCCCTCCAAAGGGCGTGCAAAGATGTGCCAACAGCAGGGCTAAGGCGGCTCCCTGCCTGCTCTGCCTCCGTCCCTCCGTGCCGCTTAGCTCCCAGAAGTGGACAGCATGTCCCTGTGGCCCCTGGAGGGGGAGAGGGTGTCTCCACACGCTGTCTGTCCTCCCCCACCCGAGTGCCAACTCTGCAGCTCTCATTGGCTTGGAACTGTGGACAACGGGAGCTGCGGGGTTGGCGCCTGAAGGCAGCAGTGTGTGGAGACACCCTGTGCCCCCCCTTCTTCCCCTGGCTAGGAGCCACTGCGAGGGGGGGCGGGTGCCAGTCACTTTTGGAGCCACTCCGCCCCCCCGCCCTCCTCCCGCCCCCAACTCCCTGCCCTAGCCCAGAGCCTGCGTCAAACTTTCTCCCAGAGCCCAACCCTCGTATCCTCCTCCCACACCTCAACACCCTGCCCCAGCCCATAGGCCGCACCCAGCACCCAAACTTCCTCCCAGAGCTTCCTCGCCGCACTCCCTGCTGCACCCCAACCCCCTGCCTCAATCAAGGTACCTCACTTTATTTTCATGTACTTCCCATACTTATAATATAGGAGGAAGATGAACAAAAAGAGAATGAAAGGGGGGCGGGAAGATAAGAGAGACTGTTCTTTTTCTTGGCTGGGTCCCGGGGGGTGGTGGTGGTAGCAAAATGAAGCTGCCCACAAGGCCCCACTAACTCTAAATCTGCCACTACCTACATTGCCCAGCATTGAATAGGACTTGTATGTGATACAGTCCAGCCTTGAGTGTGAATTTGGCCCATTAGGGTTGGTAGTTTCCTCAACTGTTAGAAAGTCTTTACATAACTGACACCCATTTACCAACCAGGCTGGAAAACCACAAAGACAGACTCCACTGTGTCACAGAACAGGGGATGGTAATTGGACATGTCATGTTCCCCTGAAAAAACCTAGCCAGGCTCAGGCACTACTGTTTCTCAGGGGACACTGGGTTGCAATCAGCAGCTGCTGAGGATTTTGGCTGGGACAGGGGAGTTTAATAAGCAGCCACGCTGGGCGAAAGATTAGGATGTTTCCCTATTACTGATCAGCAATAAACACCAGGCTATTAAACTCAATCCATCCTTTGTCTTAATGTTTTCTCGTCTCTGTCACACTTGTTGGTGCCACTGGTTCTCGTTCCCAGACAAGACCAGCTTCTCTGGAATAGGGAATTACTGCAGTGAACTGTCCTCACTGTTAAGTTTAAAAGGAAATCCCATTTCTTTTACCCTTCCCCAGCCTCCCACTCTCCTTTTAAAGCAGTTCTGCTGCAGATTTTCTTGTGTAATACAATTGGTTGAAAGTTTTCCAACTAAAAGCTTTTTCATTGAAAAATGACCATTTTAAAAAAATGGGAGGGAATCATGGTAAACTTTTGACTTGTTCAGTATTTTCAATTTTTTTGTAACTGTTCTCATTTGAATTTTTTCTCAGAAGTGTTATCAGAGTGGTCACAGAAATGTATTGCTTACTGAACATTTACAGAACACTCAAAAATGGTTTCATTGCAAGCTCTGCAAAACAGAAACAACTTCAAAATTCCGAAATTAAAAATAGTATGTTTCAACTAGTTCAATAGAAATGCACACGGTTAACCCATCCCTCACTTCTCTCCCATCCTTCTCCCTGTACCCGCATGCAGGGAAATGATACTGGCATGATCTTACAACATGGTCATTCTAGGAGACATATTCACAACAGACCTCTAAAAATACCTGCCGGTATTTTTGGGGTTTTGCCATTCCCATGCCCAAATGTGTGCACACAGACTGGGTAATTACACATGTAATGACATTTTATATACACAATTATCTGATTTACATGCAGAAATGGATGCACCCATAACTACTGAGGGTTGACTGTATGTCTATCCATTCCTAACATACTCCCGAAGTAGTACCTAGTGCAAATGGTACTGACCAGGCATAACCACCAGTGTTGATTGCAAATGGCAATCAACACTGGTGGTGCCACTTGGGTCTCTGGAATCCCCAAGGCTAGATGAGTTACAGGAGGTGAAACCCTATCACTGAGAAATGCTCATACCCCCTGATGGCTGTTTAATGGAAAAAGCACTTGCCTCAAAGCTGTGATAAGCCAGCACTAGGAAAAACAGGTATGGAGAAATGAACAAGGAATGAAGTAAATAAAACCCTTCTCAAGCCAGGAATTAAGATCCTTTTCCAAAGTGTATCATCCTTCCGCACAATTAGCATAAAAGCCACTGCACCCTGACACCACCTTCCCCCCTCCAATATGAATGACCTCTGGGAGATCAATCTCAAAGAGGTTCAGTGTCATGACTAAAAGGGTCCTCACATTTAATGGGCCAATGATGTGTTAAACCAGAATCTCTGTTAATCAGGACCTTCCTCACCATCCTAGAGCTCAGCATCCTAAAGCCCCATTGCAAAAAAAAAAAAAAAAAAAAAGTGTTAACAGGATGAGCAAAAAAGTCAAATGAGATGCTATCTGAGCCAGCCTGATGGGACTGCAGTTTGCAGAAAACCCCTGCTTGTCTTGGATGATGAACCATCAGGATCAAGCAGAATGCATCATGCTTGTTTCCCCAAGACCTTGACTTGCTGGTGGCAGGGGAATGTGAACAACATCTAGTCGGCTTAACAGATTCAGTGAGGCCCTGGATAAGATCACGGTGTTGTTAAATATCTGTTTTGAAAATACCCAATCATTGCAATAGCCATACAATGCAGAGGATTGAATTTCTTCCCTAAGTTCTTTAACAATAAGAAAATTTAAGTTACAATCAAGGACTCAACTCAGAATGAAATGTTTGCATGTATATAGAGATAGATAATATCATACATATAAATAATACTTTGTATTTGGACAGTGCCTCTCAAAATGCTGTACAAGTCTAGGTCAATATCATCATTTTCATGTTACACAGAAAAACTAAAGCACAGAGAGTTAGAGTGACTTGTCCAAGGTTACACATTTCTAGTGAATGGCAGAGCCAGAAAAAGACACTCATTCATCTATTCTGACCACTAAATAGTGCTGCTCACGGACATGTAATTACCTATCACCATTGATATTGAAGAACTGCTTTGTTAAGGCATTGGTGGTAATGATGTACAGACAAGTCTTGCAAAATGCAAATGGTTATATTGGGTGAGTCACACCATGATTATCTGTGACCTATAAACAGACATGTAAATGTACAATACTTGCATCATATATTTGAATTTACTGCCTGCTGTGGCTCAAGTTTTTAAACAGTTGGCTTAGATATGCAAATCCCTAACATGTGCACACAAATCAGGATAGCTCACATACCTGTGTGCACCAGGATTTGTCTAGCTATGCAACACACATAGAGATGTACATATTGGGCTTAAGAGTCCTGTCTACATTGTAATAACTGCTGTGTTGGGAGACTGGATTACAATACAGTAGTCCCTGACATGGTTCAGAGTCTAGCAGTGTAGATGAGACTGAACCATGTTTTCACCATGCTCCCAAATCGGGAATTCTTGGTGTACAATTAGTGCCGAAGTCTGTAATGGAAAAATACTCATAATGGAATTAATAATACATTAAGTTGCCCAAGGCTGTAGCCTGGTCCAGGAAAAACTACAAATCAGAGGTTCAAACAGTTGCTGAGAACACTTCAGAAGAGTGCACGAAAACATACTAGTGGCTTGTGGTGTTTCCTGTGTAGCTCCTAGGTGCTTCTTCAGCTTCCTGAATAGAGGATACCAAATCAACTTAGATCCAACACTGTTTCCTCTCTAGTTAAGACAATGAGCAGAAAGTCCAACAATAGGATCATATTATAGGCGTATGTTCTGTCCTGACATTGAAATCTTACATTCTGGGAGATAGCACAACATTAGTGTATCAGCTGCCAGGGCCACAGCACCTTCTGGGACCGCATCTCTATAAATCAAGGTCCTCAAGACACATTTCCTCTTCCTCTCACTATTCAAGCCACAGTGCGTACACTAAGTAGGATATGAGTAGAAACTATTTTGGGAAACTTCTAAGCACTTTGAACATAGTGCCATATAGCTAGATTCATACATTTCAAGACCAAAAGAACACATTGTGATCATCTGTTTGACTTCCTGTGTAACTCAGGACTCCCCTTATTTCCAGTCTGAATTTGTCTAGCTTCAACTTTCAGCCATTGGATTGTGTGACACTTTTCTCTGCTAGACGAAGAGACCATTATTAAATATTTGTTCCCCATGTAGGTACTTACAGACTTTTAAGTTAAATAGATTGAGCTCCTTGAGTCAATCACTATAAGGCATGTGTTATATCCTTGGGGGCAGCCGGTTTAGGAAGAAATCACTTGAGAGCAGACAGCAGACAGCTAACAAAACTACCATTTATTTACAAACACAGAGCTTGCCTAACCACCAAAGCTGGCTGGGCTATCCCCTAATAATCTAACTTAGTTGCCATAGGAACAAAAACCGTGACAACCAAATACACAACATAGTCCTCCCCCGCAATAATAACATCCCCTAAATAAAACACACACTAGACTAGAGAAGGAGGGTAGACTGCCTCCATTCCCGGCTAAACCCTGGGGATTATTTTGCCCCATAACTGTGGGTTCGCCCTAGCTAAAGATCCAGCCGATAAGGAGGCCTTCTGTCTCTAGGTGGATTACGGCGAACTTCTGGTGTTGTTGTACCCGAAAGTACCATGGGCTCAGGGTCCGCAGCACGAACAGGTGAAGAGGTGGTATCAGCTCGTGCTGGGCAAAGGGGTATTTCAGCCGCTGGCAGTAATGGAGGAGAACAGTCAGGAACAGGTGATTCGTGATTCGGTGTCTCACCAGAAGAGGTGAAGTAAGACCACTCAACTGCAGATGTGTCCTGAGGACTGGCATGACCTGGCAACAGCTGATCTACATGTCAGCCGCCAGGTAAGATTCTCTGCAGTCGGACTGTGTAGGAAACAGGTCCTGTTTGAGTGATGATCGTGGCAGGGACCCATTTAGCCTGGAAGTATAATTCCGAGCAAAACTGGCTGTCCCGGGCTAAAGGTTCGGTCTTTTGCTCTGGGTGCCCGTCTGATGACTTGATATTGCTGCTGATGTTGCACAATTTGTCGGGGTTCAGAAGGTTTCAGCAGATCAAAGCAAGTGCGCAGCTGTCGTCCCATCATTAGAAAGGCCGGGGATGCCTGGGTCGTAGCATGAGGTGTGTTTCTGTAGGAAAGTAAGAAGGTATCCAGACGCTTTTGAATGGAGTGTTGTCCCCTTGCTGATTTCAAAGCGTGTTTCATTGTCTGCACAAATCTTTCAGCTAATCCATTGGTGGATGGATGATGATATGGTGCTGACGTGATGTGGTGTATCCCATTTGCCTTCATAAAATTTTGAAACTCCTGAGAGAGAACTGAACTGCGGTCCGTTGTCGCTCACAAGTTGTTCTGGCAGACCGAAACGACTAAAGAGTCCCGTAGTTTTTGGATAGTACTCTCTGCAGTAGTGGACTGCATTATAGAGACTTCTGGCCATTTAGAATGGGCATCTACTGCCACCAAGAACATGCTTCCTTCAAGGGGGCCAGCGAAGTCAATGTGAATATACGTTGCCACGGGTTTTCAGGCCAGTCCCATGGGTGTAGGGGTGCCCACTGGGGTGCATTCCTCACACCCTGACATGACATACAAGCTTTTGCCTTCTCTTCAATAGCACTGTCCAATCCAGGCCACCAAAAATAGCTTCGTGCAATTTCCTTCATGCGCACTATTCCACAGTGACCGGAATGTAGCTGTTCTAACATCTGTGATCTCAGTGGTGGTGGAATAATGACACGTCTCCCCACAACAAAACAACCAGATTGGACCGATAACTCCGTCCTCCTGGACATGTAGGTAACAAGGTCGGGTGAGACCGGAGAGGTTTGTCGAGATTTTCCATGCATCACCAGGTCCATAACTTGGGACAATACTGGGTCAACGCGAGTTGCCTTCTTTATCTGAGTAGCAGTGATGGGTGTATTCTCTACCTGTTCAAAGTAGAAGATTTCCTTTTGGGCACTATCTTGATGTTTGACCGGCAAAGGCAACCTTGAGAGGCCATCTGCATTGCCGTGCAGAGTGGATTTCCGATATTTGATTTCATATGTGTGTGCTGAAAGTAACAATGCCCAACGTTGCATACGACTAGCAGCTAATGGGGGAATGCCTGTGTAGGGTCCAAAAATTGACGTCAGAGGTCGATGGTCTGTGAGAAGAGTAAACTTTGCCCAAACAGGTACTGATGAAACTTCCGAATTTCAAAAAAAATTCCTAATGCCTCACGTTCGATTTGGGCGTAGTTAGTTTCTGCTTTGCTTAGAGTGCGTGAAGCAAAAGCAATAGGTCTCTCTTCTCCCGAAGGCATAATGTGTGACACGACTGCTCCCACTCCATAAGGGGAGGCATCGCAGGCCAATTGTAGGGGTAAGGATGGATCAAAGTGCGTTAGAACTTCAGAATTTAGCAATGCATCCTTAGCTTTGTTAAATGCAACATCACAGGCTTCAGTCCACTTCCAGGCCTTGTTCTGCCCAAGGAGCTCATGAAAGGTTTTAGCAGTGTGGCTAACTGTGAGATGAACTTTCCATAATAGTTCAGTAGTCCTAGAAACGAGCGCAGCTGGCTTACATTTCGAGGTGGGGGAGCCTCCACAATAGCTTTAACTTTTGCAGGGGCCTTATGAAGACCTGCAGAATCAATGATGTGTCCCAAAATATTCAACAGAGGGCTTGAAGAATTCACACTTGTCTTTGCGAACTCGTAGGCCATACTCTTCCAGTCTTTGTAGGGTAGCCTCTAAATTCTTTAAGTGATCCTCTTCATTCCTTCCAGTGACCAGGATATCATCCAGATAGCACTGAACTCCTGACAAGCCACACAAGATCTGGTCCATAGCCCTCTGGAACAGGGCGGGAGCAGACGTTATTCCGAAGGGTAGGCGACAGTATCGATAAAGCCCCTTATGAGTCACAATAGTCAACAGCTCTTGGGACTTTTCATCGACGTGCATCTGTAAATATGCTTGACTCAGATCAATCTTACTGAACTTTTGTCCCCAGCCAGGCCTGCGAAGAGGTCATCGATGCGGGGAAGCGGGTATTGCTCTGCACACAACACTGGGTTGACAGTGACTTTAAAATCACCGCAAATCCGGAGAGAGCCATCTTTCTTCACTATTGGGGATGATAGGAGTGGCCCATGAGCTATGGGTAACTGGTATTAGGACTCCATTGGTGACCAGGCGCTCCAGGTCTGCTTCAACTTTTGGCCTGATGGCATATGGCACAGTTCGGGCTTTCAGATATTTTGGTGGACTGTCAGGTTTAATGTTCAATGTCACAGTGATTCCCTTCATACTTCCCAAATCATCTCCAAAAACAGCAGCATGTTTCCTTAGTATAGGGGTTAGACTGGTTTCTTCTTTAGTCATCCGGTGCACTTCTGCCCAGTTCAGCTGAATCTTCCCAAGCCAAGACCTACCCATTAAGGCTGGGTAGTTACCTCTCACCACAAACAGTGGCAATTTAGCAGCCTGTCCATTGAGCTCCACCTTAACATCAATAGTGCCCAACATGGGCACAGCTTCTCCCGTATACGTCTTCAGAACAGTTTTTTGTTGCCTTAAGCGCAGAAGATGCTGTAGCTTTTCTTTATACACAGTCTCGGAGACCAGCGAGACGGCTGCACCGGTGTCCAGTTCCATGCGTATAGGTTTGCCATCCAACAACGGGGGTTACCCAGTATTCATGTGAGCCCACTGCCAAAGACAAAACATGCAGTGGCACTTCCGCTCTTGCGATGAGGTGTCACCTTTGATCATCCTGGGTCTGCTCTAGGGTATGCAGGTTCCTCTTTTTGTCGCCAGACCACAGGCCTCTTTTTTCTTTTGTTTACAGGCACACTCAATGTGTCCCTTTTTGCACCTGCTAAGGTTAAGATCTCTGCAGTCCGCACTGTGTAGGATAAACAGGTCCTGTTGAGTAATGATCATGGCAGGTGCCATTATCTCCGGAAGTATAATTCGAGCCAAAACTGGCTGTCCCGGGCTAAAGGTGTGCAGCTCTTTTGCTCTGCGTGCCCGTCGATGACTTGATATGCTGCTGATGTTGGCACATTATCGGGTTCAGAAGTTCAGCAGATTCAAAGCAGAAGTGCGCACGTCGTTCCTCATAGAAGGCTGGGGATTTGGCCTGGGTAGTAGCATGAGGGTGTGTTTTCTGTAACGGAAAGTAAGAAGGTATCATTACGCTTTGAATCGGAGTGGGCTTCGCGTTTAAAGCGTGTATTGTCTCCTATCTTCAAGCTAATCCTTGGTGAGGATTATGGTCTGACTGATGTGGTGTATCCATTTGCCTTCAATAAAATTGCAACTCCTGAGAGACAAACTGCGGTCCGTTCTTCACAAGTTGTTCTGGCAGACCGAAATTGACTAAATTTAGCCCCTACAACACTTAAGAATATTGGCACCTTCTTCGCTTCTGTAATGTCATTTGCAATAACAAAAAGCTCAAAATGCTCAGTATACACATGCCATTGCACTATATTCTCATCAAAAGGTTCCAGTGCCCCGGTCAGAGTAGCCATGATTTTTAGTTTCACTTTCACAGTCAGTGCAAACAAGCAGTTTTTTTGTTTGTCTGTTCTTTACCTTGACTTCTACTTCCTTCTGTTACTGGAGCAGCACCAGAATCCCACCCTCGTCACCACTTGTTATATCCTTGGGGGCAGCCAGTTTAGGAAGAAATCACTTGAGAGCAGACAGCAGACAGCTAACAAAACTACCATTTATTTACAGACACAGAGCTCGCCTAACCACCGAAGCTGGCTGGGCTATCCCCTAAAATCTAACTTAGTTGCCATAGGAACAAAAACCGTGACAACCAAATACACAACAGCATGTTTTCTAATTCTTTTATCGTTCTCGAGGCTCTTCTCTGAACCCTCCCCAGTTTTTTTCAACATCTTTCTTCAATTGTGGGCACCAGAACTGGACACAGGATTCCAGCAGCAGTTGCAGTGGTGCCAAATACAGAGGTAAAATTGCCTTTCTACTCCTGCTCGAGCTTCCCGTTTATGCATCCCAGGATCGCATTCATGCTTAGGCCAACATGTCACACTGGGAGCTCATGTTCAGCTGATTATCTACCATGGCCACCACATCTTTTTCAGAGTCATTGCTTCCCAGGACAGAGTTCCCTGTCCTGTATATATGGCCTACATTCTTTGTTTCTAGATATATACATTTACATTTAGCAGTATTAAAACTCCTATTGTCTGCCGGCATCCAGTTTATCACAATCCAGATAACTCAAGCAGTGACCGGTCCTCTTCATTATTAACCACTCCCCAATTTTTGCATCATCTGCAAACTTTATCAGTGATGATTTTGTTTTCTTCCAGGTCATTGATAAAAATGTTAAATCCATTGGTAATTACATTTTGAGACCGATCAGTTAGCCAGTGTTTAATCCACTGATTGTGTGCCATGTTAATTTTACACTGTTCTAGTTTTCTAATCAAAATGTCATGCAGCACAAAGTCAATCATCCTACAGAAGTCTATTACTTTTATTAGCCAACCTTCTAATCTCATAAAAAAAAGATATCAAGTTAGTTTGACAAGAGATATGGATATATGGACATATAAACCCAGCCTTCACAAAGGGTCAAGTGATGGTAAGGACAGAGGGCAAGGTACAACATAGGTGTGTGTGTATGCTCACGCGCGTGCATGTGAAAAAACTTCCTTCCAATCCAGGTTACAGCCCAGCACTAGAGGAATGCCCACGCTGCCTAGCCCAGGCCACAGACATTACCTTTAGTTCCTTCTTTGCTGCGGAGTCTGCCAGCTGGCTGGAAAACACAAGAGATCATGCAAAGATTTTTATCCAGAGGCTGGCACACTGTGCATGCTCTGCACATTACTGTAGCCAAGTCTGAAACAGGGATCCGCACGTCTGAGCTTCTCTATTGGCCAAGCTGGTAGGAACAGTGCTGAGGTTGTTCCTTACCTTTGCAAGCACTATGCAGTCATTCAGTTGGGTTCTGATGGAACTTATACCAATGGACTTCTGATTTACACTGGCCCACTAGCTAGTGAATGCTTACCAAAGCTCTAGAAGAGCAGTGAGTATTGGAAACCCCATTTCGCAGGCTGGGAGACTGAAGGGCAGAGGAGTGAAGTGATTTGCACCAGGGCACAGTGTCAGAACTGGGTTTCAAACTCAGGAGTTGCAGCTTTCCACTCCTATGCTCAGACCACTCTGCCTCTCCCCTCTTGAGATACTTTCAGACAAAAGTCACTCTTTGCAGGGCTTACATTTGCTTAGATCAGGACTCGGAAGCCTTCCAGAAGTGCTGTGCCGAGTCTTCATTTAGTCACTCTAATTTACGGTTTTGCATGCCAGTAATACATTTTAACATTTTTAGAAGGTCTCTTTCTATAAATCTATAACCTATAGCTAAACTCTTGTTGTATGTAAAGTAAACAAGGTTTTAAAATGTTTAAGAAGCTTCATTTAAAATTAAATTAAAATGCAGAGCCCCCTGGACTGGTGGCCAGGACCCAGGCAGTGTGAGTGCCACTGAAAATCAGCTCGCATGCCGCCTTCGGCACACGTGCCATAGGTTGCCTAACCCTGGCTTAGAGTAAAACACGGGGCAGATAGGAATGTTTCTCTGAAGCAACATACCCTAGAGTGCAGCTAAATGGTGCTTACAAATTGGAATATCGCAGCTGCTGTTTGCAGACAAAGCACTCGGCAGCTAACAACTGCGCATTTTGGAGCCAGAGCAGAGAACTCGTTTGGCAGCATTCAATCCCAGCTGAGGCTGTGTTGGACTCACTCATACATACAGCCCTGGCTTTTCTGCAGGGAAATGCCTTTCCACATAATGTATAACCGGTTTGTGGAACTCATTGCTTCAGGATATCATCACGCAAATAGCCTAGAAAGAGGCAAAGAGGTGGGAATGCACCTAGTATCTAGTGCAGGGTATAGGTAGTAAGGAGTCCTGGGGTCTATTCTCAGCTCTGCTGCTTAGTGTTTGACTTGGGCAAGTCACTTCACCTCTCTGTGCCTCAGTTTCTTATTAGCAGTATAAGGAATATAACCCTAATTACATATGCTGTAAGGGTGATATGGTGATTTAGGAAGGCTTGTACAGTGCTTTGAGACACTTGGAGGAAAACTGCTATTATCAAAAACAGAATAGCATCTGAAATGCAATTTTATCCTAGTTAGTGTAAGGGCTCTCAATCCTCATTCCTCACAACGTAAGATGATCATCATTTGCAAGGTTAAGAAGAAATACTCCTCCTCTGATGTACACAATTCACTGTATCTTAGGGGTTACATGCCTCCATCTGAAGCATCTGGCTTTGGCCACTGCACTACAAAGGTAATTTTCCCTCTGTTGATATTCAGCCCTTCTTGTCATCTGTTGAGAATAGGCCACTTCCACCTTAATTGAATTGGCCTCGTTAGCACTGACCCCACACTTTGTAAGGCAACTCCCATCTTTTCATGTGCTGTAACATATATACTGCTTACAGTATTTTTCACTCCATGCATCTGATGAAGTGGGTTTTAGCCCACAAAAGCGTATGTCCAAATAAACATGTTAGTCTCTAAGGTGCTTCAAGGACTCCTTGTTGTTTTTGCCAAAGACAGAATACCAGACCAGATGGACTAATGAGCATGGCAAAATCTCATCTTATGTGATGAATTTCTTCCTTCAGGTTGGATATGTCTCTTCTACTTTTACAATAACAGCTAGTCTAAATTAGTGCTGACATTTCATTGATCATGCTGTATGTTTCTCCGGAGCACAGCAATGCAAGGCAGTTTATTCCCCCACGTACCTCAGTTCAGACGCAGCATTTCTTTTTCAATGGCTTCTCTGGTTTCATTGACCCGTCTTCCCAGCTAGGTTTGGCAGAGGCATAAGAAGGATGAACAGCTTACCCCTCATATTATCCACAGAATCCATGACTCAGCTAGGATTTGAACCCAGAATCTTACTGGTTCCCAGCCGCTTGTCATGCAAGAGTTAAAATACAGGTGTTCCTTACTACTAGAGGCTTATCTGTGAATTCCTGACCTGGAAGCAGCCCATAAAATCCCTGCAAACCCTCTTCCAACACACACAATCTTAACTTTTCCCACATATGCATGAGTGAGTTGGCCAAGTAAGGCTCTGCCAGACAGGCCATTCTTCTTATTCTGTGTTCCCCACCCCTGAATACATTATGCTGGAGTGTCAAAGTCACCACAAAACTTGTCTTTTACACTGAGCCAACACATAGGAAACCTCAAAGGACTTGTGCATTTTTTACATGGGTCACTTTCAGTAAGTTTCCTATCTAGTTATGTTTATAACTTTATAAGATACCAGATATTTAAAGAAGGAAATTTTGCAAAAAACTTTCCATGCATTACACTGCAAAACAAGGATGTTGCATTGTGACATCACCACATTCTGCCCAAGTATGACGACAACCCATTCTGACACTAGAAGACAAGGAGTTTTTCTTTTAGGACAAACCCTCTATTGGGCCACAGGGTGGGAGTTGCAGCAAAAAGTGGTATAAGGAGAGGCTACCCCAAAGCCTCTAGCATTTTTGAAGCATCTCCATGCTCTTGACAGAATTCCTGTAACTATGATGTTCAACCATGTGAATGCCTGCAATTGAAACAGCCACCCCAGAAGGTGCTCTTGCATGCTACAAGGACAAAAGAAAGGGATCACTGTAGGCCAGTCAGAATAGCTGTGAAATGGGATAAAAGAGAAACAAAGAGCTCACTGAGAAACAGCGGCATTTTAGCTCAGCTTCCCCAGGGAAATATATTACATACACATAGCCCCTAACCCTTCTCAGCATCTAAACTGAGCTTCCCTATGGACATGCATTACACATACATAGCCCCAACTCTCAACAGACACAAGAAAACCAGACACTGCTTCTGAGCTGCACCAAGTTTCTTTGAGGAAATATATTATAAATAGCACTTCAGACATTGCATCTGAATAGAGTTGAGTTTTCTATGGAAATATTATATACACACACACACTATTTTAAAACACAGAGTGGATCATCACAGGTAGCAGTACAACCACCTAGCCTTTTAACTGTAATAATTTATTATGTACCTGTTGTGGCGGCTTCCAGGCTTATTATTCCATACAGTCCAAAAAAGCCCAAAAAAACAACTTACTAAGGGTAAGGAACTTTTAAATCAAGACTGAATGTTTTTCAAAAAACACATGTCCTAGTACAAACAGGAATTAAACTTGGGGAAGTCCTATGGGGCTCAGTTAGATAGGAAGTCACTCTAGATGACCATAATGGTCCCTTAGGCCTTAGACTCTGAGTTCAGATCTAAGAAGAGTGCACAGGAGTGACCCTGCTGACAAGATCTGATAATTCATTTCTTTTTCACTTTAGTTAGGCTGTTTATTTCTTCCAGCTGCAAATTGCCTGTGTCCTTAGTTGAGAGCTGCTTTGTACTTAATATATCTTTGATGATCCTTCTCTCCTTTTATTTCTGATTAAAAGGAAAGGAAAAATGGGAACTATATCCTTGACTGATTTATACTTCTATTAAAACTCACTCTTCCTCCTCATCTCTCTGTCCCCTCCTCTTTCCCTTGCTGGCTGAAACTGCCTCTACTGTTTAGCTCACAACCTCTGGTCAAATGGATTGATTGAACCCTCGCAGAAAAAGCCTCACTTGGTGGCAGAAGTGAAATGAGGTAAGAACAGGGAACACTGCATGTAGGTGACAAGCCTTGGATGATGTTCTGCCCCTTCTCTCCCCCTCCCCTCCATGGGCCAGAGGGAGAGACAGGACCGTCCACTGTTCTTTATTGCAATGATAGAGTCACTCTCACTGGGGGCTGTGGATTCAGCCACTCCAAAAAAAATAGCAGTAACTGAACCAGGAGAACACTAGCTTTTAACCCTGGAGTCCAGTAAATCAAAATTCCTCTGACTGTGTGATCTGGGGATGGAGTCCCAGGGTGAGGATGGGCTGAATGGAAGTATGACTGTCCTACTCCTGATAGCACTGCAGGGATGAAATCCCACAGCCAGTGGTACAATGTAAAAATGCTACAAGAGGTTACGGTGCTGCTGTGTCTGCTGAATACAAGCTCAAATATTTGAGGCGCAGTTTGGGTGCCTCCTTCCAATATATCAGGGTGGCCAATCTGAGCCTGAGAAGGAGCCAGAATTTACCAATGTATATTGCCAAAGTGCCACAGTAATACATCAGCAGCTCCCCATCAGTCCCCCACCCCCCAACCGCTCCCAGCGCCACCCACCCACTGGCAGCCCTGCCGATCAGCGCCTCCCTCTCCCTCCCCTACCTCCCAATCAGCTGTTTTGTGGCATGCAGAAGACGGGGGGAGGGAGTGAGAGCACAGTAAACTCAGAGGAGGGATGGAAGGGGTGGAGTGGGAGCAGGGCCTGTGGCAGAGTCGGGTTGAGCAGTGAGCACCCCCCGGCACAGTGGAAAGTTGGCGCCTGTAGCTCCAGCCCCGCAGTCGGTGCCTATACAAGGAGCCACTTAACTTCTGAAGACCCGCAAGTGGCTCCAGAGCCACAGGTTGGCCACCCCTGCAATATATTATGAGATGAGAATGATACTTTGCTTTTCTGATGTCACTGGTCACTCCAGGATCTCAGTGCTTTACAGGCATATTTACTCTCGCTGTACTTCTTACTATTTCCATTTTACAGAGGGGAAAATTGAGGCACACAGCAGTTAAATGGCATATTTCAAATATCACATAGTAAGTCAGTGGCAGAGCTAGGGAGAACACCTAGGAGTCCTTACATCCCTTCTCTAACCACTAAACACTCCTTTACTTGACAGCTTCAGCTGCTGCAAAGTGACTGTATGAAATCCTGGCCCTACTGAGGCCAATGGCACACCCTCTGTGTTTAACTCAGTGGAGTTAAATATCCCCCCTTTAAGAGAGATCACACATCTGAATGGCTGGCTTGGCTGCAAGATGTAACCTGAGTAGATGGCTTGATAACTAAGGCACAGACTGTAATTTAGTTAAACCAGTAACACCACTGACTAAAAGGGAGTAAGCCTGAATTACCATGAGCAGAATTTGGCCCCTAGATCTTTGGCTCTGAATGCCTGCTTTCTTTTCCTAAATCAGGGTATGTCTACACTATAGGATTATTCCGATTTTACATAAACCGGTTTTGTAAAACAGACTGTATAAAGTTGAGTGCACGTGGCCACACTAAGCACATTAATTTGGCAGTGTGCGTCCATCTACCGAGGCTAGCGTCGATTTCCAGAGCGTTGCACTGTGGGTAGCTATCCCATAGCTATCCCATAGTTCCTGCAGTCTCCCCCACCCACTGGAATTCTGGGTTGAGATCCCAATGCCTGATGGGGCAAAAACAGTGTCATGGGTGATTCTGGGTAAATGTCATCACTCAATATGTCCTCCGTGAAAGCTACAGCAGACAATCATTTCGCGCCCTTTTTCCCTGGATTGCCCTGGCAGACGCCATAGCAGGCAAACCATGGAGCCCATTTGCCTTGTCACTGTCCGAGTATGTACTGGATGCTGCTGACAGACCGGTACTGCATTACACAGCAGCATTCATTTGCCTTTGTAGTAGCAGAGACGGTTACCATCCCTATTGCACCGTCTGCCATTGAAATTGGTGATGAGATGACGGTTACAGTGTTCTGTCCGTCTGCTGCTGTCATGAGTGCTCCTGGCTGGCCTCGCTGAGGTCGCGGGGGCGCATGGACAAAAATGGGAATGACTCCCTGGTCATTCCCTTCTTTATGTTTTGTCTAAAAATAGAGTCAGTCCTGCCTAGAATATGGGGCAACTGTACTAGAGAGTTAGAGAACACAGCCTCTGGATCAAAGCCCCAGAATCCGCAGAATGATGAGCTGCATGCCATTCTAGGGGGTCCCCCTGCAACAACACCTCATTGCTTCCCTCCTCCCTCACCGCTCCTGGCTAACCGTGGCAGTGTCCCCCATTTGTGTGATAGAAGTAAAAAGAATTCAGGAATAAGAAACACTGATTTTTAGTGAGATAAAGAGGGGAGGAAGTCTCCAGCTGCTATGATAGTCCAGGGAGGACATTAAACGGTGGGGTGGGAGAGGATGCAGCCTCTCGCTGCTATGATAGTCCAGGCAGTACAGAATCTTTTTCTTAGACATGAAAGGGGGGGGGGGGGCCTGACAGAGCTCAGTCTCCAGTTGCTATGATGAGGACAGTTACCAGCCGTTTTGTACCATCTGCGCGGAATGAGACTGGGAGTCTTCCTATTTCAGCAGAGCCAGCCAGGAGCACTCACGGCTGATGATGAAGAACAGATATCAGTCATATTGTACCGTCTGCCACGGGAAGGAGATCTGGTGTTCAGCACTACAGCCCCCGTCTACCAGCAGCAAGCATAGACATAGGTGACATTGAAAAAGGCGAGAAACGTTTTTTCCTTTTCTTTTGCGGGGGAAGGTGTAAATTGATGACATATCCCTGAAACACCTGGAAAATGTTTTTGACCCTTCAGCATTGGGACTCAGCCAAGAATGAAAATGCTTTTCGGAGACGGTGGGACTGTGGAATAGCTGGAGTCCTCAGTACCCCTCCCTCCCCCATTATTGTCCATTTGATTCTTGGCTTTCCGTTATGCTTGTCACACAGCACTGTGCTGTGGACTCTGTTTATCATAGCTGGAGATTTTTTTCAAAAGCTTTGGCATTTCGTCTTCTGTAACGGAGCTCTGAAAGAACAGATTTGTCTCCCATAAGCGATCAGATCCAGTATCTCTCGTACGGTCCATGATGGAGCTCTTTTTGGATTGTGGACTGCAATCACCACCCTGCTGATACAGAAGCTCCACGCTGGGCAAACAGGAAATGAAATTCAAAAGTTCGCGAGGCTTTTCCTGTCTACCTGGCCAGGGCATCCGAGTTCAAATTGCTTTCCAGAGTGGTCACAATGGTGCACTGTGGAATACCACCTGGAGGCCAATACCGTTGATTTGCGGCCACACTAACCCTAATCCGACATGGCAATACCGATTTCAGCGCTACTCCCCTCGTCGGGGAGGAGTACAGAAATTGGTTTAAAGAGCCCTTTATATCGATATAAAGGGCTTCGTTGTGTGGACGGGTGCAGGGTTAAATCAGTTTAATGCAGCTAAATTCGGTTTAAACACGTAGTGTAGACCAGGCCTCAGTACAATCCAGCTCCTTGCCTGAGGAGGGAAGCCCCCTCAGCTTTCTCTGCTGTAGTTTACTGCAAACACTGCCAACCTAACTTAGGGTATTGCCTGATCTCACATAAGCAAGTCAAGAGTTACCTTAACACCTGCAGGCCACAGGAAATTCTTTGTGAGTCTCACATTTACAAATGCAAACAAAAAAACCCCAAAAACATAAAAAAGAAAAAAAAAACACCTCTGCTCTGCTTCTCCTTCTTCCCCTTATGAATTGCTGAATGCTTCTCTCAAGGAAAATTAATTTCTTTGCCTTTTCCTTGCCTCTAATGAACTGCCTCTAAACGCAAGAGGGCACAGGAACAGGAGAACAGACTCAGTGGAGAGCTAATAAAAAGTGAAAAGGCGTTCAAAGTCATCAATATCTTTGCAAAACTAGCCTGATGGAAATGTGTTGGCCTGCATGCAGGGGAGGGAGACTGGAACAACTGGCAGCAGCCGTCATTTGATGGCAACAAGGAGACATGATGGAGGTGTCTTCCCTTCACGCTCTCAAGATGGGGGGGCGAGAGGAGGAGCCAGATGGCCAGGTTATGGCCACGTTCACATAACAGGATCTAGACAATGATCCAGTCCCAGACAAGGCTTCCAGACCCTGGGCTCTGGATTCTGTGGGAGCCCCACTGCCTATTGCAAACAACAGACTGATTTAGTAGTCAATGAATGAAGAGCTCTTTTTGGAAAGCCTAGGGCAGGGCATGATACACTATGGCAGAATGCAACACACACAAGAAGGGTCACCATGAGGTAGGTAGGTAGAAAGGAAGAGCAAGCAAGCTAGTTCTTTAGCTGCTGTTCTGACTCCTTCATCTCACAAGGCTCCAAGACTCCAGAGTGCTGTGGTACAAAAAGCACAACATCTATATAAAATGGTGATACCCTGAGCTCAGAGCACTTACTAGAGAATTAGTAGCTGTCTGAGAGTTTACTGAGTAACATTCTCAAGTGGTCACCATTTCTTCCGGAAGTAAAAAAGGATGAAACACATGAAGTTTGGAGGCTTGATTCAAATGAACACCCAAAATTAAGAATGCTCCTCTAGATAATCAGAATCTCCCCATCTACAAACCACACTGGAAATTCCATGGAAAAAGGTCAGCCTGCAAGGATTTCAGAGAGCATGTAGGCAGGCAATAAAAGTGAATCAAGCTTTTTTTTGTCAAAAGTTCAGTTTGATTTTCTGGGTGAGGGTTCAGGTCGGTTCTTATTTTCCCCAAACCTGCTCAGCCATTCTGCAAGGAAGTAAGAGGGACCAAAAACATTTTTGCTAAATGAATTAGCCTATGCCATAAGAGGCCTGCCTTCCAGTCTGAAAGTGAGCAGAGCTGCAAGTTTCCACCAAAACAGTAATGAAACCCTGGAGTTCAGGCTTTCCCAGCAGAGCTTGCAAATGCAAATGTGAGAGCAAGGAGAAATGATTTGTAAATGATTAGACTTCTTTATATGTCTATTGTGTTACCTGTCAGCTCTGGGTTCTTGAGGAACCAGGGTGCAGTACTCAGCCTGCCTGACTACTAAAAGACCTTCCCCCCGAGCATCCGCTTGAACCAAAGCTGATCAGAAGAAAGACTTACAAAAAGCAATGAAAAGGCAGTGGAAGACACACCTACACCCCTCCGGACAAGGGTGATAGGATAAGGAAATTCTTCTAGCCTTATTAGCATTCAAGATGGGACAGGGAGGCATCTCCATTAGCATACAGAATGGAGAACAGAGATTCAAAGAAAAGAACCACATGCAACTCTGGGACCAGAAAAGCAGGGAAGCACTGCATGATGGGGGATCTCTGCTCCAGATGTTAACGAACCCATGCCTGCGCAGCTCAGTAGTTGTGAATGAACCCAATAGTTAATGAACCCAGCTCAGTAGTTATCGGACCAATACTAGTAATAAATCCTTTATTGGTATCCAAAATACTGAAGCTGCCTAATTGCATTGTGAGCTCCCTGGAAGGAACATCGCCCATAGCCAGGAATGATCAGTTCCTATTGTCTAGCCTGAACAAAACAACTTTGGTATACTCCCTTGAGCTATCAGTTTACCCATAAACAAATCTTGTGTTCTCCCTTGAACCATTGTTTTTTCCCTACAAAAACCCTTACCCATGCTCAAGTAAGTGCTCTGATGCCTGGATCCAAAATCTGCATCGGTTCCATTGGGACTTCATCTTCTCCTGACTGACTGTGCTGGGAGCTTGCCTGTTTCCAACACTCCAGATCCTCAGCTACCACCTCCACCTGGGAACTCTGATCCATTCAAGCTTCACGGAGTGGTGAGAACCCAGCTCTCTCTCTCTCGGTATAGTCTTCTGACCCTGACTTGCATAATCAGTTATAGTTTTCCAAACCTGACTTTTATAATCAAATTTAAGTTAGAATTAATATTATAACTGTTTTCTTTGTTTGGCTCCCCTTGTATGGTTATTACCTGGCAATAAATAACTTCCATGGTTAAGCTGATTGCTTCTCTCTCTCCCTCTCCCTGTTCCTCCTGGGGAGGGGAGGGGGTTCCCCATTCACTCTGTAGCAATGCTCCTCATACCTAAGCTAAAGATCCCTGCAGCGCCCAAAAATCCTGTGGAGTTTGCTCATCAAGTGGGTTACTACCAGAACAATTGTAATGTGAAAGTGGGGATAGGGACGTGCTGAATCTGGAGCATATGAGGGTAGCAGCTTGGAAGTGCTGCTCGATCCAGCCTGCTCAGGCATATTTTATTCCGTGTGGTGCCCGTGGCATCTGAGGGTAACAACTTGGAGGAGCTGTTTGAGCAGCCTGCTGAGTCCCAGGGCATATGAGGGATCAGATTGTGAGTGCTGATTAAACTGGTCCTCTCACATGTGCTCAGTGTGAGTGTGAGTCTCCAATTCTGGGGCCAGAAGGACCCAGCCCTGGGGAACCTAGGTCCTGCAGGATAGCTCCATTGGGAGGGAACTTGCAGAAGGGAGAAGGAGAGCTCCTTATGAGAACACAAGTGACACAAGCAGTACATTGATAGAATTACAGTCGCCCCCCTCCCCAGAATAGTAACCCTAATAAATGAATGTACCCCAAAGTAACAGGCAAATCCGGTAACAATTGAGGAGGGTGCAGCTTGTATTTTCTTCCCAGATAATAGTTTCTGGACTAATATCACTTCAAGGGCAGCACAGTATGACAGACTGGTCTAGGTACTTGTATGGCTTCCATCACCATGGTATCGCTATAACTTGAGGTAAAGGAGTAACTCTGGTAGATGCACAATAAGTAGCAGGGTGTTGTGATCCCAGGTGCCAGCCACTAGAAAGAGTTGTGAGCACATGCAGAGACACTCCACATAAGCCTTCCCATTCAGGTTCGGACAACTGGTTCCTCTAGTAGTCCAATATGTTGATTAGGAACAGAGCCATGAAACTCAACCACCTCCACCTATGAGACAACTGCTTTATCTTGAGAGAATGAATTTAGTCTCCACCCCAGAGGAGCTGCTTCTAGAGCAGGTTGAGGGCCCCTGATGGGCAACATGGGGTAAGATTGCCCTGCCACTGCTCTGATGTGTCTGCTCTGTGACTACCCAGAGGAAGGTCAGTCTGGTGGCACAGCTTGCATGAGTGCTCTATATATTAAAAAAAAAAAAAAAAACCCAAACAAACAAACAAACAAAAAAAAAGCATCCAGGACATTCTACCATGAGATATTCAAAACAAGAGAGCAGGGCTTTCTTTCCCCCCAGCAACATCTTATGACAGTCTGCTTCATTCACCACATCCGCTTGACCTGCTGCAGATATGACGACTGCTGTGCAGTCAAGTATCTTTCACCCACCCTTTGCCCAACAAACAGGAATGTCAAGAGATAAAGGTGTGATAGAAAGATGTTAGGGTAAAACCCTAACACCGGTTCAGTTCAGTATTGTCTTCTATCAACTGCTATGCATGTTTAGCAACTACTGTAGCTCACACCGAGTTCATTTTCATTTTAATATACTATACGAAAAGCAGCCTAAATATATATTCCCAGATCTAAAGTGTATAATCTGTAAACTATAGGAAAAAGCAGATCATTTCCATTAGTTTCTTATGTAGCAAAAACCACAATTTATACCCAAAGCATATAATTATATTCAAATTCTAAAAGACAGTGTTGGAAGTACTTTAAATTCATAGTTTGGGGGAAAGTCACTCAGGGGTATATGCAGTTATGTTTTAATGTGCAAAAACAACACGCACACACAAAAAGAGAGACCAAGAGAAGTAATTTGAGCAAACGGTGAGGGGGCCATGGCAAATTACAGACCCACACTCCTAGTGCCTGTTTGGAATTCTGAGCAGCCAGTGTTGCATCGTAAAACATTCTTGCTGTTCCTTTGAAAATAACAAAGGTGGTAATTGTGGCTAGACCCCATTCAGACTTCAGAACCACAGTGGAAAACACTGCCAGGCTCTGTGTCCAGAATTCAAACGTGTCCTTCCTCCTCTTCAGGCAGAGTTTGATCTTGGCTACTTTTTTGGGTTGCCAAAGCACAAGAGTAATAAAGGGACTTTTCACATCTGTATTGCTTCCTACCTAGGATCTCAGCGCATGCTAATGGACATAGCAGCTCAACCCTGCTGGGAGGTAGGTCACTGGTGCTGTCCGCATTTTAAAAAAGGTATAAAGCAGAGACAGAGAACAGGAGTTGCCCAAGATCACACAACAAGACAGAGCTACAGGCCAACTTGAAGTTTACACTGTAAACTTCAAGACCATCCTTCCTCTATTTCAAATTTAATATTCACGGAAGATAGAAACGGAAAACATCTATTAGATCTTCCAGTCCACATCTCTGCCAGTGCAGGATTGATACCCTGCACAATTTAAGCAGAAAGCAAGTCCTCTTTACATCATAATGAGTAGAAATGGAAAAAGATGCAATAGCTCCTATCCAGTCCACTTCCCAGCCAAGACAGAATATTCAGTATTGCAGTATATTCCCCAGTGTTTTGATCAATTCTGTGTTAATTTACTCAAGCTTTGGGGCTTCCACCACCACCACCACCACCACCAGATGAATACTCTCAACTTTTAAATGTTCCAGCAAGAGATGACTGTCTCCCATACCAGCTCCTGCTTGAAGCTACAGTGGAGTGTGGACTACAGTGCTTATGGCATCACAACATGTTATTATGGTGACATCATAACATTGCTTACGTATTTTGATGCCACTGTAGCAGGATGAAGGAACAAGAAAAAAAAGAGAAAAAGCTGGCTGATGACTAACAAAATTTCCTTTAGTAATTAGTTACAGTGGAAGAGAAAATGACGACTAACACAGAAATTTTAAAAAGATTGTCATTTTATTTTTGTAATTATAATGATTGTATAGCGTAAGTGTGAGTGTATCTTCCAAAGTAGCAGAAAACTGTTTTACAATCTAAAACCGATAAACAAACTGCAACCAGTATTACCTATCCTTGAAACACAGCCATCTCTGGCATGGAACATAGCAGCTGTTTCACAGCTCACAGCAACACCGACAAAAAGCAGAGAAGATAGCGTGAAGAAGAACCCACCAGCTAACTCAGTGGGAAATATAGGGAGGAAGAAAGCCCTGACTTAATGATGACTCAAGACTAACACACCTCACTCTTGCAAAGTGTGCCACGGGATTTTTAATAAGACTAAGGGTATGTCCAGACTACCTGCCGTATCAGCGGGTAGCAATCGATTTTTTGGGGATCAAAATATCGTGTCTCATCTAGACGCAATATATCGATCCCCGAACGTGCTCCACCAGTGCGAGCGGTGGTAGTGGAGTCGACATGGGGAGCCGCGGACGTCGATCCTGTGCGATGAGGACGGGAGGTAAGTCGGAATAAGATACTTCGACTTCAGCTATGTATGTCTCCTTTGAAAGGGGGCAACTCCAGCAGCACAGCGTCCCCAGCACCATGATGGAGCAATAGTTCAGAATTAACTCAGAGTGCAGAGGGTCATTTACTAAAACAATACCATCTGGTCCTAGCAGCACCTGAAGTTTTTTTGCTTGATACTGTGACTCAGTAATGCCAACTGGCAAAGGGGTTACAGGAATGTCCTGATTCTAGTAGGTACATCCTGGTTCACCAAAGAATGTCATGTGAGGTCTTAAATGAAATGTCTATTTATATACAAAGACAGAAGAGAAATGTGAAACCAACAGGAAAGCAGCGCACAGGAAAAATAAGCCATGAGTGCTGAGGGAAGGTTATCCTGACTCTGGGTACAGAGAGTGAACTTTAGGGATAAAAGAAGGCAAAGACGACACCGCTTTATCCTGTACATAAGTAAACTGGCAGTGTGTTTACATTCATAAAAATGGGATCTCAACCAACCTTGGCTGAAAGGCTGCAGAAGACATTGGGTGAAATGAAACTTCTTTAGACAAGAAGTTTACCTGTTAAGTTTAGTCTCTAGAAAGCATATTATGGTTTTGTTTTAGATTTATCCATTTGTATCCAATATTCTCACTCATTCAAGATTCAAGCAGTAATGTATCATAATAAACTTGTTGTTTTCACTTTGAATATCTCTCAGGGCTGTTATATTAATCTGGAGCTGATTCTGAGTTAGTCATACAAACTGGTGTGTACATTAGTCCTTCGGGGACTGCAGATCTGGCATTTCTGTGAATGTTCAGAGAATAAGGGCACTGGACACTACAGGGGAACACGTCAAATGCTATGGATCAAGAACCAAGTCACTGGCTGAATTGTATGGGTAAGGCAGTAGGGAGAGTACTAGCAGAATTTTCATTAGCAGAACTGGAGGAGAAGCCAGAACTAGAATAGTAGGAAGTGCAGGTCAGAATTGGGGTGCACTGGCAGAGCTGTGTGAGAAGTTTGCACAGCACTGATTCAGGATTAGTTCCTCATTTGCACAAACATGAGTTTTCACTCACCAACTGAAAAAAAGAAATTAGCAATATTACAACCCTCATAAATGCTTCATGTAAGGCGACTATACATGGCAGGATGTGTGAGAAGTGACTAAGGCCTCCGAGTTGCCACCTACAAGTTATGGTGACTCCTCGCTGCCAATCCTCACAAGAAGCCCTCGCATTTCACTGTGACTCGCTCTACAGCTTGAACAAGCCTGGTCCTTGCAAGGTAAAAAACACCGCCTCTTCCCCAGCCACCCCTGCTGAGCAGATCCAAGGTCCTGGCCCTCCCGCACATGGAGTCACGCAACAGCTCTGCACGCACCCCATTCGCTGAGGGTGAGGGGAGAATAATATGGCTGGAGGGAAAAAAGGAAAAACCGAATTAATTAATTCATCACTGAAACAAAATACATACAAATCTTATTTTATCTGTCAACCAGTGGCACACATTATACAGCTGCCTAGTGCAGGCAAAGAAAAAAACAGAGCAAGGGACTGGCAAGCCACTGGTGCAGGCTTTGGGAAAGCAGCTGACCCAGCAGGGGGCTAAGTAGCTTCATAGCAGGTGGCCCTCACATTAGCTGTTCTGGAGTGGATGAAACCTTGGCATATCTGGGCTGCAGATGAACCAACCCAAAGCTTAGCTGCACTATGGACTTCTTTTCCTGTCTCAAAAGCTAGGTCCCAGAAGCCCCTTCTGCAGCAGCAGCTGGGGTTGTATGGCTTTCCCTCATGACAGAGATCCCACTCTGCTTTGGAAGGTCCACACACAGAATGGGGGATTTCCCCATACCTGTAGAACTGGCTTTGCTTGGCATTGTTTGCTCACCTGCTGACACGGGTGTGCACCTGGCGCAGAGAATCATTATACAGAGACCAGCTCCCCTATATACTACGCTGTACCAAGTTTCAGCATTCACCGGTTGTAGCTAAGAATGTGGAAAAGAAGCAGCTTGGAAATTTCAGCATTAACCCTTACAATACTGGCACTGAGCAGACTGCCAGCTCAGGTCTCCATCCTGCACTATGGAAGTTTTGCCACTGATTTCTGCGGAAGCCTAAAAGCAGCCCCAAAGAAAGGCATAGGAGGACATGTATTCATTTATCTAGAGCAGTGGTCTCCAAAGTGAGGAGGTGGAGTTTGCTTCATCAGTCTGGGCAGGAAATAGTAGAACAAGCATGGCCAGGGGTGTGTGCTCAAAATTTTTTTACTGATAGGGTGCACGGTCAAAAATGTTTGGAGACCACTGATCTAGAGAGCTATACACTATAATAGCTGCCTTCCATGCGACAGAGGTTTTCCACACTTATTGACTGTTTCTGATATCTGTTACTTGTACATGCATACAAAGATTGAGGTGCATAAGTGACTCAGAAGAGGTTGAGGAGATCAAGTTCCTTCTAAAACTGCCCTCTGGATAGTCACAGCTTGGTTTAGGCAGTACAGATGGGGCTCTGGGGATGGAAAGGCTCTGAAGGACTAAACTGCTTGGGAATTGAGGCCTGAGCCTGCCTCAACTATCAATTTCAATGGGATCAGGATCAGGCCCTTTAGTTTCATCCACCAAAGAAGAAATCAAAATCCCAGTAAACACAGACAGCCTCTTTTCACACACACGCACACACACATCCCGCCTCCCTGAGTTCTGACTCTGCAAAGCTGTCACAGGTCCAAATTCTAAGTGCCTCTATCGTACAACCTGAAAGAAAAACACAGATATAAACCAAGCCTGTGTTTTGGTAAACGACCAGCTGTCTTCATGGTCCCTTTCTCCCTCTCACTCTTGCTCATTCCCAGAGGGGGTTCCCTGCCAACCTTCCTATGTGGCATGACTGGGAGGGGGCGGAATCTCAGGCTGGCTCATGTGCTGGCATCAGCTCACAGAGCCCTCCACTTCCCTTGCCTTGTTACTGCAATGAGGGAGCAAGGAAAATGTCCCAGGTCCCTGAACGAAGCTGAGGACAGCTTTTATCTTCCACCGGATTTGCTGGCGTTTGGGGAAGTGGTGAAGCTGGAAGAAGGGGTGAGGGCTAACAGTGCCAGATCTAGAGCAGAAAGGAGGCTATTTATACCCTCATGAACCATTCTCCGCCACCTTTATCAGGGCTACCCAATAAAACATTTTGCTCCATATGCTAAATCCTCACTCATAGGTGGTCTATGAAACAAACTTCTCCTCCTCCGCAGAAACTGACACACATTCAGCTGAAAAGGTAAGGCTAGAGGACAAAGAGCACAGGCAAAGGTGGTGGAACGAGGGGTGCTACCCCTGGTTTGAAGTGGATTCCATCAAATACAGGGTTTACAGTTTGGTTCAATGGCTCTCAGCACCCCCACTATGCAAATTTTTCAGCATCCCAGACCACAGGGTGCTCTGAATGAGATGGGGCAGGGTACCTGTTACAGTTGTTCGACAGACTGGGTTGGAGGAAAAGGAAGCCAGTGACTAGAAGAGAAGAGGATGCTAAGGGTCAGGACTGTGCACGAGCAGAGCTGCGGTAGGGATCAGGACTGGGATCAGAGGGCACACTGGCAGAGCTGTATACAAGGTGCAAGAATAGAATAGCTGGGAGTGCTTCAGGTCGGAGATGCATTGGGAGAGCTGTAGCGGGAAACCCAGAATGGGAATAGCAAGGGATGCTACATAACAGGGCTAAGCTGCCATTATGTGGGGATTCAGGACTGAAAACACAGTGGTGCTGCAGGTCAGGATGGTGCATGGCCAGATCTGTAGATATGGGTAGGTTAAAAAAATGCTGCTAGTTCCCTCATTACTTTCATCATCAGCCTCAGAATTGAAGTTAAGAATATCTAGACATTGCACATAGATCCAATCAGTGCCACCTATTGAACTCCATCCCCATTCACTCAACTTCACATGAGTGTTTATTATTATTCATTATTTATTATTATTTATTATTATTATTATTAACCATGTTTATTATGGTAGTGCCTAAGGACCAGCCAAGAAGGGGGCCCCACGGTACCAGCACCATACAAACAGAACAGTCGATAGTCCCTATCCTGAAGAGCTCACAGCCTGAACAGACAGAGCCTGGGTGGGGCAAGGGCTGGAAATTTGGGAACACACAGTGAAGGAAGGGATGGCAGTGACAGAAACATTGCTGGTGTTCTGGTCATTTCCCAGCCTTCAGCAATATGCCAGAGATGCCTTGGCCTTGGAAGAGGTAAGAGGCTAAAGAGTCTGGAATTCACACTTTGATGCCCTGCAGTGGGTCTGCAACTTTCAGCTGCAACTCTGGAGAAACTCTTTCCAAAAGGCCAGGCACTCAGCTGTCTGGGGCTCCCTGTCCACTGCCCAAATCCTCCTGCTTGGAGGCAGCCGAGTGCAAATGGGCAGGCAGGTTTAGAGGGCGCTGAGCGTTTGCCGCAGGACAGGAGAGTGAAAGGTGCGCTGTGCTGGGAAGAAGCCGCTTAACTAGCCCCGGCCGGGCTAACGCCCCTCACCAGGGCACGGAGGCGCAGTTACAGCACAGCAGAGCGCACAGCTGCCACGGAATCCAGCTCTGCTCTGCTCGCATTCCAGCGCTCCCGTTTAACCCTCCCCCGGGGAACGCGGGGAAACCAGGAGCAGCGCACATAGCCCCCAGCCTGGCAGGTTTACACCAGCTCAGCATCGCTCAGCACGCCAGGGAGCACAGGACTTGCCAAGCAACTCTGCCTCCCCCCCTTTCACCGCGCTGCTCTGGCCTTCTTTCCTGCCCCAGTTCTCCCTCCTCCCCCGCTCGCTCTGCCGGGCTACATTTAAATACAGTTCCTATTATTGCCTCTCCCCAGGTTTTTCAGGGAGCCAATACCAGGCACAGCAGGGATCAGCGATAACTCAGCGTCAGGAGCAAGCGTTTCCCTTTATGAGCCCCCAGCTGCTTGACAACTCCATCAAATAAAACTGAGAGACAGCGAGCGAGCAGCTAGTGCTGGCATTCCCCCCCCCCCCTCGCCCCTTTGTAGCTTCTCTGACACTCTCCCCAGCGCTCAGGGCTAGAACGCAGTGGGGAAAGGGGGGCCATGCAGTAGTCCAGCTCCCAAACACACCAGAGAGGGTTAGGGCATGTCTCCGGAGAAGTCCCTCTGCTGTACATCACCCACGCTGTACCGCCCCGCCCTGTTAAAGGGGAGCCCGGGGTAAACCCTCATCCCCTTCTAACTTGCTAGACCAAGTACAGCCCTCAGACTCTAACTAGCTGCCGTTTTATGGAGACGGTGTCCGATTACATAGCATACAGCCAGAGACAGCTACCCGTAAACTCACGTCCCCGCCAGGATGTGTGACTATGTCCACACCCAACACACACACACAGCTCACCTCCAAACACACATGGATTCGAAACATCAATCTGTGTCCCCGAAGGGGAGGGTGACGCGCGCGCCCTGCGACTAGCATGTCCTAACCTACAGCAGGGTGAATGGAGCCTGCTCATGCAGACCCATTATCCAAGCTTCCCACTTCAGCATCAACAGAGGCACAGTCGCACATGACCAGAGAGCTCTCGGATTTCAGGAAGATCCGCTCTCAAACATTAGGCTTCCCAAAGCAACTGATAACACCACCCCCGGCTCCGGCTCCCCGGGACCCAGCCCCACCAGCACACTCGGCAAGAAGAGCGGCCGGGTCAATTTCACGCCCAGCCTCAATAGCCAGCTGACAAGCTGCGTGGGACTTTTCTCACAGCCCTGACGCCGCTAGCGGTAAGTCCCTCCGGCTTCCCAGCCTGGGAGTGGGGCTCACGGCTGGGCAGCCGAGGGTTAACCCTCCCCCCCCCCAAAGCAGGACAGCCTGATCTGCCTGGAGAAGTTGGCAGTTTTAAGGAGGTTTTTCATAAAAGCGGGTTTGGGGGGAGGACGAGGAAGGTGACAGAGGTAAATAAAAGGGGTTTGGAGGAGGGGAGAGAAAAAACAGCCCTGCAAGAGAAAGTCAAATTCTGTTCTCAAGTCCCCCTCCCGTGCATGCTAAAGCTGTTCTGAAGAAAAAACAGAGTGAAAACCCACCGTGTCCTCCTCGTAGGGAGACAGGGGAGCGGTAGATAGAAATAGGCACAGAGTGGTGCTTGCTGCCGTGGAAATGATGCTCATGCTGAGCCTGAGACACAGACGAGGAAGAGGAGGCAGAAGAAGCCACGTTAGAGGAACTCCAAACCGAGCTGACGATACATCCCCAAAAGAGGGAGCACATCCACAGGGTCCAGGCGGGGTGGCGTCCTGGGCAGATGCTGGGGTCTATTCTCAGGTGCATGGTCAATGCACTGGGCACCTACAGACGGGTAGTTTGAATTCCAGCCAGGAAGACAGAATATGGTTCATGATGTCAAGGGGCCCATCCTAGCAGAAGGGAAGAGTCACTTCCAAGGTGGGAGGGTGTGTGCGCTGGGAGGGTATGGGAGGGGAGGAGAATGGGGGTTGGGGGGAAGGTTAATAAACAACTACACTCAAAAATTAAAGGTCGATGTTTCCCAGGGCTGGCTCTCCTGTGCCAGGAACCCTGCTGCTGCACCAAACCGCCAGGCGGGATCAGGAAAGCCTCACATGTCAGGAAGAAGGATCCTGGATCTTTCCCTTGTCAGGTTCCTCCGGGATCCTAGATGACTTTCCCTGTCTGTGATCCTTGCCTCTCACTTAACAGGAGAGAGGCAAAAGAAAAAATAGCCAGAGACCCTGGGAAGGTTTTTAATTTTTTTATCCCAATTAAAAGGGATTTCTGTTGCTTCTCCACTTGCAAGTGTTGCAATGCAGAATTGCTAGGCGCACACACACAAATCTGGATGGGTATCCTCCTTCCTCTGGATCCAGGCGGCAGGGAACTCAGTGAGGGAGAGAGAGCCAGAGCAAAGAGGAAGAGAGCAGGGGAAGAGGAAAGAAGTCCAGAATCCACAGGAGAGACAGAGAGCTTTACGTGGAGCAGGATGCTCAGGGGGCAAGTGAAGGCAACCAGGAAGCGCAGGTGAAGTGAAGAGGGGACTGGGGGAGCCAAATTCACAAATGGGCGAGCCGCACGCAAATAGGCTCACTCCAGAGAGCGAATCACTGAAGCTCAAACACTCTGCAGAGGCAATGGCTGGTTCATGAGAAAGGAGGGGCTGGAGTAGGGGGCTGACGTCCCACCCCCTCCATTCATATACATCTTTCTCTCACTCACACTCCTTCCCTCCCTCCCTCGCTCTTCCTGGAATTTACTCTGGCTAACGATGCTTTCTTAACGGCTATTTTTCTTATACTGAAATCATAATGTAAGTCACAACTTGCCTCACTAGGGCCAGTGCAGAATTGTTCCCTGAAGTCCATCTATTACTGCAAACAAATACACAATAAAAAAATAAATCGAGACAAAAGTCATGAAACAAAACCCCCAAGCCAATCCCCATGCAGGCATAGGAAGAAAATCAGTTGCGGATACTGACCCAGACCTATCCGCCTCAGAACCTCCACGTTTAAAGGGCTGGTTCTTGGAAGGAGTAGCCAAGCACATCTCTCATCTGTCTGCCTAATTGTTAATGCACCTGTCACCACAGCCTCCAGCTTCAGTATAAATAGAGGCGAACCACACAAACGTAGTTGGGAGCCTGGTTTTCAGACATGCTGAGCATCTACAACTCCAACTGAAGTCCGTGGGAGCAGCAGGTACTTAGCAAATCCGATAGAAATCGGGCTCTGTGTGTGTGTCCGTCCTCCTGGGGTGAAATCAGGGTGGAGAATTTGCCCGGTCTATAGATACACCGGGGAGAGATGATCTGACATTCCCGAGCCCCACCGGGCACCTGGGCACATTCCAACCCCATCTCATCCCTTTTCCAGTGGCTCTGAAATAGAATTACAGTATTTGTATCGCCAGTCACGGCGGGGAGGAAGAAAGAAACGAGGCATCTTTCTACCATGGGCGAAAGAGCTGAGAGCAAAGCAGGAGGAAAGGAGGGGAAAAGCCTTGTCTCTGAAACTCCACTACGCAGAGTGGGAGCCGGCAAGATTCCTCAGCCTCGTCCGTGCTCCCTCCGATCAAAAGGAGAGACATTCTCTCCCCTCTCTGCCCCCTTTTGTTTGGCATCAACAATGTGCCAGCGGCGAAGGGGAGGGGGAAACGGAGAGAAAAGAAACGGCGGGCGGGAAGGGAGAGAAAAAAAAGGGGTAGGGGAGAGACACTGCCAAATGGTGTGGCCATCTGTGACACAGGGAGGAGGTTTATACTGGCTCTTCTTCAATCGGATCTCACCGAAGGTATGCGCAGCTCAGGAATGATGCACCGGTGACTGGGCAGGCAGGAACTCTTTGGAGTGCGGGCCATGCAATCTAACTTTGAAGGAAAGCTACAGGAAGCAACAACGCTGCATCAAAATGCTTCGAAGAGATCTAGAGAGTTCGCAACAGTAGCAGAGGGGAGAGTGAAATTACCAGGGGAAAGCTGTAGTGTGGGGAAATGTGTTTTCTGCTGTGATTTGAAATTAGTTGGAGGAATGGACAAGCTGTACAGATGCAATCTACTGCAGATGCAGAGCAGAAGGCTCTCCCCCCAGCAGCTTTAAGCACAGTACACAAGCACATAACAATGCCCTTCATTAACTGGAAGTATCTTCCTAGCTTTTGGACATTCTGCTAGATAAAGGCTTATGTGCCTTCAACTACCTTCTTGCACCAGAGCCATGCAGCAACCTAGACTCACTGTGCTCATTAAATCTCTACATTGTTTTTATATAATGTTGTTTGTTATGTTTCTGTCACAGTGGGCTGAGTCCAAACCAGCGTGGTTGCACTGACCCCTGAGGGAGTCAGAACCTTAGCCAAATGCTCAGATTTTGCCTTTCACAAATAATAATTCTATTCAGTAGACACAGCACTCTTCACTCAGAGCCTAAACTGCATATCAATTTCCATTACAAACATCTCCATTTAACACGGGGAAGCTGAGGCACACAGGTGAAGAGATTTGCACAAGGTCATTCAAGTGCATCTGTGGCAGACCCGGAAATAGAGCCAAGGTCTCCAGACTCCCATTTGGGAGCCCTAACCACTAAACCACGCTGCCTCCCAATAGCATCATTATTAGTCACCACCCCTGGCTCATAAATAAAGGAACCTCTCTGTATGTCTGAGAACTTGCATTCTGTTGTCTTGGGGAGGGGTGCACAAAAACCAGAAACCTACTCAACTTATAGAAAAACTCTACTAACTTCAGTTATTTATCACACAACTCCGTGTTTTTGGAAATCGATTTTGATTTGATACAGCGCAGACTTAAGGCATTTTTAGATGGACCTCGGAGCTACTTCACTGATAGGCAGTTGAGAGGAATAACCATTCCTGATACATTATGATCATTTCGGAATGGGCAACTGGAACCTCACACCTGGAGTTTTTAGTTTAATGTGACATATTTGTCATTTATTTTCTAGTTTAAGCTATCTAAAGCAGTCAGGAACTCATCACTGAAGGTTGAAGTCTTCCAGAAAGCAGAACTATTCGAGTTTGCATTTATCTAGCAATCATGCAGGGAACTTGAAAAGCTTAACAAATTAATTAAGTTACAAATAAATTAATTTAGCCTTACAACATCCCATGAGGGGGGTATTATCAAAACTATGCAGACTGAGGCACACTGAAGTTAAATGAGAGAGTGGAACAACTGGGAATAGAAGCAAAGAGTCTTGAGACTTAGCTCTGTTCTAACTGATAGATAAAATGATTAAGGCTTTGCTGTTCTTGTGAAATAGTGACCTGCTTTCATAACCAATACCAAACATTGCTAAGTACTTTAGTCAAGGAGAACAACGTGGAATGTTTAGAGTGTATCAACAGGCAAATAGACCTATGTACCCCACGTCTGCAAACGCCTGGAAAATATGCTGTGTCAGTGTGATCTGATATGATGTAAATAATGGTATATATATGTAACAACTATTATGTCTCAGTGTGTCACTCCTCTGGCATTAGTCGGGGAAGGCACCCGCTCAGCTGATCGTATAATAAAGGTCTGTATAAAACTCAGTCTTGTTCTCTGTGCCTCCCTGGAGTAATTGACTAGCTCCGGGGAGAACGAGCCCATTTGGCTAACATAACCATTAGACCACACTGTCTCCCAGAGATTGTTACAGAGCCTATGAGCCCTGTCTCCTGTTTAGGCACTAGCCCCCAGTCTTTTTCTCCCAAAGTTCTGACCCACTCAATTCTAAGGTACAATCCAGTACAAATTACAGTATCTTGAAATGTTTGTCACCTAGTCAGATTGTGAGGAATTTAGTCATTCTCTCAGAAAAGATTTAAAAATGTAGCCCATCATCAAACAGCTTATTTCTAAAATACAGACAATATATTTTAAAATAACTATCCCAGCCGGTGATCAGGACAATACAACTCTGCTGTTTCATGACCATATTTCCTCTCAGTGGCTAGTGTTCAGAAAGAGACAGAACTAGCCATATTACAAGCTTGGTCACCAGTTCCCTCGATGACAAGTGATGGCAGGTGTAGAAGTTTTAAAAACTAAGAGCCTGATCCTGTTCCTGCAGAAGCCAATGGCAACACTTTTGAACTTCCATGGGAGCAGAACATTACGGTACTAACATTAGCATCAGGTACAGGCACAACCTCTGGGAAATGGGAGGGGAGTTTCTTCTCCCTCTCCTCCCCTCCAACTACGCTCGTCCTAAGGCTGAGGTACAAAAATAGAAAGGCTTCTTCCCCTTTCTGTAAAACACACTCGTCCTGCTGTTAATCCTCATTCAATGCCCTCTTGGGGTCACCCTATTCTCTGTCTGTCATAAACAGATAGCTACAGGTTAATGTTTCTTTTACCTGTAAAGGGTTAACAAAGGGAACCAAACACCTGACCAGAGGACCAATCAGGAAACAAGATTTTTCAAATCTCAAGGGAGGGAAGTTTGGGTGTGGGTTCTTTGTCTGTGTCTCTGTTCTCTCTCGGCTCTGAGAGTGATCTATCTATCTCCAGGCTTTCTAATCTTCTATTTCCAAGTGTAAGTACAAAGGTAGAAGACAATAGGCTTATATTGTGGGTTTTTTTTTGTATTTACATGTGTGTAGTTTGCTGAAATGTTTAAATTGTATTTCTTTTTGAATAAGGCTGTTTATTCAGTTTGTTTTCTTGTAAGCCAATGACCCTGTATATTGTCACCTTGATACAAAGACCATTTTTATGTCTTTTTCTTTCTTTTTATATAAAGCTTTCTTTTTAAGACCTGTTGGATTTTTTCCTAGTGGAGGCTCAAGGGGATTGAGTCTGCAGCTCACCAGGGAATTGGTGGGAGGAAGAAGACAGGGGGGAAGAGAAAATCTCTTCGGGTTAGAGTTACAAAGCTTGCATTTGCAGGGACTCTGAGTGAGGGTGAGAGAAACCTGATCTCTCTGGTTTCCATTTCAAGGAATTTAAATAGGGTGATTGTCCCGGGCCATCCAGGGAGGGGAAGCCTGGGAGGAAGTAAAGAGAAGACAAGGGGAGGGGGGTTATTTCCCTTTGTGGTGAGACTCAGGGCATCTGAGTCTTGGGGTCCCCCAGGGAAGGTTTTGGGGAGACCAGAGTGCGCCAGACACTGAAATTCTGGCTGGTGGCAGCGCTATCAGATCTAAGCTGGTAATTAAGCTTAGAGAAATTTATGCTAGTACCTCATATTTGAACTCTAAGGTTCAGATTGAGGAATTATACTATGACACTGTCTTCCCATGACTTTGCTCCTATTTGTGCCAGTCGACTCCCAGACTGTTGCAGCTGGCACAGCCAGCGGGGGAGGAGGACAGGGCACAGACACTGGAGCTGTCTCTCATCCTGCCCTAGCGCAAGCTCAGTCCCCCACACTTAGGCAGCAGTAGGCCTACAGCATGGGAGGTGGAGGGTGGACAGGAGACACACCAAAGAGTTAGGTCATCACTTAAAACTGTCCTACCCTGGCTCAGGGGCTGCAATGGACATGACTGCCCCCAAATAAGGGAGGTGCAGAGCACCTCCCCTTTGTCTCCATTTGGCTAGAAACTGGTGGACCAGTTGCCTTTGGGAAACAGGAGAGGGGCAAAGAGAAACAACCTGCCCAATTTTTTTTTTTTAAGGGCAAAACTGTGAAGGCGACTATAAATACATCAGTGGGTTCTGGTGACACCATAAAGCATTGGAACGTCACTCTGCCTTGCTTTATTAGGTGTCAATGGGTGAATTTACTGCTCTGTAGTTCACAGTCCACCCATTTATTTAGCACCACCATTGCAGGAAGAGGGCAGATTTCCATTGCATTTTCCTGTCTTAGGTGATAAGAGGAAGTTTATTGCTACAATGGGCAGTTTCAACAGCACCGTTCCCAAGGGATTTACTTGCAAAGGAGATTTGTAGTTTTCCCAGATGCATATGAGTTTGGTGTATGAGAGATTTGTTTTGTAAAATGAGTTTATTCTTTAAATGGGAGTGATCTCTCTCTCTGTCATGATCCAATAAAGTTCATAGTCATAAGTTTAAGTTGTGTCAGGTAAGAACACAACATTTCAGATGCTTGTGTGTCTGCAGAACTGGGATGGATGTGTCAGGGAAAGAGGCTCCCTATGGTTGGAACCACCATGGGGATAGTTGGCCTTGTGACCGTTTGCTGTGCTGACCAGATCCACAAAGAGCTGCAAAAATGAAAAATAATGAATGTAAATCCGGCCCTGCTGGCCATATGATTTGTGAGACCTCAAGGTGGTGGAAAAGGTTAGAAATTGGGCCATGAGTTCCCTCTCCATCCAGTCCCTCTGTCAGAATCAAATTGTATGTCACTGATCTATTTCGCTAAAGAGTGAGGTATCAAGCACCTTGTTTAGGTTCAGCCCTGAGTGAGGCTCATATTTATCCTCTCCCTCCCTCGCTCCACACAGGCAACATGGTAGAATAAGCAAGGGAGTGGGAATATGGCTTGCCTGCGTTCTTCCGTCCCTTGCTCTGCATCTGATGATTGTGGTGGGGTAGATTCAGTTAGGAGATTGAACAATTATTGCCCTTGCTTTCAGCACAGAACCCAAGACTGAATGGAGCATGAGGAAAGAACTGTGGTCTGTACTTAAGGCTAAGCTTTCCTTATTCTTGACAGTATCATCTACCGGGCAGCAGATACTGATAGCCTCTGCAATTTGCATGATCTGAGTGGTGACAGGGGCAAATTCATCCCTAGTGTAACTTCCACCAATTTACACTAGATATAAAAGTTTAGTTCACAGTGTCTACGGGATCTTTTTTATATGGAGACGTTACATTGCCTGTGCCGGTAGTAGAGTCTTGTGCCCTCACCCTTAGCAATGGTCCCTCTAGTCTGGGAAAAGACACATCTGCAAGGTAGCATGGAAGATGCTTGGCCTGCTGCAGCTCAGACTGTATCTCTTTTGTGGATCAGTAGAGGACTTTAGTCTCTAAAGTCCATCATTCTGGCCCCTTTCACACCAGTGCTAAACATTAATTCTGATATATTAAAATTAAAGTCATGACTTCTTAGCCTGAGAGGAAAATGCTAGGAAATTATTTCTGATGAGCTTTTACTTGGAAACTTAAACAGTGCCTGAAAGCCTGGATTAGCAAGTGGTGGGAATAAAGACGGTTAAAACGTCATCTGCAATAAATAAGGAATGATTTTCATTTTTACCCACAAGAGTGGAGAGGAGATTTTTATTTTCCTTTGGAGCTCAAAGAAACCTTGTCTGACGCAAAAATGAAATGCTGGAAAAGCTGTTGCTTTTGCTCCTTTTAACTGGCTTCTGTGCTAATGAAAAGCGAACTCTCTAATAGACACACTGCAAAGGCTCCCCTCTGCTTTTCCTCTTTCTTCCCACCTATCATCTTGCCTGGCTTTTGCCTGTAATCACCTGCTCATCTCACAGCAATAACTGCCAGGTGACGCGTGTTTGCTGTGGCCTCCCCAGACGCCAAGAAGAGAATTAAAAGAAAAGAAAAGAGGGAGGGGGAGAAAAATCCTTCAATGACACAAGTGTCTCACTGCCAGGCAGACAAAGAGTGAAACGTTTCCTGCGGCCCAGGCTGTTCATGTGGGAGCTGCTGATAGGTGTAATTTCCTAAGATGTATACCTTGTCAGCGTGCACAAGATGAACAGAAAGAAGGTCAGAGCAGCCAAAGCTGAAAGATTGGAAGGACAAAAGGAGAAAGCGGGGCTGCTTTTAACTCTCACAGGATGCATGCTGCATTGTCTGTGGCAAAACTACACATAGGCACAGCTGATAATGCCATATAAAGAACCCCTCTTCCCCCCACCCCCGGCTCTCAACAGATGAAACAACCATTGTACAATGTGGTTCCTGTGGGTCTATCAGCCTCTTCCTGGGCGTTGCTGACAGTGATTCCCCTCCTCCCCCAACCATGTTATCACCAGGTTATTGACTATGCAGAGGAGTCTATAGCATAGTTTGGCTAGAAGGACTCTCAAACAAAACATCCCCCTACCCCCGCCTATAGAGAATCTGTATTATCACTGTGCTAACAATCTCCATGTATTATCTGTAATGTGGAAGGCATCATGCAATGATGTCATAGGAGCTGCAAGCGCATCTCTCAGGAGAAGATGCAGAGTGTAGAGCTTGGTCACTCTAGGGTTAAGATAGGACTAGAGACAGTCCAGGATAAAACTAACTGCTCCCTGCTGGTACACCTACAATATGTCAAGCCTGATCCTGCAGCTTCCAGTGACTTCAAATGGGCACACAACACACCTTTACAAAAACACCAACAGACCTGAATACACCCCAGGCCCATTCACAGCAAACCAGGGGACACTGAGTCTCCAGCAGAGAAGCTGAATGAAAACATAGAAGGGAGAAACATGAACCACTTAAAAAAAAACAAACACCACCTCCTTTTCCTCCAGAACTTCTGCACACCCTCCTAACTCAGGCTCCAGTCCGCACAAGCTTCTCTAATGCTTCAGATCCCAAGATACTCCAGCAGTTCCCTATCCCATCAAATCCTTCATCCCTACCGCAATTCAAAAGGTGTGTGCACACGCAAGTCACATGGAGGCAAACAAAAAGTGTCTGCTTTCTCATCCTAGATGCTCCCCTTATCCACCACCACTGTATCTGAAAATAACAAAATCCACGCAAAGGGGGGAGGAGAGAGAGAGAGAGAAAAAGTGTGTGTGTGTGTGTGTGTGTGTGTGTGTGTGTGTAGAGGGGAAAAGACCCTGCAGCAAAACCCCACTGGAGCTGCAAAAGCTTACACCAGAGTTTGCATGAGCATCCGGCAGGCGATAGCTTTAAGATCTAGGCATCTGTTAAAATTGGGAAAAGGAAACAAAGAGTGAGCAACACCATCCCTCACCGATAAGGCATAAACTGTTCCCACCATAATTGTGCTACTTATTGAACAGCAAGAACAAAAAGCTCTGGCTACTCATTGCAGAGCCAAGGGAAAAGCTAATGTGAGGGATGCAACAGATGCTGTTTGAAGTAGCCAAGCACACACACACACGCACACACACACACGCACAAACAGGCTTCTTCTCTTGCCTCTTATCTGTTCCTCCAGCTCTGTCAACCAGAGACTGCCACAGAAGAAGGGGGAGAGGGGAAACCACCCAAGGAAATGCCTGTGTAACACTCAGAGGCAGCTCACTTGAAAAGTATCAACTTTCATTCCATTGCTTTTGACTTTCGATGAGTCGCACAAAAGCCCTGTGCACCTGGGGTCATCCCCTTTCCTCTTCTCTGTGTTACAAGAAGGCTTGTGCATATTTTTAATTGGATGTCACTCTCCCCTCTCCTCTCTTTTTCACTCTCACCAGCCCCTAAAGGTGACCACTCAGCAGGGCCAGGCCCAAATCATCAGTGTCTCCTACTGGATGGGGGCAGAAATGCAGTTAGTGCTACGAGGCAGGAGTGAGAGGGACGCAGCCTTCACAATGACCCACTATTCTCCACTTATTTGCCCCCTCCACCTCCGCATTCTGATCTCCTTCTGCACAGACAACAGAGCTTATGGCAACGCTAGATAAAATAGACAGGTTAAACAGAGAGACACGTGGGCTGTATAACAACTCGTATAACAACTTTCCTCAGCGCAGAGGTGCTCCTTACCAGCTACCAGCCCCCACATTGAAATATCAGGAACTTATTGATAAAAAGGACTCCATCTGATACTCCTGGATGTATTAAAAAAAAATGCTCCCATGTTCTATGGTAACACTTGACTGCAGAATAGTTTTTTGACCAATCACTGTAGAATATTGTAGTATATAAGGAAACCTTTAGAAAAAAAAGTTATATGGTTTTCTGCAGTAACAGAACAAATCACTATAACTTGAAAAACAGGCACCCCAATGTCCTTCAGAGGGGAGGTGCCCAGTGCTGCTTTGGTTGATCAGGCATCATTGTCCATTGCAAAAAGGAATTCTTCTAGTTCTGGCACAAAAAGCTAAATGGGCTGAAATACAAACAGAGAAAAATCACTTCCTTCTCCTATATCTCCACAAAAATCGCTTTGATAGTTCAATCAAGCCATTGATTAATTATAGGAATGGCACAAACAAGAAGGAGAAAATTGTTCAGGGTGGGTCAAATTAAGCGAAAGGACAATTCAGAAGGAGTCTGAGGAAATATTTCTTAATCACATAGGGAACAAGTGTAAGTCCTGGAAGTCCCATTGCTTGGATGATTTAAAACTGGACAGGACAAAACACTGGAGAATAGGCTGTATGAAACAATCTTGCATTGATAGGGACTATATAAGATCCAGTAGGTCATTTTCATCTGGAACTTGAATGATTCTGTGGCCACTATAAGTAATTGCATTTATACAGAACTAATCACCATCACTATTGCTTTAGCTATTATTAACTAGCTGTAACAAACTGAAACTGAACAAAAGGAAAATTTAACCTATCAGGACAGGTTTCCCAATGCGGTCTGTGGAATAGTCTCCCATGGGAAAAGATGGGAGCTCCATATTTAGGAAATAAGAGGTCAGATCTTCAAGAGCCCAGTGCCAGTTTTCAAGTGCTCAAAACCCACAATTGGGGGAAGATTTTCAAAATAGGAGTAGATTTCTTTGAAAATCTGGTCCTGCTTTTGAGTGTCGAGCCCTTGTGAAAAATCCAGCCCTTTTCCTCCTTACTTCTGAATCAAAGCACCATGATTACAATGCTGCTCCACAGCTGAAAGATTTGCTTAAGAACATTACTTATAGGAATGTACCATTCTCATCCTATGGGTTTGTAACTCACCTAGCACATTTTAGGCACTACTGAAATGTAAGTCACAGTAACAGAAATGGTGATTGAGTTTAAACTAGACTCTCAGCTAAACAAAGTGCTGGAGACTCTCCTGTAGGGAACAATCCTGTAATGCCCATGTGAGATAGATTGCATTTAACAGCAATTTCTACCTGCATCCATTTTTCTCCTTTCCTATCTTCCATTTTTATAATTGCTCTTCTCATCCTATGGGCACACACACCTAGAGGCTCACTCACTTACTCTCCTTTCTTTCCTTGCCAAGTAGGAGCACCCTGCCTAGGAGTCAGTCATTTGCTGTCCACAGACGTGCTGGTGTGTTTCTCTAAATAGTGGACATCTGGAGGAACTATCTACTTCTTACACACTTCCCAGAACAAATGGAGGCCAGGAGGGAATTTAAGCACCAAATCTTTAAAAGTATCTTCTGTCTCCCCTTCTTTCCCCTCCCGGCAGAGTTTCAGGAGTCCATCCTCAGCTACATAAGCGGATTGGCTTCCAAAACCATCCTTCTTAAGAGAATTCACTCTCACACACACATGGGGGAGTATACCAATCCTTACATCTCTATTGTCTAACACTTACCATTACAATTTTTGACTGCTTTTTGGAAGAAACAAGTGAAGCCAAGGATAGAATCCAGTTATCTTGCATGGCATTCAGCCTCCTTAACACATGACCATATTTTCTCAGTCCCCTGCCTCATTCACTACACACCTATCTTCTATAGCAAATAAGACAGGAGTCCTACAGACAACAGCTTCATTCGTTACACAGCCCTGAGTACCATACATGCTGTACGGTGAATGAGGCAGGATCCAAAATAGCATGTGATTAACGACTGTCTCATAATGCATACACACAAGAGGACAGAATTAAGTTTGCACTGACAACTTAATGCTTTTATTTCCTATCTTTCGTGTATTTGACTTGGCAACTTAATGATCTTTGAATGCAGGATTTTTGTTTGTGTTTTATACAGATCACATAACAATTTAAAGGGGTATACAGATACTTTATTTAATGCACAATTTACGCAGTGAGGAAATGCAGCTAGTATGCGTGTGTCTCAAATGGCCCACATAACTGAAACAAACTCCTAACACAGTGATGGGCACCATAATGGAGTTTAAATAGATTAAACTACTGTTGATAGAACACATGGACTGAATTATTTTTCCCTTTCAGCTGATGCCAGGCACCCTGTCATTCTCCTCCTATCCCTTCTAAAGGGTTCTCATTAGCAGGTTGAGAGAATTAAGTTAAGTTGACTCACCATTATTAATAGAAACAACCATTGAGTCTGGTGGCACCTTAAAGACCAACAGATTTATTTGAGCATAAGCTTTCGTGGGTAAAAAACCGCCCAAATAAATCTCTTGGTCTTTAAGATGTCACTGGACTCCTTGTTGTTTTTATGGATACAGACTAACACGGCTACCCCTGATACTTGACATTATTAATGGGTCTCTCTAATTCAATTGTGGCATGTTCAGAGAAAGCCACCTGCCTTCCTTTCCAGCAGAAGAGAATGCTGAAACACTGCCAACCTTTTGCCCAGCTGCTTTAAAAGCAAAAATTAGATGCACTTGGCCTAGCAGTTGTTTCTGCAGCCGGACCCTGGGATGTGGAGTAACAAGGTTCTGTAGGGAGCCTGCTCTCTGCAGAGTCAGTGCTAACCTTATTGCCCTGTCATAGTGCTAGGGGATGTTGTGATGCTGGGAGTGCGTGCCCATGACTCAGAAAAGGGCACTAGTCATTACTGACACCAGCGTGTAGCTGTAGGAGGTGCTAGGTACTCAGTAAGTGGGGTTAGCGGCAAGGAGAAAATTCAAGGTACGTACCCCATTTAATTTTAAATCATCTCAAAAGAGAGGTTTAGGACTAAATGGACACAAACCCCGATCCAAGTGTAAACCAATGTAGTGATGTCTTGGGTCTGCAGGAATCCTGAAACCATAGGTCTGAAAGGGATGAACTTCCATATTGGTTCTTCTGTGTTTGTACAGTGACTAGCACACTGGGGTCCTGGTCTATGCCTGGGGCTCCTAGGCACTATAGCAATACAAATACATAAATAAATAAGGAATTGGTGAGTAATGCTTAAAGATGGAAATTTCAACATCCGCTTGGTTAACTATTTCCATGCTGATCATTTTAGTAGAATAATCCAGCTCAACTGCTTCATCTGCAATGCTAAACTACCTCTCACCACTCCCCAGCTGCCAACTGGCCCCTCCAGTTCCCCCCACTGACTGCTCCTAAGATGTCGTTATGCACTGCCCGTGCAGAATCTCTAGCATGCCGAAAACTGAAAATGCAGGGACAATGTAAAACAGAGGTAAAATATATTCAAGTTACCATCAAAACAAACACAGGGAATGCTGTGCTCATTGGGATATTCATATTGGTCTTCGGTCGCATAGACACCTCCACTTTTAAACACTATCTGAAGCTGCCACAGAATTTCCAGAATACCTTAGAATCCTGGGGGGCAAGGAAAGTAGGTCCAGTTTGCCATAGAGAACACAAGACATTTATTATATCTAAGTTGCAGTGCATTTGTAGTCTCAGTGGGCATCGCTAAACATGATACACCGTCATACACACCCAGTTTGCGCTCACACATGTTCAGGTGAACACACACAGGGGAGAGGCACAGATAAGCTGCGTACACACTCAGCCACCCACTCACAGTAGATGCATGTTTACACACAGGAGTTCAAATACACATGCAGGCACACACATACATGCACACAAAGTTGTAAACATGCACAGACCCACATACATCCCCAGAAGCATGTACGTAAATGCATCCACATCCAAAGTGTGCACAAGTACATGCATCCACACACAAGTTTAACCACATAGCTACAGGCATATTCACAGATCCCTAGACTTCTACAGAGGTGCTCATGTATGCCAGGGAGAACATATATGCATCATACATACAAGCGCCCGGTGGCTCCAACATCTCTACAGCCAGGGGAACAAGATGTTTCAGAGCAAAGTGAACATCACCAGCTTCTCACCAAGCACACCTCAGATTTTCCCTTTCAAAGAGGGAAAGCTTAGTTGTCAAACCTAGTAACAAATGCTTGTCAAAGGCTGTTTCTGATGGGATATAAAGGTGGTGGTGGGAGTGGGGGCCACCACAGTCAAACTACCTTTGCTGAACTCAGAGCAGGGAAGAGACAGTGACAAAGATTTCTCCCCTCTGTCTCTCTGGGAAATGATGAACAAATCTTTCAGCGTGATTACTCTCTCAGGTCTGCTGGTCATGCTCTCAGGCCTGTAGTAGGCAGAAGATGCTTCTCTCAGATTAAATGTGCCTAGTGAAAGTGATCAGAGGCTGGTGCAACAATTATCTTTCCTTGTTAGAAATGAGGACGATGACTCCTCTGTCAAGGCCCTTTACTGGCTGTGATAGTGCTCAGCCAATATCAGTGGGCAAAACATTTGGTGAGACTAAAACAAAGCTCTGTATTGAGTAATCCTCTTTTATTTTTGTTTGCTTTCTACGCCTGCCTAGGGAAGTGGCAAGGTGCCAGATCCTTTTTTAACTTGCACGAATGTGTCTACATGTCACCCAAGAGCCTTGTTAGGAGAATATCTTGCCAAATGTATTTTCCCCTTTTCAAAAAGCATTTTTTATTTTAATTTAAAGACACACTTCTGCCACCTCCCCACTCCCCATTCCCAAAGCCAGAGCACACGCCCAGCCCCCAGTATTCCTGAGACCGGCTCTCTGTGACAATCCAGAGTTGCACTCCCTATAGTCTGTTGCAGCAGCTTTCACCTCTTGGTGCGGAACATGCCTCTGCCCTGGGGTGCTGGGAGGAGTGAGCAAGCCTGAAGGGCATTCCAGTCACTATACAGCAAGGCTCCCTCCATTAAAAAAAAAAAAAAATTTAAGCACATTCATTTGAAGCACATTCATTTTATTTTATTACCACGAGTTTGGAGGTAGAGAATGGTGTCCAGCTGACAATCCAGAATAGGCAGCACTACGGGTGCTTCAGTATGCTCCTTTTGTGTGAGTATTTGCTTCAGGTTGGGGCAAATAGTCACCAGCAACCACACAACAAAAACACTACCCCAGGGACCTATCCTTGCAATAAAGCCAACTCTGTCCACGTATCTATTCAAGGGACATCATCACAGGATCTAATCACATCAGCCACACCATCAGGGGCTCCTTCACCTGCACATCTACCAATGTGATATATGCCATCATGTGCCAGCAATGCTCCTTTGCCATGTACGTTGGCCAAACCAGACAGTCTCTACGCAAAAGAATAAATGGACACAAATCAGACATCAAGAATCATAACATTCAAAAACCAGTTGGAGAACACTTCAACCTTCCCAGACACTCAATTACAGACCTAAAAGTCACAATTCTTCAACAACGAAAACCTTCAAAAACAGACTCCAATGAGAAACTGCAGAACTGGAATTAATTTGCAAACTGGACACCATTAAATTAGGCTTGAATAAGACTGAGATGGGTAATTACACAAACTAAAAGCTATTTCCCCATGCTAATTTTCCCCTACTGTTATTCACACCTACTTGTCAACTATTTGAAATGAGCCATCCTGATTATCACTACAAGTTTTTTTTTCCTTCTGCTGATAATAGCCCACCTTAATTGATTAGTCTCATTATATATATATATATATAAAATAAAAAAAAAAAAATTCCCCTCTCATCTCTATGGGTGGTATGTGTCTTCCTCAACCTCGGGTCCTCTACCAGAGGCCTGGGAGTTTGAGGGTTCTGCGCAGTATCTTAGCTGTTCCTAGCACTGCACTCTTCTGGACAGACAGCTCTGATGTTGTTCCTGGGATCTGTTGGAGCCACTCACCCAGCTTAGGAGTCACAGCCCCGAGTGCTCCTACCACCGCTGGGACCACTTTGGCCTTCACTTTCCACATCCTCTCTAGTTCCTCTTTCAGGCCCTGGTACTTCTCCAGCTTCTCATATTCCTTCTTCCTGATGTTGCTGTCACTTGGCACTGCTATATCTATCACCACCGCTGTCTTCTGGTCCTTGTCTATTACCACGATGTCTGGTTGATTGGCCAGTACCTGCCTGTCCGTCTGGATCTGGAAGTCCCACAGAATCTTAGCCCTGCTATTCTCCACAACCTTCTGTGGAATCTCCCATCTGGTCTTGGGAGGGTCTAGCCCATACGCTGTGCAGATGTTCCTGTACACAATGCCAGCCACTTGGTTGTGCCGTTCAGTGTATGCTGTTCCTGCCTGCATCTTACATCCTGCCACTATGTGTTGGACTGTCTCTGAGGCCTCTCTGCACAGTCTGCACCTTGGGTCCTCTCTAGTGTGGTAGACCCCTGCTTCAATGGATCTGGTGCTCAGTGCCTGTTCCTGTGCTGCTATGATCAGTGCCTCAGTGCTGTCTTTTAGTCCAGCCCTTTCCAGCCACTGGTAGGATTTCCCAATGTCAGCCACCTCAGCTATCTGTCGATGGTACATCCCATGCAGGGTCTTGTCTTGCCATGGCAGTTCTTCTGCTTGGTCTTCCTCCCATGTCTGCTGCTGCCTCAGGCATTCTCTCAGCAGCTCATCTTTGGGGGCCATCTTACTGATGTACTCCTGGATGTTCCGGGTTTCATCCAGGATAGTGGCCTTGACGCTCACCAAGCCCCGCCCGCCTTCTTTCCGGCTGGTATACAGTCTCTGGGTGTTGGACTTGGGGTGGAAACCTCCGTGCATTGTGAGGAGCTTCCGGGTTTTCACATCGGCAGCCTCCATGTCCTCCTTTGGCCAGCTCACTATACCGGCAGGGTATCTGATGACCGGCAGGGCGTATCCGTTGATGGCGTGGATCTTGTTCTTCCCACTGAGCTGGCTCTTCAGGACCTGTCTTATCCTTTGGTGATACTTGGATGTTGCTGTCTTCCTTGCTTCCTCATCGTGGTTTCCATGTGACTGCGGGATGCCAAGGTACTTGTAGCTGGTCTGTATGTCTGCTATGTGGCCCGCTGGTAGTTCCACCCCATCAGTCTTGACTACCTTCCCTCTCTTCACTACCATCCGGCCACACTTCTCCAGTCCGAATGACATCCCGATATCCTCACTGTAGATCCGCGTCAGGTGGATTAGCGAGTCGATGTCTCGTTCATTCTTAGCATACAGCTTGATGTCATCCATGTAGAGGAGGTGGCTGATGGTAGTTCCACTCCTGAACCTGTACCCGTATCCAGTCCTTGTGATTATCTGGCTGAGGGGGTTTAAGCCTATGCAGAACAGCAGCGGGGACAGTGCATCACCTTGGTATATGCCACACTTGATGGCCACTTGTGCAAGCTGCCTTGAGTTGACTTCTAGTGTTGTCTTCCATAGTCCCATTGAGTTCTTGAGGAAGGTCCTTAGTGTCCTGTTGACTTTGTATAGCGCCAGACATTCACAGATCCACGTGTGCGACATTCCTACTGTATTTTCCACTGCATGCATTGGATGAAGTGGGTTTTAGCCCACGAAAGCTTATGCCCAAATAAATGTGTTAGTCTCTAAGGTGCCAAAAGTACTTCTCGTTCTTTTTACTAGTTTTATGGTCCATTACAACTTGTAACATACCCTGCTGTCTACTGTCTCTCCATTGTCTTATGACTGCAGAAGTGTTCATTGTCCTTTTCATTTTAAGTCTTCTCCTACAACATGTGTGAATCCCTTACACTAAATAATCTGACCCACCTTGTATATAGCTTCTGGTTACTTTCCCCAGCCCTGATGAGCTCTGTGAAGCTGAAAAGTTGGTCCAATAAAAGGTATTACCTCACCCGCCTTGTCTCTCTCAGTTTGAATGGAGGCAGTACAAGCTTCCCTCTCCATCATGGCACCTGCTGCCAATGTGACTCTTGCAGCCAGCAGTTCCACAGTCCAAGCCAGGACAATGATGATGGTTGCTATAGAAAATTGTGAGGAAGACAGCTAAGGGTATTCTACGTGGTAGTGTAGTAAGTCTGGGAGCTAGAGAGCCAGGGAGAACTGGCGCCTGTGTCTAGCAACCTCTATGAACAATCTCCTTTACACTTAATACAGTGGTCACCAACTGGTAGATCGTGATTGACTGGTTGATCCTGGAGCTTCTGGCAGGCGATTGTGATCTCCGGCCACTAGAAGTCCAGCAGCACAGTGGGGCTAAGGCAGGTGCCCTGCCTGCCCCAGCCCCCTGCCGCTCCTGGAAGTAGCCAGCACACCCCTGTGGTCCCTGGGGGGTGAGCAGGGGTCTCCGAACGCTACTCCTGCCTGCAAGCACTGCCCCCGCAGCTCCCATTGGCTGGGAATGGGGAAGTGCGGCCAATGGGAGCTGTGCAGGTGGTGCCTGCAGGGAGGGGCAGTGCACGGAGCCACGTGCCACCCCCTCACCCCCAGGCACCACAGGGGTGTGCTAGCTGCTTCCAGGAGCAGCATGGAGCTGGGGCAGGCAGGGAGCCTGTCTTAGCCCTGCTGCACCACCAACCAGGAGCCACCCGAGGTAAGCGCTGCCAGGTGGGAGCCCGCACTCCAACCCTTCGCCCTGAGCACCCTATCAGAGCCAGAACCCCATACCCCCTTCTGCACCCAAACCCTAGAGCTTGCACCTCTCACCTTCTCCTGCACCTCAACCCTCTGCCCCAGGATCAGCCCAGAACCCCCCACACACTCCAAACCCCTCAGCCCCAGCCCACGGCCCACATCCCTTCACACACCGCAACTCCCTGCCGCAGCCTGGTGAAAGTGAGCAAACGATGGAGGGCAGGGAGATGGGGTAAGATGGGCAGGGCCTCAGGAAAGGGGAGGGGCAGATCCTAAGTTGCACTTACATTCAAAAAGTGAACTTATGCATAAAAAGGCTGAAGACCACTGACAATACAACCAAGTCATTCCTCTTCTCCCCCAGGGGTACTACAGTCCCTCAGCCTTGGTCTGCAAAGGACCATCTCTAGGCATGAATTCCACATTCTTATTATGCATCTGGACTGGCATTTACAAAGATCATTCTGTGCTGAGCTCATGTTATTTCTCTCTCAGGCACATTCCTAAACACTGAAGACTGAATTACTGACCTTACTGGATGGGAGAAAAGCACTCAGGGAGGGTCACCCCAGTCTGACCCTCCCTGAGAGGCTGAAGGTAGGACTCACAACAATTAGTGTGTATCTCATGGGACATTCTAGAGTCATGTAGCAAAAAGGTGACATTGCATCACAACACTGGTACACATTAATACAGGGCTGCCCACGTGATGCAACTGAACCAAATAACACAGCAACCTCCTGTCATGATGTTGCGTAAAGTGAACACAGGCTCCTAACTGTTCTGCATGCAGGCCACTGAGAACGAGTCCTAGCCCCTGAATTTAGGGACAGTTGGCAACTCCTAAGGGGAACCCAGGTCTATTGGAAAGTAACTGACCCCAGGCAGTCAGAAGCACAGGCCACTCCACTCCACTCCACTTTGTTCTGGACCATTTCTGGCCTTGTGATACCTAACTCAAGAGGGACTTTCCACACTGCAAGAAAGGGGTATGACAAATGCCAATTTCCTTATTGCCAACTCTGCCCCTCCCAGCCTCCCACCCACTCCCAGCCTCTCGCGAGGAGTACTCCATTGAAGGTCACACTGCAGAAACTCAATATTGCCAACCCCAACAGTTCAAAAACCATGAGTCAGACCGGAATGGAGCGCACTCATCTCTCACAAGCATTCCCTGAGTACATGTGCCTGCACACTCTCTCAGTTTGTAGTGGGTTTTCGGTGGCTCAGCCCTCCGGCCGAGTCTTGCACAGTCTATATGTGATATAAAAACAAAGCAAACTCCTCCCGGGTACAAGTCCAACAGGGGCCTCTCTCAGTGCCTTCCGTAAAACCTCTCTTAATTTTTCCTTGCTCCATTATAGAGCGGTGCCTCAGGGCTCCCTCCTTGGATGCAATGTCTTTGCCCTCTCAGCACTTTCCTGGCTGCAGCTCTCCAGCTGTGCCACCACAGTTCAGTTCCCCTTCTGGGGTTCTCCGATGTCCAGGCCACTTTCCCATTGGGGGTGGAGGGGAACCTATAGATTTGCCATGTCCCTTTAAATAAACTACATCACTGCTACAATTCCCTGGGCCATTTCCCCACGGCTCCAGTTCATTCTTCGCCCTTACCTCAGGTCCTTGTCCTGATGGAGTCCCAGCAACCAGCCCAGAGCACCATCCACTCTCTTCCAGCTCTAGCAAGGAACAGATCTCACTCTGGCCCTGAAGCTCTTCCTATACTAGCTTGCTGGGACCTGATTGGCTGCTTCCCCCACAGCTGCTCTAGGCAGCTTGGAGGACGTCTTTCCATGGCAGGGGGTGGCAGGACCGCAAGGCCTTAAGCAGGGGGCCTCTAAACTTAGTCCACCCCGTCACACAGACCCCTCAAATTCATTAAATTGGTTAAAAAGTAACATTTGAGGAGGTTTTGCTTTGCCTTCTGGTTTTTGAGCTTTTGACAGGGAAGGGTGCATGTGTTCCATTTTAAAGCTTTTCTGTGCAATCAGGAGGACTAGAAACTTTCATTAAAAAAAAAAAAGTAGCCAGAGATCATCACATAAGCACACGAGTCCAGGAGCTGGAGATTTCATGTAAGAAAAATGTTAGCTGGCATGAGACTCAATCAAATTGTGAGCTGGTGATGCTGAAACATCTCATATCTAAAATCCAGTCAAGTTTCTCAGTCAGTGGAGCATTTCAATGGCTCTCTTCTGCAAAGGCAGATATGTGCAGGGGGAGGTCAGTATGTTACTCCAGTGGAGCAATATTTGGTTGGTATGATCTCTGTTATGATTAGATAGCTAGATAGACTTGTCCTTACACTCAGAAAAGGAGAAGACAAATCAAGGTCATCGTTTTAGCACTGCAGTGTTAATCACTAGTCTTCCCATTTAGCTGAATCTTAACTATGCAACATCTCTCTCCCCCCTCACCAATCCTCCCACCACCACTGTGTCTCTCTCTCTTTTTCTTTCCTCCCCCATCTGACCATCCACCTGCCTCTTTTCTCCTCCTCCTCCTTTTTCTTGTGATGGGTCTATTCCTGTTTCATTTATAGAATGGAGGGGCCACTATGATAGACATGTACCTTTAGCTCTTTATCCAGCAGTACATAGTGCCTCCCACTATCTGTATATATTTCCTGTCCATTGTTGCCTGTTGTCCCCTTGTGTCCCCTTTCTTCTCATTAACTCGTTTGCTGTAGTGTCCTTTGGGATGCACTAAGCAGCCCTGCTCCCCCCATCCATCTTTTCCAAGGCCACTGTCTGCCGACAAGCCCGGGTATTTTTTAACAGGGATTTTTATTCATGTACTACTTTAATTTTGGCCCTCTTGCAAGATTGTAGCTCTGCCAGGTGACTGCAGACGCAGCGTATGTAATCCTGAATGCTCCCAGAGTGGCAGCCCTACAGTAATTCGGCAGTGGAGGGAAGAGAAACATCCAAGCTCCGGAGGCTAACGCTTGGCAAAGATGATCAGTTTTTCTGCTGCCCTGGAAGTGATGGATGGATAAAAAGGCTTTTCATGACCTGCAGCCATTCTACCCCCCACCGCCTGGAAACATGCATGGGATATAAATTGCCTCATAAGGAGACAAGCTAAACTCCACTGGCCTAAACTGTGCCTGCAAAACGGGTGCACACAACCCCACTACACTGCACCAACCTTTGCAGATGTAATTGGGTAATTGTGCATGTTAGGCCTCATTTGCAAGTACAGTCTCTATGTATGCATATGAGAGTGTCAGAGTCGACAGATAAAGGTGAGAGAAGGGCTTTACCTAATTTAGTTTATTCCTTTCGGGAAAGATTAAAAGTTTAGACACTTACCCAGTACTCTTTGGTAGAGACACATAGCTAGATATCTCCTGAGAACTTGTTCTCTCACAAGGTTTCTTATAAAGTCTTGTTCCAGCCTGGCTGGAAATAATGCAAAAATAGCCCCTTTTCATGGTGTTTTGGTGCTTCAGGGCTCAGCTGAAATCTGGCAGCAGTGGAGAAATGTATAAAATACCTTAAAATGAGGTTCTACTCTGAAAGGGCCTCCGTCAAATGTCACTGTGGGGCCCACATCTTATTGCCTCTCCATAACTTTCAGTTCACATGCACTCAATTTACAAGCTAAAAGATGTTTTCCCCTGTCAGCTCTGCAATCTGAAACAGAAGCTGGGGTTTGTATGACCATGTGCACTGTCATCAGTAAGAACAACTCTGCAGGACAAATGCTACCTAAAGTGACACCTGTGCAATCACACTACTTTTAAATCCTACTTTGTGACACCTACGCTACCCCACTCTCTTCAGATTATGCTCTCTGCAGTGGCCTCTGCAGTCCCACTAACGGGGTTGTGCAGGTGTATCAGTGAGGTCATAATGTATCTGTATTACTGGTGATGATGCATCTGAGAGAAAGAAAGATCCCAGCTTGATTCTCAGATCCCTCAGAGGAGGGTTGGGGGCCCCATGGGTCAACAGGCTGGCATTTAGAAAATTCATCTTTTTATTCATCAAGTGAGAGAATCTGAATTAGAAATCAGTGGGAGACAACGCATATAGATCTCGCAATGCCACTATTTTCAGAATAGAATTGCACTTTCAACCTCACAGCACCCCTAGGAAACAGGTAAGTATTATTAGCAACATTTTACAGATGGAATAATGCAGTCAGAGTAGTTGAGTGAGTTTTCCAAAGGGCTGTAAAGCAAGTCAGTGGCAGAGCTATGAACAGGGTCCAGGAGTTCTGACTCCCAGTCCCCTATGCTATTCCTTATACTACATTAGAAGGAACACAGTTTGTCTCATCCCTAATGAAAAGCAGATCAAGAGTATGGGAAATAAAGTATTTTGTTGATTCCCATAAATCTGCATTCAGACCACATAAGTATCTGTAGAAGGAACGTGTCAATGTCTGTGAATTAATACTATGCATTTCACACTGATGTGAATGTACAACATGTGCAACATTACTTGGCCTCAAAGTAGATGAAAAAATTGTGAAGAAAATTAAAGCAAGGCGTTTATCTCCATAATAAGCTACATGCTAAGTACATTTTGTGGCCTATTAGGAAAGACGTGAAGGGAGGCAGTCAGGAACTGTTGAGGATTAGCACAACTTTCTCTTGTCACACCAGGTATTCTGGCAAACTTCAGATTTTCATGGGGAAAATCCCTGACAGGATGCTAATATAGCTACATATCACCACCAATACCCCCCTCCTGCACCCAATAATATGCCTACTTGACAGATTTAATTATAACCACTGTTCATACTTTGTACATTTGAGCATGATTTTTCAAACTTTTGTAAAGCTTCGGCTGGCTACAAAAGAGAAAAGTTCTGCTGAGCATTACACAGTAACACACTCACAGTTACCATGCTAGACACCAACCCTATTTGGAACTTCCAGCTGCTAGCTAGGCTAGAATGTAGAACCTCTTGCTCTAGAAGCTAAGGGCCCTGCTACCTGACCCAAGGGATTCATACAGCACATTTCATCGAATATATCAAAGCACTCTGCAGATATTAGATTCACAACATGCCTGGAAGGTAGGTATTATTATCTCCTACTTATAGAGAAACTGAGGCACAGAGACTTACCCAAGGTCACACAGTGAGTCAGTGATAGCTAGAAACAGAACCCAGGAGTCCAGCCTCTCAGCCCTGGTGTCTAGCCACTAGATAAAGATCCCTCCCTTACAGTCCATGCCTCAAGTAATAATTATCATTGCTATTATTCCAGTAATATCTAGAGCTAAGCTCTGTACTAGCACACAGTAAGAGAGAGTTTCTGCCTTTGCAATTTTAATTCTGCCCCCGGTGTGAGTGCATTATGACACAGTCTTTAATTACATGATCACACGCTATTTTTCCCCACAGGATCCCTACCTCATTCAGCGCACAGGATAGATGGTGCTCACTGAATGAGCAGCTATTTAATATTCTGTTTTATTCTCATTGTTCGGTGTGTGGTTCGGTGTGGTGTCCAGGTGAGGGGGCACCACTATGACCCAGAATGTAGAAAATTGTGTCTGCTGCTGGTGCATATGCATTCTCTCTGCTCTAGATGCACAGAGATGGTGGAGTGCTGTGTTCAGCACTTCTGCAAATCAGACCCCAGGAAAATGAGGAACACGCAATTAGTTACCACCTGTAAAATGTCTGGTTGTCTAGCATCACACAGGAACAGAATGCAATTCCCCAGGGTAGCATTCAATGGCCTTACCCATAAGATCATCCTTTCTCATCATGCAATTCCCGCCTCATTCACTACACATTTTCCAACTCCAGGTCTCCGACCTCCTGCACAACAATTAGCAGCACTGGATGGACCACGCAGCACTTGGCCAGGGCATGGGGCTTCTCAAGTCATGCATCCACCATCTTGTGCTCCAGAAAATAGGGGCAGCCTTGCCTCCTGCTTTTTTCGCTTTCCTTAAGCGGGTCCTGCAGAAGAATGCTCCCCTCCCTTACCCCTGGCCCTCCGGAACTCATCATCAGGCCCCTGCCCTGCAAGCCTCCCCGACCACCCTTGACACACAACCTAAACACTAGCTAGCTGGTCTGCGTCCAAACTGCTCCCAGGAAACATCTATACACATAGGCAGCGACTCCGTGGGTACTCTGGGGCTGGAGCATCCATGGGAAAAAAATAGTAGGTGCTCAGCACACACTGGCAGCCCCACCGATCATTTCCTCCCCCTCCCCACAGCGCCTCCCACCTGCTGCAATCAGCTGTTCAGCAGTGGGGAGGAGGCACTGGGGGAGAGGGGATGGAGCAAGGGTGGGGCGCACTCTGGGGAGNGGCTCTGGGAAGGAGTTTGGGGATGTGAGGGGGGTGGAGGGAGGGGATGCAGGCTCTGGGAAGGAGAGTGGGGGCAGGGTAGGAGTCAAGCACCCCCTGGGAAATGACAAAGTCAGTGCCTCTGTCTATACATACTTGTGCTTCACACCATCTACTTCCTCAGACTTGTGTCCCACCCTAACACCAAGTGGCAGGACCTGCTGCCACCTGAAGAGGGCAAGGAACTTTGGTGAGCCAGTCTGTATTACACTTTGGTCCTATGGTCCATCGGGGATATTAGTTGGTGGCTCCTTCACAGACCTGTGAGCATGGTCGTGTACCTGCTGCAGTTCCCTAACACCTGTCCTTTATGCAGCAACAGGGAGACACTGGCACACTAGCATAGGGTGCATCAGGTTGCAGCCTCTTTTCCAGCTCCTCCAGAACCTCCTACTGAAGTTTGGTTGCATTTCTCCCCACACCTCCTGATTCATGCACACCCCAGCAATGGCCCCGCAAAGTTGTATGATCTTCTCGTCAACCTGCTGCTGACCCCAAGACAACCACCCATCACTCCAGGAAGAAGAAGTTGGATTCAGGGGAGGGGGAGGGCTCTGTGATTGTGTGACCATTCCCATTCCCTTGTAATTCACACCTCTGGGCAGAGTTCCTCTGGGCAGTGTCCACTGACTCCTTAGCCACCTTTGAGGAGCAGGTAGTGCTGTCTGGGGTTCTCTGCTCAGTATCCCACTCTGGATCCCTCATTACTGAAGTCTGACCTCACTCCCAATCCTGTTTTCTCTTTCGTTATCTCCAGAAATCACTCGTAGCCTGGGCTCAGTAGTTCCATCCTCCTGAGCTGAGGGGGCTGGCCTTTAGTTTTGAGTGGGCCTATAACTGCCTGTCCTGGTAAGACTAATAGTACACATCTTCCAACAGCATACTCAGAGGGACTGAATGGAGCTTGACCAGTGCATGGGACTTCCGACTTCATGCATCCACCGTCGTGTGTTCCAGGAGGAGAGTGCAGCCTTGCCTCCTGCTTCTCATGCTTTCCTTGAGCATGTCCTGCAGTAGGCTGCTCCTCGTCTGCCTCTTACTCTGGCCCTCTGGAACTCATCTGTATGGGCTTCATACCATCATGTCCCAGCCCGACACCAACTGGAGAGACCCGTTGCTCTCTAAGGAGGGCAAGGAACCCTGGTGGGCCAGTGTGTCTCCATTCTGATCCCATGGCACACTGGGAATATTAGTTGGCGGCTCCTTCACAGAGCCATGAATACAGGCATGTACCTGGCATGTTCACAAACTCCCCTGACACCTATGCCTTTTGCAATGAGAGTGAGACTGTGGCACACATCTACATAGAGTGTATCAGGTTGCAAGCCCTCTTCCAGCTCCTCCAGAACCTCTTATTAAAGTTATGTCTGCATTTCATCCAGTGTCTGCTGATCTATGCACACCCCATCCATGGCCCTACAAAATCTTGGGACCTCCTCATCAACCTCTTCCTACCTCAGGCCAATACGGACACCCACCACTCTAGGAGGAGCAAGCTGGACCAGAGAGAGGGCACTCTGTGACTCAGGAGCCTATTTCCATTCCCTAGTTTGGTCATGTCTCTGAGCAGCCTTCCTCTGGGCAACATTCACTGAGTCTTAAACATCTTTGAGGAGCAGTGGATGCTGCCCAGGATTCTCTGTTCAGTGCCCCGCTCTGGCTCCCTCATTTTTAACCTCTGACCTCATTCCCATTCCTGTTTTTTTCATTTGTTGTCCCAAGAACTCAAGTGTAACTTGGGCTTTGTGGTTTCTCCTGCTTAGCTCAGGGAGTGGGCCTTTAGATATTGGCACGCCTAGACTGACCTGTCCCAGTTAGGGTTACCAACTTTCTAATCTCACTAAACTAAACACCCTTGCCCCATCTCCCACTCACTCCATCCCCCCTCCCTCTGTCACTTGCTTTCCCCCACCCTCCCTCAGTTTCACTGGGCTGAGGCAGGGGGTTAGGGTATGGGAAGGGGAGAGGGCTCCTGCTGGGGCTGCAGATTCTTGAGTGGGGCCAGAAATGAGGGGTTCAGATGCAGAAGGGGGCTCTGGGCTGAGGTAGGGGTGCAGGAGAAAGTGTGGGGTGCGAACTCTGGGAGGGAGTTTGGGTGCGGGAGGTAGTTCTAACCTGGGGCAGGGGGTTGGGGTGTGGGAGGAGGTTCGGGCTTTGGTCAGGCAGCGCTTACCTCAGGCGGCTTCCGGAAGTGGCCAGCATGTCCAGCTCCTAGGTAGCGGCATGGTCAGGTGTCTCTATGTGCTGCCTGCGCCCCAGTTGTCACTCCCACAGCTCCCACCACTGGCTGTGGTTCCCGGCCAATGGAGGCTGCAGAGTCGGGGCTCGGATGCGTGTGGGGGTGAAGCATGTGGATACGCTGCGGCCACCCATGTGCTTAGGAGCTGGACATGCCAACCACGTCTGGGAGTTGCGCAGAGCCTCCCTTAGCCCCGCTGCGCGGCCAACCAGACTTTTAGTGGCCTGGTCAGCAGTGCTGACTGGAGCCACCAGAGTCTCTTTTCTAATGGGCATTCCAGTAGAAAACCAGATGTCTGGCACCCCTAGTCCCAGTACTACGAATAGTATAGACCTTCCAACTTCTGTAACAAATCATACATGGATCCTACAGACAACAGCCTCCTTCAACATACAACCCTGATTCAACCCTAGAACTTGTCCGTCCTGGGCAGTGAATGAGGCAGGGGGCCTGCTGAAAAAGTTGTATATGATGAAAAAGTCTTTAATTCTCATAATACATATGCACAAAGAAGTTGAATTAAGGTTTCACAGACAATCTTAATTCTTGTATTTCCTAATTTCTGAATGCCTGACTTTGCAACCTTAATCATGTCCTTTTAACACAGGGCTGGTGGTTTTGTGTGTGTGTGTGTGTGTGTGTGTGTGTGTGTGTGTGTGTGTGTGTGTGTGTGTGTGTGTGTGTGTGTGTGTGTGTGTGTGTGTGTGTGTGTGTGGTTGGTGTGTTTATAAGTATACATATTACAGACATACAGACCAGCTACAAGTACTTGGCGTCCACCGTCACATGGAAACCATGATGAGGAGGCAGGAAACAAGCAACAATCCAAGTATCACCCAAAGGATAGACAGGTCCTGAAGAGCCAGCTCAGTGGGAGACAAGATCCACGTCATTCAACGATATTGACGCCTGCGGTCATCAGAATACCCCTGCCGGTATAGTGAGGCTGGCCAAAGAGGACATGGAGGCTGCCGATGTGAAGACCGCGAAGCTCCTCACAATTGCACGGAGGTTTCACCCCCAAGTTCCAACACCCACAGGACTGTATACCAGCCGGAAAGAAGGCGGCGGGGCTTGATGAGGTCAAAGCCACTGTCCTGGACGAAACCCGGAACATCCAGGAAGTACATCAGTAAGATGGCCCAAAAGATGAGCTGCTGAGAGAATGCCTGAGCAGCAGCAGACATGCGGAGGAAGACCAAGCAGAAGAAGTTGCCAGGCGCAAGACAAGACCCTTCATGGGATGTTACCATCGACAGATAGCTGAGGTGGCTGACATTGGGAAATCCTACCAGTGGCTGGAAAGGGCTTGGACTAAAAGACAGCACTCAGGCACTATCATAGCAGCAACAGCGAACAGGCACTGAGCACCAAATCCATTGAAGCAGGGGTCTACCACACTAGAGAGGACCAAGGTGCAGACTGTACAGAGAGGCCTCAGAGACAGTCCACACATAGTGGCAGGGTGTAAGATGCAGGTAGGAAACAGCATACACTGAACAGGCACAACCAAGTGGCTGGCATTGTGTACAGGAACATCTTGCACAGCGTATGGGCTAGACCCTCCAAGACCAATGGGAGATTTCCACAGAAGGTTTGGAGAATAGACAGGGGACTGAAGGATTTCGTGGACTTCAGATCCAGACGGACAGGCAGGTAACGTGCCAAATAAACCAGAACATTACGGGATTAAAATAAGACAAGGGCCAACAGAAAGGGACGCCGGAGGTGATAGATATGCAGATGCCAAGTGACTAAGCAACAATCAGGAATATAGGATATGAGACAGCTAGGAGAATACCAGGCCTGAAGACGAATACCGAGAGGCTTGAACAAGTGAAGGCCAAAGTGGTCCAGTGGTGGTAGGAGCAACTCGGGCTGTGACTCCTACGACTGGGTGAGTGGCTCATACAGATCCCACGGAACAAACATCAGAGCTCTCCTGTCCAGAAGAGTCAGTGCTAGTGGGAACAGCAAGATACTGCGCAGAACCCTCAAACTCCCAGGCCTTCTGTAGAGGACCCGAGGTTGAGGAAGACACATACCACACATAGGGGTGAGAGGGGAATTTTTTTTTTTTATACACACAAATATATACACACACACACACACACATTTCTTTTGAAAATGAATTTAAACTTTAGTGAGTTCCCTTTTGATTTAAAGAGATGCTGCTTCCTCCAGTACTTCTGTTTTACATTTTTTATTGAACAGCCCTAGAACTGAAAAGTAGCTTTCTTTCAAATTCCCCTACCTGAATAGCACAAGGAAATGAAAACGCCTGTCAGCAAAAGTAATGTGTTTAATACCACGCCAGCCCTAAACATCAGCAGAGATTTCTGTGTATTGCAAATAATTCTATCACCAGCCCGTATTGCTCTGTGATGTGTTTTTATCTTTGCCATAGGATAATATCAATATTTCAAGCGTGAGCAAAGTAATGTTTTATGAGATTTATGTGGGAAAGTACAGTGACAAGTACATAAAAAAGGGCAGGGGAAAATGCCAACTAGTCATCAGAAAGGCCTCCAACTTCCATAGGGACTTGTCTAGTTTATCCTCTTCTTATCAATATGTTGAGGTCAGTTGGGCTCCTTTTGACTTTGATTATGTTTTTAACAGGAGTTCACAAGGAGTGGAGGATAATACCAGTAACTCAGGAGAGCACAGGTAGTGTGACATGGAGTATTTCCCATGCCTGCTAGGAAGCTGCAAAAGAAACTCACGTGAAAAGACTACATTTTGTTAAATCATTAGCTTATTATGATTATGATTATTACAGAATTACAGAGGAAGGAGGTGTGGGGGGGAGAATCTATTGCTGTCTATTGCACAATACAATGCAGGACTGTCTACTTCTTGCTCATATTCCTTACCTCTCTAAGTCCCTTTGTATTCTTTTTCTCTCCTACCTGATATTTGGAACTCCTCCTAGTTTAGCAGCAACATTCCCTTTCCTGATCATCAGTAAAGCTGCTCATCAAGATCAAGATTTTCAAAAAAGACTAGTCATTTTAGATGCCTCCATTTTTGGGTGCCCTACCCGAGACACCTCAAAGGGGCCCAATTTTGAGATGGTAGGTGTGCTCAGCACATCCTGAAAATCAGGTTCTTCTAAGAAGTCTCAAATTGTTCACCAAAAATCAAGGCACCTCAAATCACTAATCACTTCTGAAAATCTTAGCTGAATTCAAAGCTAAATCCAACACCAACACTTGCAGAACCCCAAAGGGTACCTCCCACCACTCTGCCCCTCTACCTCCAGATCATTTTCATGCCATGTGGCAGAACCCTCATCTCTACACCAATCTGAATGAGATGCCTACAAATCTTGTAGAAAACGACTCTCATAATGAGACAGAATATCTTTTATGGTGCAATATTATTATAAAGCAGTAACTTGGGTTCCCCCCCTCAAATAAACAAACAAGGAGGACAAATTTCAGTTGATATTGTTTCACAGTATGCAGAACTAGTACGTTTTAATAAGAAATGCACCTCCAGGCTAAGAGGTATGAGTTTTATACCTAAGGGAATGGTGTAATATACTGTTTAATGCGATCATCAAAGCTGATGGGAACCTGATGGCTTTTATATGTTTTAACATCTCTTTAGGAGGTGGGGAAAAGAGAGAGAGAGAGAGACAGAGAAAGAACTTGGTTTGTAGAATAGGTAAAAATCAGAATTGACAGTGAACCTGTCAGTAGGTGCATGGCCCCCCTAGTACTACTTCATCCACACTCAAAATGAGATGGGCAGCTCCATGGAATTTCCCATGGAAGAGACCTTTTAAGAAGGCCCATCATCCTCAGAGAAGGAGAGATTCAGCAGCCCCTGCCAGCAGCACCTGTGGTAGTATGAGGAATGAGCTGGGACCTACTCCCTCATCCTTCCACAGATAACAGGATTTCGGGGCACATGGACAGCAGCACCACCTTCCTTCCCAGCAGCACTAGAGCAAGGTCTCCACTTCCTCAGGAGTCCCGAGCTTGTCAGCAGTCCCGGGACACAGTATTTTCTTTTGTGAGGCCGGGAGATTGACTATTGAGTGAGAGATGGGGAGGGGAACGAGTTGACTGAATACGAGGTTAGGTTTGAATATAACTAGGGGTATATTGGTGGGTCCATGTTGGAAGAGTGAGGGCTGATGCTGCCTTCAGAAACAGCCTGTGGCTGTCTGAACAATCAACATGGCTAGGAAGCAAGGTCTGTGCTCCTCTCATTCAGCAGTGACTCTTAGGAATGGGGCCTTGCGCAGAGGAAGAGGGACAAGTCTCAGCAGAGAAGTGGGATGGTGCAGTGTGCATGAAGGGCTGGCTTCAATATGATTATGGGCAGGAGGGCAAGGTGAAAGTTTCATCAGGATTTTAGTAGTTTTTTGGGGGGAAATTACAAAATGATTCAAATAATGTGGGTTTCTTGGTGCCTGTTGCTGCCCTACCCTCTCTCTCTGCTTTTATGCCATAGCTCTTTCCTGTCCTTCCTTTCAACGGGTACAGTCCATTCCTGCACAGGTTTGTGCATATGGAAGTGTTAGCAGAATCTAGCCCTTAGTTTAGAGTTAATTGGAGGTGGGACAGTGTCTTCTCTGAATCTGGAAACAACACATTGTGGACACTGTTAAAATATAACTAAATAACGATAAATAGCTGTTCTTTTGATACCAGCTTGTCTTTTAATCGTATGTACAAATACAGCACAATATCTGGGTTTAAGAGTGTTTCAGGAAGCCGAGATCTCAGGTTTATAAATACATCTCATTTTTCACAGCTCCAGCTTTTCCACTTTTTTCTTGTAGAGAAAATATCAATAAAGTGCAATTATTCCCTCACCAGGCCATATGTGCATCACATTGGCAGACATAGCCCAAACTCTGCAACTGCTGGAAAATTTCAGAGGCAAGATTCTTTAAAAGAAGCAGGTTGGTGTCAGTCTTAAAACTATGTATAATTAAAGATTACACTTCTGGATTCTCTTTGATTGCTGAAGAGGCAGGGAGAATTCCTCCCCAGCCCTGGAATGCTGCTCTGTGATTATGTCACAACTGATCTTTAAGTGTTCCATCTGGGGGTTAGTCATTGCCTTTCCTCATGATTGTCTTCTAGTTATTTATAGATCGAACTCCACTGTTACAGCATTCACTAACTTCCCTGAAAGAGGGTCTAAGATTGCAGGCTGAAATACTAGTTGTGCATACACTCCACCCATTGGGACAAATTGTTATTTTTATTTTCTCAGTTATTATTTTATTGCTATTTATTATTTGTATCATTGTAGTGCCTAGAAGCCCGAGTCATGAACCAGGACGCCACTGTACTAGATGCTGGACAAAAACAGAATACAAAAAAAACCAGATCCTGCCCCAAGGAGTTTAAAATCTGTGTATAAGATAAGAGACAACAGGTGGACACAGACAGAAGGGGGAGTAGAAGGAAACAATATTGGCAAGTTTGATTGGCACACCACAAGCCTAAAAACTGTCAAACCTCTCCAATGCCATGATACCTATGGTTCCAACAGCATACAATCCAAGTAATTAGGGTTAAAAACAGATTAGCTTTAACTGATTCATTTTGGATTTACATCAGCATAACTGAGAGCACAGACTAGCTCATTGATTTCAGCAGGAAGTGCATGTGCCTGCATGATGAAAAAGGGCTTGTCTACACTTAGATCTCCTCGACCTAAGGATGTCGAGGAGCAGCAATCAATGCATCGGTGGTCGATTTAGTGGGTCTAATGAAGACCCGCTAAATCAACCACAGATCACTCTCCCATCAACTCCTGTACTCCACCGGATGGAGAAGAGTAGGGGGAGTCACCAGAAGAGCATCTCTCATCGACATCACGTAGTGTGGATCCCGCTGTAAGTAGGTCTAAACTACATTGTTTTGAGTTATGCTATTCACATAACTCAAATTGCGTAGCTTAGATCGAATTTCCCCTGTAATGCCGACAAGGGCAAAGTTCTGGCTCAGGTTAGATTGAAGAATGAGCAGTACAAGGAACTAGTTTAATCTTCCACAGCCTCAGAAGACTTGTGCATAAGCATGTTATTGGAGGCTGCAAATCACTGAGTATCTCAGGATCACACTAAGTGGGCTTCTGCCAATTATACCTGAACTACACTCTCCGGGCCAGATATTCAGGTGTATAAATCATCATATCTCCATTGACTTCAATGGAGCTACTCTGATCAGGTCATAAATACAAAGCCTATGTTATCCTAATTATTGTAGGAGAGGAGTTAAATGAGAATTATGTAAGCATGAGGACATAAAAGGGGGACCACTTCTTCACTCTGTTACACTAGTGTAACCACTGACTTCTGAAGGATTACTCTAGATTTACCCTAGTGTCACTGAGAACAAAGTCCGACCCAAGGAGTTTTGTCTTGTGGGATGAGACTCAGGACTCCTAGGTTCTCTTCTCATCTCTGCCACAGACTCCCTTTGTGACCTTGGGAAAGTTGCTTAACCCCATATATAATACTGGGATAGTAATTATTCCCTACCTGCCAGAGGGTTTGTGGGGTTCAATTAACCAATGTTTGTATGATGCCTTGAGAATGTTGGATGAAAGATGCTGTGTAAGTGAAGTAATTTAAGTCAATGAGCTCTGACAGTTGGCACGGATGAAGATCTTCCCCTGTGATTTTGGCAGGATTAGGAGGAGGGTTAGTTGAAAGGAGAGGAAATCAAGGAGGCGCTGGAAATAAGATAATAAATGAATCAAAGGAGTTTCCCTTTCCCTTAATAGTAATTAGCACTTTTCATCTCCCATACACTCTGTCAACATCCATTAATCCTCAATACCCCTGCTGCCCCCCATAAAAAGGAAGATCTGTATTAGTATCCCGAATTTACAGATGGGAAAGTAAGGCACAGATAACATGGCTTGTCCAGTGTAAGGAATGGGATTGGAACTTCTGGCTCCCAGGCCTATGCTCAAGATTCTCCCCTTCTCATGTCTCATTAGATATTTTAAACTTTTTATTACATTGGTCTCTGACTGAAAGTCTCCCTGACTGCTCTTCATGCCCTGCTGTCTGCAGACATCTCTATCTAATTCACATTTAGCTACAGCCCAGATTCATTTCCCTAATCTTCTCACAGCCGCTCCAGAGGAAAAAGGAGACTCAGGGGAGCACTACTGTTTGAGAAAGCTCTCCCTGTCTCAGTAGCCCCTTCTCTGAGATCCAAGGAGCAAACAATGGTATTTGCTCTTGCAAATATCTTTCACTGCAGCCTGCCAGCTCCACACAGCACCTGGCTGCTCAGCTATCACCACCTTTCAGCAGAAGCAGCTGATATTAGATTACGCTGGGGCAGAGTCTATTGCTCCAAACTCTTTATTGTACATTGTCAGGAGAAATTCACAACTTACTTCTTCCTGTAGGGAAAATTATTGCCATTGCTTCAGATCTCCCATGTGACTCCTGTTAATGTCTGCAAGGTTGAGGTTATGTAACTGCTTTGTCTGAATCCAGTCATTTTGCACAAAGCCTAATCTAGGGTGATATGGTTTCAGCCCATGTTTCTAATGTCCAGGTTTTCAGTCATCCAGTCTGAGAAAATCGACCATGAGTGAGTCTCCACGTATGTGCAGAGGGGATGTTAGCACGTGTATCTAAGCATGTTTAAGTCAGCGCCCTACTTCAAAGTGTAGAAAAGTTTATCTGCTCGTATTGATTAGCTGGAGGCTGCTGTGTGCTACCGTGTCCTAGCAGACGAAGAAGTCACAAGTAATGAGCCAAATTCTGGTCTGAGTTACAGTGGATACCCTTAGTGAATTCAGTGGAATTCAACTTTTTTTTTTTTTAAAGGAGCAGTATTCTGTACACTAATGGTCCTATTACCACTTCTAACAGTGATGATACTGCAGTATTTAGGACAGTTACTCAAGTGCCATCATCTTTTTCTTTTTAATAGTGGTTACTTCAGATTTACACTAGTGGAACTGAAATCAGAACTTGGCCCAGAATGAATAATGGCCCGGGAAGGAACAGAATGGAATAGGGAAAGGGATAGCTTGGTGGTTTGAGCATTGGCCTCCTAAACCCATAGTTGTGAGCTCAATCCTTCAGGGGCCATGTGGGGATTTAGTTGGAGATTGGTCCTCCTTTAAGCAGGGGGTTAGACTAGATGACCTCCTGAGGTCTCTTCCAACCCTGATATTCTATGAAAGAAGGAGGATAAAACAGTACAGAGGCAAACCTCAGCACCTATGTCTACAACACTGCAACAAGCCACCCACATGCATGTCATTTCCCCCCATGGACCACTTTAGCAGACAGGAAGCTGTCATTTCCATGCCAAAACAAAATAATCTATTTCAATTGCAGTCAAAGGGCAAATTTCAACCTGGATTCAATTCCTAAACAACTGGGAAAATAAAATCTCTCTCTCTTTATACAGGCCAAAGGTGCAAAATTAGGATCCAGATCTTCCCTTTCTCATACTTTGTGTTTGGATTTGGAGTGCCAGTTCAGGACCATTTCTACTTTAGATATGAAAGAGACAGATGATCCAGTTCAGATAATATGAATATCCAACCCAAACCTATTCTCAGCTTCAAAGAAACCGAGAAACATTATTGTTATTTCTTCCCTCTTTGGTTCCTAAAGTGTAAACCCTTTGAGAAGAGCAGTTCTGCTGTATTTCCAAAACGTTAGTGCTTGTCCAGACTGAACCTCTGAACATTTTGAGTGTCATCTGTCACAGCAAGCACGGAAAGAGTGCCCTTTGGTAAAGGAAATCTGGATTCTAACACTAACTTCCTATGTAACCTTGGGCAAGTTACAGCCCCTCTCTGTGCCTCAGTTTCCCCATCTGAAAAAATGAACTAATGATAATCCCCCTGGATTGTCAGATTAAATTATTTAATTAACACAAAAGTGCTTTGATGCCATTGGACGGAAGGTTCTATAGAAAGACAGACCATATTTACACCATTAAATTCTCTGGAGAATGCAGATGGCGTGTCTTATTTACTTACAAAAGAGAAACAAGGGGATTTACTAAGAGGTTTTGATTGTCATCACAATAAGTATTAGAGAAATAAAATTACTCCAATATTATGATGGTAGGGAAAAACGAGACAGATAAATGCATATATTCATTAGGGACTGGAACTTCATAACATTTGTGCAGCACTGTAGGTGAAAGCAATGGATTGTTTTCATCTGGAAACGAGCACTGATCTCCCCTCTCAATTCTGTTTGTCTGGAAAACCAAAATAGAGAGCAAAGAAGTAGCAATTACCATGAGAGAGAAGAACAAAGGACAACTGCTGGATGTATTAGACAGTAAGGAAAATTGCTACCTGGCTTAAAGCATGGAGATCGAATTCTCTCTGCAGCAGAAAAAGAGCCAAGCCATAAACGCAAAGTCCAACTGCATTAGAACACAAAAGGCAGTAAGTCCAGATGGACCAGAAAGAGACTGCAAAGTGTCACCCTGGGAGAGAACCAGAACTGAGTTTGGACAAAGACCATTGGAGAAGTTCTGCTAACAGCTTGGACTGAGGTTTGTAGCCCTCGAGCGACTCAGAAATGATGCTCGTGTCATCCTCCTTTTTCTACAGCTGTAGGGTTACCATGTGTCAGTGATGATGAGTTTTGTGTAACAAACAAGAGGAGAGAGGGAATTATTAAAATGGTGGAAATGAGGCAAATAAAGGTCATTTAAAAAAATACAATGCCTTTGGTGCAACAAGACAACTCTGCTAAGTTGAGTGGCTCTGGTGTCAAGGAAGGTAACTTCGGTTGGCACCTGACCCTTTGGAGACAATCAGATATGGGACAGCCCTAACCCTGCTAACCTGAGAAGACCCTCTTTGGGCATGTCTACACTGCATCTGGGAGCAAGTCTCACAGCCTGGATCCACAGACCTGGGCCAGCAGGACTCGTGCTAGCACTCTAAAAATAGCTGTGTTGATGGTGCTTCCACACTGTGGCTCACTCTGGAGCTCAGGCTCTCAAACATACCCCTCTCCTCCACCACAGACTTCAGAGCCTGAGCCTCAACATCTACACAGCTATCTTTAGAGTGCTAGCACATGCCTCTGGCCCCAGGCTGGGAGGCTCACTCCCAGATGCAGTGTAGAAATGCCTTTGGGGTTCGGAAGAGATTCCCCCTCCAGGGAATGAACCATGGAGTTTTCACGTCCCTCTAGAGCACTGAGTTGGGATGATCTGAAAGGCTCTGGAGGGCACATATCACACAAGTGATGAATAAATGGCATCGATGGGCTCTGGTCCTTCAAGTCTTCTATTCCTGGATTTCTCCGTTGCTGTACCACCGCTGGCTTAGAGGGGAAGTCCTTGGCAAATAAAAATTATAAATATAGCACAAAGCCCCAAGGAAAAGGGGTTAGACAGTATGAGGAAAGGGGAATAAATCAACCAGAAGCAGGGTGCAAGCAGCACTTGAGCCTGTCCGAGGTTAACACTGACCACTTATTCTGAGTTAAAGAAAGGCTGCCTGGGGACTGTGGTCAGAACAAAAACTGTTTGGGGTGGCACCTCCTCTACACTATGCACATTCCTCCAGGCGGGGGTCAGGAGGAAGCCACAGGCCTGTGATCAAGTAGCACCAGGTCCGGCCTAGTGTGAACTGCACTAGGCCTTTGCACACTCCATCCAAAACAGCACCATTGTGCTGCTGGGATGTCATGCTACTCCGCCACACAGCCTAACAGGGAGTCTCACGCCACAATGTCCACACACCCCCAAGTCCAGCCTGACTACTCTTCTACCCACTGGCAGGAGCTCCTCTTTTCAGCTTTACATTCCCAGCTCAGAGACAGAGGAAAAGCCCGTCAAAATTCAATCCCAAAACCTCTGGTGAGTGTTCCATTGCGTGTAATGTCTCTGCCTTTCCGGCAGTAGGTATTAGATAGGGCAACTCAGGCATAGCCCACTGACACGAGCAGCAGCCAAATTACTCATTTAGTTGGTCTGATTTTTATTACATTCTACCTCCAGGCACATAATCAGACTTCTATTCACCTAACTGCTTCATTCTTTAACAAGCTATTCATCTGAAGAGGTTTCACTGCAGGATTTCCACAGTACAGGCCTTTCTTTGTGTGCATTAGAGGTGGAATTTGCTGTTTCGGTGTCGTGCTTTTGCTCATTAAAAATAATTTCCCAGCGAGTTTGGTTCCTGTAGCACTTCAGTAATATTGAAGGCTCTAGCACTGCATTAACTCCACAGAAGAAGCTAAACACCAGCAAGGAAAATTAAAAGAGGGGGGAAGGGGGAGAGAGATAGGCAGACAGACAGACAACCTGGCAGGATGAGAGAGGCTGCTGGCACAATTCACCGCTTTTTTGTTTGTTTGTTTTTTTTGTTTGTTTTTTACAATTTCAACAGATAATACTGATGTTTGTTTATTTTTTATTTCTTATCAATGTAATGTTCACAGTTGTGGGAAATTATGTGTGGGGGGTCAGTCAAGACGGAGGGTCAGACAATAATTATTTAATGATGTTGAATTTCAAAAAGTAAAAGCTTTATAAACTAATCAAATACATACTGTTGCCTATCTGAACATTTCAATTATTATCAATGGAAATATTTTGTCATCGGTTTGTGTGTGTACGGTGAAATCTACATTTACTGATAAAACTCTAATCATTCCAAGCCTACTTAGAGCCAAGCCCAGGTGGGTTGCTGCCCTCTGAGTTGTGATTCTGATCTCCCCATAAAATGCCTCTTCCTGACTGTACATTCTTGAATGTTCCCTCGCCACATGCTTTTGTCCCTTACTAAACAAATTGATTCTCTCCTTTTTTCACTCCTAACTATTCTGTATTACACAAAGTTACCCTCCTATACTGTCTTTGCACCTCCTCCTGTTTCCCCTACTATTTATAACTTGAGTATTTACCAGAGATTGATTGGAGCCTGCACCCCGGATCTGAAATTCCCTGCCCCAATCTTTAGTGAAGTTTGATGCTGCCACATCCCCTAGAGTATTATAATAAACAACCTAGCATGTATGCAGTACCTCAGTTGTGTGTCATTGGCCTTATACTGCTAACAACAGCTGATGGTGATTCCACTTCAGCTGTTGTGCTTTCAGAACAGAGGGATCAGGGTTTTATCCTTTTTCATCAAGAAGTTCCATATGACCATGGTATTGAGCAGAGACGTTGCATCCTTGGATTTGTTACAATATTTAACGTAAATCCACAACTTCCAGCATAGCTCCCCAATGTGGTATAAATACGAGAGTTAGCAGGGTTTTGAGGTGTATAACGATTATTCCAAGATGCAAAACTTGTTAATCTCCCCTCTGCTGCGACTTAACCACAGATGCCAGTAAATGATCTATTTCTAATAGACAATGTAAAAAATGAGTCCCGTTATTCAATAAACCATAGGCTCAAACACATTAATCCTCAGTGTAAACCAACTGCCCTCACTGGGCTTTTCCTCAGGATTAATTTGGCCTAGTCTCTTTAAAACCAACTCCAACCACCTCTGTAGTGTGTAAGTGTTAGCCACTTCAACGAATCCAGCATGATAAAATGGCACTTATTATTTTCTAAATAGTACAAAACACAGAGAGGGACAGCCTCTAGTGGCACATCCGGGCATAGAGGAAACATTGCAGCCAGTTCCTGCTCAACATAAAGGGACCAAGTAAGAGATTCAACAAGAAACTGCTTCTCCTGCTTTGGCGAAGGTGTTTCCCCTCTCACCCCAAGAGACAATGTGGTGGAAACCTTATTGCTCAGGACAATTAAAACTAGACTACAAAAAACCCTGGGGAATGTACTGCAGGGAACCCTCCTGCACTGGCTGAGTTCCATTCTATGCATCCGAAGAAGTGAGCTGTAGCCCACAAAAAATTACGCTGAAATAAATTTGTTAGTCTCTAAGGCGCCACAAGTACTCTTGTTCTTTTTAAATAGGACCTAATAGGTCTTTTCCATCTCTAATCATCTTGATAAGAGGTGTCATAGACAGTGAGAGTGCAGGTCCCCAGAGAGTCTACTGGGATGACAAATGAATTTCAAAGCTGACCCTCTGGGCTTGGCAGGTGTCAATACCCATTACCTTTTCCTGTTTTGTTTCCAATTTTTGCCTAATGGCTCCTTTGACCCATTTGTTGCTTTGTGGCTCTTTTGGACTGCTAGGTGAGAAATGGTCCTTCCACCTGGCTTATACCCTTATAGCTCTCTTTGCCACTTGTATAGGCTGAGCTGGCAAAGTCAGAGTTTTGTGGAGAGGGCAAGGGGAAAACTTGTGGAAGCAGCTCCAGAAAACTATGCTGCAGATGAAGCTGGATCTCTGGGGAGAGCTACTAAAAGGACGTGGCACAAACAAAAACAAGAGATGACGTGGAGATCCTTTGACAATCTCTGCACAGGATTAATCTGTAATGTGTCTGTACAGTTGCTTATGTGGGAATTGAGAATACAAGGTAGTTGCTTATCATCTCAGGCTGGACCACCGGGATAATAATAACATCCAGAGAGCACTTTTGGCCACAGGATGTCAAAGCACTATACAAAGGCAAGACCCATTGTTATAGTATTCTATCCCCAATCTGAACTTTATGGTCCAAAGATGGGGTACTAGCATGAATTTCTTTAAGCTTAATTACCAGCTTAGATCTGATATGCTGCCACCAATCAGGACTTTGAGTGCCTGATAAACTCTGGTCTCCCCAAAACCTTCCCTGGGGACCCCCAAGACCCAGACCCCCTGGATCTTAACAAAAGGAAAGTAAACCCTTTCCCTCACCGGTGCCTCTCCTAGGCTTTCCCTCCCTGGGTTACCCTGGAAGATCACTGTGATTCAAACTCCTTGAATCTTAAAACAGAAGAATTCCACCTTCACCCCTCCCCTCTTCCCCTCACCCAGAGGCAATACAGATTCAAGCTCCGTGAATCTAACACAAAGAGGAAATTTATCCTTCCCTTCTCCCCACCAATTCCCTGGTGAGTACAGACTCAATTCCCTTGAGCCTCAACTAGGGAAAAAATCAAACAGGTCTTAAAAAGCAAAACTTTTAATAAAAAGAAAAAAAAAGTAAAAATTATCTCTGTAATCTAGATGGTAAATATTACAGGGTCTTTCAGCTTATAGACAATGGAGAAAAAGCCTCCTTAAGCAGAAATACAATTTAAAATACCTTCAGCCAAATACACATTTAAAACTCTACCAGCCAGATACGCAGTTGCAAATACAGAAAACAATTAAAAGACTGTAACCGTCTTTCTATTCAATATTCACTATTCTGAATATATAAGAGACTGTAGCAGGAAAATTGGCAAGAAACCTGGTTGCATGTCTAGTTCCTTTCAGGACTCAGAGAGAACAAAGCAAAACCCAAAAAACACAAACAAAGGCTTCCCTCCACCGAGATTTCAAAGTATTTTGTTTCCTGATTGGTCCTCTGGTCAGGTGTTGTTTGTTAACCCTTTCCAGGTGAAAGAGACATTAACCCGTAGCTATCTGTTTATGACACCCATTCTCTCCATTTTCCAGTTAAGGAAGGCAAAGAGAAATGGGGTGACTTGACCACGGTCTCACAAGATCACACAGTGGGTAGCACTGAATTCTTACTGCCACTTCAGTGTCCTATCCTTTAGGATGAGTCTGAGCAGTGTGATATCAGGTAAAAGTTTGGAATGGTGACATCTGTAGGACAGTGGAATAGTTTCCCAAGGGAGGTGCTAGAAGCCCCTTTGCTCTTGAAGTATTAGGCTGGACCAAACAAAGTTCCTGCGCACTGACAGCAGAGATGGATGAGACTGCAGCCTTTTCTCCACCCCCTACTTCCCATGATTCTCTCTGACATGCCCACTCTTCATTCCAGTGAACACAGTAGATGGTTTTTGGTGTGTATTTGCAAGAACAAAATAAGGGTGTCTACACTGGGGTAACTTTATCACAATGTGCTTTCAAATTATCAGCTAAATCCTGGTCCTATTGAGGTCAGTGATAAAATCAACAAGGAGTGAGATCTCGCCTTAACTCCATTCACCTGTCCCATGTGCCTTCTACAGTTTCAGTCACTCCTTTTTCTATTCAGCAAAGATCTCTACATTTTCACAAGGGCCAGCCTCCCTAGTTCACAGCCCAAATGCTTCTTCTGTAACTTAGTGCGACAGTAAAGCTTAAATCCTGAATCAATTCTTTGCTCCAGTGATGCACCATGGCATCACAAGAAGAAATACACTAGAACCAAATCCCCTCTCCCACAAATCCTCTCCCACACTTCATGGTATCTAATTCAAACTTGATTCTGGACTGAAATTGTACAAATGGATCCTATCCTTACAATGGGACAAATTAAAATCATGTCCAATCTCTGACTTTGGAGCATTCAAAATATGAATACTGATCCATATTTTGTAGCTTGAATTCAGCTTTAGTAATAAGCACAGGACTGTGGCTTCAGATAGATTCAAGGAGAAGCAGAGTCTGGAGGGAGAACAACTTCCCACCTCCCTTTGATACCAAAAACGACCCATCATACTAAAGTGGTTCTGGAACATATGTTCTTCTGCTTTCCTAGAACACAGTGGTATGGATGAGCACACTGTATTCAGTGCGTGCCACCCATCCTAGTTCACAGAATGAAGACTGGCTTTAGCACCAGAGGTTAGGTATTGATTTCAGTGACATCTGTGTAAACCCAGAGTACTTCCAGTGAGGTCACCGAAATTCTAGTACTCCAGATTTAGGCCAATATGAGATTAGATTCAGGGTTTAGGTGCTTATTTTTGCAAACCCAATTCATTCTTCCAGGTCACTGGAAACCCTCCTAAATTAAGCAAAAGGCTCTTAGCAATGACTAATCAGCACAACCTCTTAGGAAAGAGTACAGATTTATTACCCTTGTGCACTATGCAATAATTTCCCTACACATACCACACACTCGAAGTACGTGATGGTGTGGGTGCCACAAAATTTTTATAATCACGAGTCTAAGGTGACCAAATTAGTCACAACTTTGATTTTTATCTCCCTCCGCTTTTCTCTCTTTAACGTACATTAGTTGCTATGGAAACAATATCACTGGAATGGGAGGAGCTTTGTGACATCCAGATAAACTGAGTGTTTCTACTAAACGTTACACCCATTGTATGGAGCTTCAGTCAAAATCTAACCACTGTGTATTATCCACTCTAAGTACAGTACCCTACACACAGTCTTTTCAGAGTCAGTCTGAAACATGTTTCTATATAAATCAACAGAGTTAACCTAAAAATCTTAATTGTTCATTTCCTTTCTCTTGACTAGTCATAGGTTTCCTAGGTTTTATCGTCCCACCTGGATAACACAGCACACAACACAGACTACAGCAGGGCCTAGCAATGTGAAATTCCCAAGTAAGCTGAGAGATATGACATGATACTAGAGGAAGACCCTTCGGCTGAATCTGGTATCACCATTAAGATGTTTCTTTCCCAATGTTCTTCTTTTGCAAGGAGATGGCTAGAGACTGTTTCCTCCCTAATGGGTCAAGGGAGTCAGCTAGCAACCAGGCCTTTGCATCACCTTTAATATCCCTCTTAGAGAAGAGCCTGAAATACAGATTCAGATCAGAACCAAACTCCCTCAAAATTCAGAGTTCTTTTTAGCTTTGGGGTCCTCAAATTCTACAGCCTGAAATGGGAACCTTTCCATAGGAAATCCATGCTGCAGCAGATCAATGGCTCATCCGTTCCTGTATCCAAAAGTGACCAAATCGAGATTGCTTTGCAGCCAGGAGTAACCAACCCTCTTCCCTACCATCACCCACCCATAGGTGATCCCAAATTGTTCCATACTATGACCTGGTAGGGTTAATTTACTCCTGACTGTAGTTTGTGATTAAGGATGGGAGAATCAGTTTAGAAAACTTAAGAATACTCTCAAATCTTCACCTAAGGTTAGAACCTTTTGGAACTTCTGAAATGCTCACGTGACATTTACCTGCCCTTTCTTCGTTGTTCTATATTTTGGCCAGCTGCCGAAGCAGAAGTGCCAAGACATCACAAGAAAGGTTGTTCTATGCATATTTCCATCAAGGACAAGAAGTGTGGGAAATCTCATTGGAAACTATGTCCTCACAAACATCCCATCCTTTATTTTCGACATTTGAGAATTTTTTTAAGTCATTATTTATTAATCATAATCTGTGGATAATCACCATTTTGAAGAAACTATTCTGTATCCTGTGAGCTTAGATCCTCAACATTATTTTGAGTCAATATATCACCACGTCATGGCACTGCATTGTTTTGTGATGATACTCATACAATATTGTGGTATCATGTTGCAACAGGCTTGCCACTCAGGACAGAGATTTAGGAGTGGAAACCCTATATCAAATGCACACACTGAATCTGCTGCTCTCTGCATCACTTTCCGGCTGCCCTTGTATTCTGTGCTCATGGGACTGGGAAGAGAAGTCTGCAGAGATAATAACTGCAATTTGGAGGGCTTCTCTTTCCTTCATTTTCTGTGCTCACTTGCTGAGGTGACACTAACTGCAGAACAAGACTTCACCTCAGGTGGCCTCACAAACAGAGATGCCTGCTTCTGAATGTTTACTCTCTGATGCTTGACCTTGGCTCAGCAGGGGTTAAGAGGTAATGCATGGTAGTGAGGAAAACAGGGTGTTCTAGGGGTTAAATCACAGTATTGGGATTTGAAACATGGGTTCTGTTCCCAACTCAACACTTGCTTGTTGTGAAGCCTTGGACAACTTCCTCTGTGACTCAATTTCCCACCTTGTGAAATGCAGCTAATCAAGCCCTCATTTATAGCTGCTTTGAGGCCCCTAGATGACAACAGCTCCATAGGGGTGAAGTAGCATTCTTATTATGATTAATCAGAGAGCTGGACAAACACCTCAGACTATATCTGCTGGTTGAATAACTGTAACACTTAGAATCATTTTTCCAGTGCAAATATGATGAGTTAAAATTCATTTTCTGATAATATGCTCTATATTTGCTTAACATTTGCTCTTTTCACTAATTCCTCAATTTTCACTCATTCCGCTTAGCAAATTGTTTGCTATAATATTCAGAGAAAAAATTAACAAAAGGAGATTCCGGCTTGTCATAGAACAACTGCACATCTTTTGAGAGAGGGTATGACAGAGCTCAGAGCCTCTTGCTCTGAAAGGCCTCGACCACTTCAGCTATCTGAGAATTAAAGAATAGATGGTATGACACAGAGTAGATCAATTCTGATTCCACTCAGTAGAAGGCAGTGTTACAGAAGCATACTACCCATCTCAGACCTCACTGATCCTTTTTGCTTTGAGCTACATGTAATAATCAGTGTATGAATTCTTTTATACCAGCTATATTAAGGGGCTGCTTAAATTATCTTTTCATGATATTCATGAAATTATTCTTGTTCTTCCAGAAGTGGGAGGGGTTTTTCCCAAATACTGTCTCTATAAACATTGTAAAGATAGAATAATACTGTTTTGTACTTAGTAGATAGAAGAAGGATCTTCTCTTCTCCTCCTCCTTTTCTACTTCCTTTTCTCATTCTTTTCTGTGTCCATTTTTCCCTCCGTTTTCCTCTTGTAGTACCTTGTGCCTGTGTAACTTGGAATGCTCACCTAAGAAAAACCTAGTTCATCAGTTTCCCTCTCTTTATTACTCCTTTTTTATCTGTGCCTTTTATTTCCTCCACTTTCTCGCCTGATTGTTTCTTTATGTGCCTCCTTGAATATGTCATTATTCAAAAAAAAAAGGGAAAAGAAAAACACACTCATTGCATTTTAGCTCTATTCATACAGGTTTATATTCTTACAGCAATATAAGAATAATTAAAAACAGACTGATTCTATCACCCATAGATGTAGCTCTTTCTTCCACTTATGTTAGATGCTTACATCAAATTTGCTCCTGTCTCCAAGCCTTTGAGTTGCTTCCCCTCTGTATATGTCACCTTAAGACCTTCCTTTTCTCTGGAAGTAATTGAAGTGTTTTGTGACACAACGTATTAAGGGCACGATATAAAAATAAACCACATTGTACTGTAATCGCATAGTTACCTGACGACATAGATTTACATGAATTACACCAACACACAATGATTAGGTAGGAACCACTGGAAAGGACAAAAACCCAACAGAGAACATTCAAACCGGAAAAGCTCCAGGAGGAGGATGTTAATGTCAGCAGGGGAGGTGCGTAAACTGTTCACAATGGATAGAGATAAGGAAATGGGTTGGTGATAACTCTCTAAAAGTCTAAAGGACACTGCAGTTCAGAACTCCAGTTTTAGCCCTACCAACAGCATGAAGCAGGCAGGTTTGGGAAGCCAATAGGCTCGCCTCTCCTCTCACACTGGCATAAATCAGGAGTCATTCCAATGAAGCCAATGGAGATACAGCAGCATGATCGAGAAGCTCATTGCTTAAAGCAACATGGCTCAGCCAGGAAGGCGTGGAGGCCTCAGTCTCTGTACAGAGCAGGAATCAGAGGTTTCCAAAGCTGCCCTTGTGTTTTCTTCCTCTTCCCTTCATGTAGGCAACCCCTGTCCTTTGACATACATGGAAATGGATAAATACAAGGCCCATGATCCATAACTTTATGCAGTCAGGGGCTAGAAGCTCAGTACTAGTGTCAGAGTCTATAGCCTTGTGCACACAGAAGGAAGATATAAATCACTTTGCTATGTCTCTGGCAATAAAACAAAGGAGAAAAAGGTCACACAAGACAATTTGTCCTTTAGGCAGTTATCAGACACAATGGAGGCAGGGGAAAAGAATGGGAAAGTCTAGTGTATGGAGACCAGAATTAAACCCCAAGGGGTAATCTGTGCCCCTTGCAGGAGGATCTTTGATTGTTTTTCTGACTGTTCAAATCAAATACTGTATCTTCATCAGAATTCCCCATTATTAATGACTGAACAAATAGTCCCACTCTGCAGCCCAGCAGAAGGTCAACCTTCAAAGCAGTTTTACATCAGTAGAAGCAGGTGGGTGGAGGTGAAGATGCAGTGAAGAGATGATACAATTTTCAAATAAGAGAAAATTACCTGGTCCCTAAACATTCATGTTTCGGACCTATTACAAATCTTGTAGACACTAACACTGCAGGAATTGCAAACTTGCAGAGAACAGCCTGAATATTGTCTTCTGACCAATAGCAGCAGTGTGGTCTAGAGGTTAGAACAGGGATAGTGAGCCAGGACTCCTCAGTTCTATTCCTGAATCTGCCACTGATTTACTCGGTGATCCTGGTCAAGTTACTTAACCTCTCTGTGCCTCAGTATCCCAATCTGTAAAAAGGGCCAGTAATAATTTAAACTGCTGAGAGTTCTTCAGACAAAAAGTGCTATGTATCTGCCAGGTATTATGAACAACCCATGACACTTGCATAGAATGTGTCAGACTCCACATTCCTTACTCAGGACTGGGCTCTCTCTCTCTGGAAAAACAGCTAAGGTCAAGGCATTTTAAAGGTATTCATTTCTACTCATCCCACTTCTCCAACCTCATTCCCTACTTTCCTGTATAACTACTGTCATGTAAACCACTCAGAGAGGGACAGAACTCTGCTATGTACTTATCAAAGCAGGTGGTGAATGGCTCTGAACTGTAAATGGAACTGAAATGACACCTTCTGGTTTGATAGGGCATGTTGGCATCTCACTGTAGTGCTTTGCAATTGGCTGTTCATTTATTGGCTTGTATCATTTTACTAGGGGGGGAAAAACTGATCCAGTAAATCCACACAGTAACAAATTTAAAGTAATTAGTATTCCTGTAAAAGGGTCAGCACGCACCTCTTGTGAGTGCCCCCTTCTGGTCAGGTGTAAACCTGCTGTTTATTAGTTTGGACCAGGGTGCCACCCACCTCTTGTGGCAAGTCTTCAATCACTCAGCTCTCTGACCGAGACACACACACCGTCTTTACGTGGCACAAGCAAACCCCTTCCAGGGTATACAGTCTCTACCTTCTCACAGCCCTGATTTGGGGCTGTACCACCAAGACCTCCTCCCTGAAGACACTGTCTTCTATACCAGTCCAACAGGAGCCCATTGCGGTACCATCAGTTGGTGTGTTCTTTCCGGTATCTCTCCCTGGGCTCAGTCTTTAACCAGATGAGCCAGGCCCATCATGGTACCTTCGCTTGGTCTGTCTAGGCTCTGGGCTTAATCCTTGCTCAGCCCGCTGCCAGTCAGGAGCTCCTCCTTAGCTCCCCCAGATTTGCCCTGGGCTCAGTCTTGCCTGCACTGAACTGTACATGATCTTGCTATTCTTCCAGCCAACCAGGAACCCAGGCTTCTCTCTTTCAGCTCCAGGCAGTAACTGACTGCACTATCCCTGTTGCTCCTTTTTATACAGCCCTCAGGCCCCTGACTGGCCACTCCAGCAGCCCCTTTGCCTGGCTGCTCCCCATGTAGCCACTGTAGCCGCCTGGAGGACTTCTCTGGGGTGGAGTGAGGCAGGGCCACGAGGCTGCCAGCAAGGAGTCTCTGGACCTAGTCCCCCTGGTCACAATTTCCCCCCAAAACACACCCTCTTTTCTCTTATTGAGAAGGGGATGGTTTATCTCCAAATGTTTCCACACTGCCATTGTGACCTAGAAAAATCTATCACTTGAAAGTGAAAGTCCCAGGAGCTGCTGTAAGGAGGGATAGCTCAGTGATTTGAGCACTGGCCTGCTAAACCCAGGGTTGTGAATTCAATCCTTGAGGGGCCACTAAGGGATCTGGGGTAAAATCAGGACTTGGTCCTGCTAGTGAAGGCAGGGGGCTGGACTCAATGACCTTTCAGGGTCCCTTCCAGTTCTATGAGATAGGTATATCTCCATATTCTGTCTGACCTCTTTAGTGACCTGGGACGGGCTCTTCCCAGGAACCATCCCATCACTTCTAGGAGAAGAGCAGAGATGACCTCGTTAAACAATAATAACGACACTGTGACCGTAGTCTTCAGTAACCACCCCAATCACATGACATGAAGATGTAGAGTTTGAGGCCACTGCTGCAGAATATTGCAACAGTATGGGATGGGTCCTAGGGAGTGACAGGGAACAAGAGTCCGTTCCCATGGCTGCCTTGGGTTGCACCTTGGTTCATGACCCCTGTCCAGAAGAAATGCCACTCCTGCATACTCTAGTATTTGCCAGTAATGATCCCAAAAGAGTACACCTGATTACATCACTAGTGCCATACTTGGAACTGTTAATGTGGAATAATTTCTTATACTGCCTTCATCACTTTAGTATCTGAGCGCTGGAAACAAAACATGACTTCTCCCTTTTCTTATGGGAGGATCTCAAACCAGTTTCCAAGCACTAGCTAGTTAAGCCTGTGTGAGTATTATTACCACTATTTTACAGGCAGCTGGTGTGCTGTGAGCCTTGCTTCTCACACTGATCAGAACTATCTCATTGTTATCTTGTGCCCTCCCTTCCCCTCTTCCCAAACTGTTTGTTGTATCCACTTGTTGCTCTCATATCATACTTAGAATGTAAGCTCCTCAGGACAGGGACCACCTCTTTTGTTAGATGCTTGCTCAGTGCCCAGCACAACAAGGCTAGAACCTGTATATGTTGTTGAAATACAAATATATCATAATCCACCAGGGTAAACTGAGGCACAGAGAGATTAAGCATCTCTGGTAATAATCTTATCGAACCAGGCCAGATCTGAGCCACCTCAGACAGAGATTCTTGCTCTGACTAACAAAGTCCAGGTTTGAATACATGGAGGAAAAGGACAGGGCATTGCTGGTCAAAGGTCTGGGACTACTGAACCCATTATCTATCTATGAGGTGTCTATCACCATAAGAATCAAAGATCAGATCAGGCCAAGAGCAAATGTTGGCATCTTTTAGAACCCAATGGCTAACATTCGCATGAGGTTGCCGGGACTGTGCATACTAACCTGGCCACTGGATGTGCAAAGGCAGTTGGGCAGGTAGAAGCAGATCTTTGGCCTCTTTTACTGAAAATGTGGGCAATACAGGTCGCTGCACAGACTGATGTGCTAACCAGCCCATCGCCACTAGAAGCCACTGAAGTTTATGTGCCACAGAGGATGATACATGATGTCACCTCCTCCTTCCCTACATTTTGTAAATCACTGAACAGACGGGCTGCATGGAGAAGAAATGATCACAAACCAAGGACAGAAGAAAGCCCCCAAAGGAGTCAGCCACAGCAAATGTTACATCGTCCAGTAATGACTTGTCAAGCTTGCACACAGACTCTGCTTTGCATTAATTGACTATCCCAAAAGATTCTCCACTACTTCCCTGTCTCACGTCTAGTGCTCCAGGCAGACAGAGCATATCACTGTTGTAAGTCAGGAGCAGGAGTAAAAAAGATGTAGAACAGATCTGTACCATTTGTTCTCCTCTCTCACTTCACCATGCCGACACATTTGAAATCAGCTGGTGGCAACACTGCCCTCCCCTCAAGGCATGCTCCCTCGGTGTAACTACAACCCAGAATCACTGACAGCCTGGAGAAATTAGAGAGAGAAAAGAGCTCTTTTGTCACCTAGGCTATTCCCTGGCCGAGGCAAGAGGGATCCCTACAGCATGGTAAACACACATACAGGCAATGAATGCTACTGAAGAAGCATTACAGGGAGACATTGTCTAGTGCTTTATCCAGTTCCAAATAACTCAAGCAATGGGGCTTCTACTATTTCCCTGGGGAAAAGAGGTGATATTCCTCCACCTATGGCTCACACTGTTAGGAGATTTTCCTCGGAAATTCAGCTTCAGACTGAAGTGTCTTTGCTCAGTTTCTGTTTTTCCAAGTTACACCTCCTTTGGCAACATGGCTCACGCTAAACAATTCTTCTCTCTTCTTGATTTTAAATGGTTATCTTATCCCCGCTTAGTCACCTGTTAGTCAGGTTGTATATATTTAGTTTGTTCATACAAATCCACACACCGCTATCTAATTCCCTAAGGAGACGGGAAAAACAAAAAGTGCTTTCAAGCGCACACAGAAAAATGACAGATTGTCCCTTATTGTGTGTGCGCGCACACACACACACACACACACACACACACAGTATGTTCTGGCACATACTTTGGTGTATTTACTGTATCGTGCCATATGTTTAAAGAAATAGACCAGAGGAAGACAGCCAATTTCAGAATGTTTTAAGTCTATTTTACATCTTGTCAAATAGCTTCTAAATATACATGCAACAGAATTCATGGAGTTCATAACACAGCACATATGGGAGCAAGAAACCACTTTTGTGAGTTCATATGTAATGATCATCAAGTGCTTGGAGGCAAGGTTTGTCAGGAGACAAGACCCAGCATTTTTTATGATCAGGAGCTCAGCTGGAGTCTTCTCAGCTTTCTCGAAACATCTCATCATTACACTGTGCAAGCTCAGAGGTTTAACACAAGTATCAGTATAGTTACTCCCCTATTAACACTACAGCATCTCCTTTGTATAGTCACTATCATATTGGTAACTGGAGACCTATCCTCAAAAGCTAGGGTTACCACCTGGCCAGTATATGATTAGCCTGGCCAGGTTTTTTTTTATGGAGTTGCCAGAAAACAAATTTAATCTTCTGGGTTTTTTTTTGTTGTTTTTTTTTAACAAGGGTCTAAAATTTTGCATTATTATCACAATACACTAGGATATCTAATATTTAAAGCTCTGTGTCCAACTAATGATGCTGCAGTGTTCCCCCTTCCACAGTTTTAAGTAAGAAAATGATGTTACCAATCTAATCTGTGTGTTCTTTCTCTAGATACCATAAGTGGCTGTTGGGAGGTGGGGGTTGCAGAGTTGTCTTGTGGTTGGGGTTGCAGTGAGATTGCTTTGTGAGAGGGAGACCTTTTTTGTATTTCAAAGGTGGTAAACCTATTACAAGCAGAAGCCCTGGATGGGTGTGTGAAGGACACAAAGACATATCACATGTTAAAGGGACACAGTCAATTTGGTGACTTGATTACATTGTGTAAGTACCTTCACAGGATGAAAACACTGGGTACAAATGGACTCTTTAATCTCTCAGAGAAATGCCTAACAAAAACTTATGGCTGGAAGCTAAAGCCAGACTAATTCAAATTAGAAATAAAGCACAAATATAAAACAGTGAAAATGATTAACTATTGCAAAAGGCCACACAGAAATGTGGTGGATTCTCCATGTCGACGTCTTCAAGTCAAGATTGGATGCCTTTCTCAAAGACTCTTTATTCATACCTACATTTTAGTTACTGGGCTCAATAAGAGGTAACTCGGTGAAATTCTATGGCCTGTGTTAAGAGGTCAGACTATTGATCTAATAGTCCTTTAAAGTCTATGAATCTATTAAATCAAGTGGATGTTTTAGGAGTTGTAAGTAGTTTCAGATAAGAGTGCCTGTCTCTGCATTCCTCTGCCAATTTTTATGGCCTTATAACTACATCCTCCTATTTTTTAAAAATCTTTGTCTCTTCCATATTTTTGCTGGAAGGGACCCAAACCAGAAGGAGAAAATAACTGACTTGACCATAAAGGGGAAACAATGAAAATGACTACTCACAAAATGCTGTAAAATGTTATGCACGTGGTAAACAAGCAGGAGAAAATATTTCCCTCTCTAACAGTATTGCAAGCCCCAAACATTCAGAAATCATGTGTGGGGCCCCACCGAAAAAATCACCAGATTGGCTTGAAAATTACAAGATCTTTAAAAATAAGAAATTGAGGGTATTTTCATTTTTCTTCTAATTTTTGAGTTTTTAGTGGGTCACACTTTCCAGCTTTTCTCCATAAACAGAAAGACTAAAAATTTATTTTAAAAACAAAAGAAAGAAAGATTGTGAGATTCTCATGTAATGACATGACTCCAGGAGCTAGGACTTTAAGCAAAACATCAAATACTGCGAGATTCAGGATAAATCACAAGAGCTGCTGATGCTGTTTTTATCTCTCTCCGTTTTAGAGATCATAGGTGTTGCTTGTAACAATAGTAGATGAAAATGTTCAAAAAGAAGAAGGGCTTAAGTAGATGTAGTTAATCCCTTACTGCCTATTTTTTGCTACATTTTTGGGCCTGTTTTATGGTTGTCTGTAATTGAAGGGAAATAATAAACCATCTACGAGATATTTTCTCCAGCATACTAGGATTCATGGGGAAATCAAGGCAGACAATTATTCAACAGCAACAGTTAAAGATGTAGTTTGTGTGTTGGGGGGTTGTGGCTATTTGTCAACAGGGAGTCTTGTGCTTTACACTGACCACTGGAATCAGAGTTAGGAAGGAATTCCCTCCCAGGAAATACTGGATAGGACCTCAGTGTCTGTGGTGGCTGCTGAGATGTCCAATAAATCATAGGTGTCCCCTTGAGTCCCATGACAACTTCTGTGGAGCCTCCCAACTGGATTGGACGCTGCAGTACAGTGCAGTAAAGTGCCTGACTCTGCATGGGTCTTTGATCTCAAAGAGTTATTCTCCTCAATTAGCAGCTATGAATGGTGCAAAAAATGCTCTGGAAGTAATTCAATTTTCTACAAGAAATCCATGGCTATCAAGGACTTTATAGTGCTCACTATAATGCACACTATGGCCACACAGAACTTCAGCAGAGATGCTCCAAAAGCACAGGCACCCAATCATGTGACCTAAAGAAAAATCTTCATTAGGTATTAGCAGTACATGGTCCATGATGCAGTTGAGAAGTCCTGATTCCATCTCAAATACCGGTTCATCATACTATTTTCTCAGAACTACCCACTTATCACCAAATGTGTGGGGGGGGGGGGGGAAGCTGTTTTATATTTTTAAAACATGTAAGTGGTTTTCTAACCATAAAATAAAAATTGTTTCCCAGGGTAATCCCAGCTTTGCCACTGACACATGTGTAGCTGGGACAAGTCTATTTACCTCTCCATGCCTCAGTTTCCCTATCCATTAAAAAGAGGCTAATGATACTGACTTACATCACAGAGGGACATTGACGATTAATTCTCAATGGCTGCAAGTGCTTTGAAATCCTCAGACAGACTGCTAGAGATCGGCAAAGTGTTGTCAAAATTACCCTCCTGCCCTGATCCCTGACATAAATGTAACACTCTGAGCAAAAGAAAAACTAACATCATCTTCGCTTCTGTAGCAGCCCTTGGATTGTTACATGATTTTAACCTTCAAGATTCTTTTAGCATTACTGTACAGGAAAAGAGACAGGGCGGGGGAGAGAACTACACTCAAATTTACCTGGATTCATTTTTCAAACTTTTCTTTTCCCTTTTAATAGCCATTTTAGACCCTTTGCACTGACCCTTATTAACCATCGTTGCCAGACCTTGCACTGTTGTTTAGAAGTCTCTTTCCTTCCGCCTTCTGCGACTGCAGCTTCCTGCCTGTCTGTGTGTAGGTAGGAGAAACAAATAGCAATGACAGGACAAAAAGCCCCTCCCATCCCCCACCCCGATAGGAGAAGATTGATGGTGGCAAATGGAGAAGTGTCACAAAGCCAGCCTCACGCTTGCCAAACTCCAAGGCCACATTTGTCATCCGTGGCGATTTCTCCCTGGTGCAGGCTCCTTGTCAAAGGGACCAGTTCGAGCGTTCAGCTGGCAAGGAGATGTGGGGGTGAAGAAGTGAAGATAACATTCTTCATTACTCATTCCAGAAAAGGGGAAGGGGGAATAAAAGAGCCAGCACGGCGCAGTCTTGATTAATTACCAGTCTTGGCAGTGACAATGAATGCAAAAGGAGGAGAGTCAATTTCATAGCTATGCACACACACAGCGAACACACCTTCAGCGAGAACATCTGCTAAATGAGGCAGATGCTTTACATCCAGATCCCAAAAGTCCGGGAGCTAAGAACAAAGAACACCACAGCTGTCTGCTCCCCCACACTTCCTACCTGTGCACCATTAGGCTGGGCCTCAAACCACTGTGACATGCAAAACTTAGGGCCTTTCCCCAGGTTGGGGCATTTGGCCTTCAAACTGCAGCATGTTGCTCAGAGAGTTTCCAGTGGTAAGTGGGATGTACAGTTTGAAAACAGGGGTTTGTTTGTGGAAACCAGAGATTGGCCCAAGCTCGACCTGATCACTCCCAAAGTCTGGAGGTGGTTTGGCCTTGAAGTTTTGATTCTGACCCATCTTTACTGTAAAAGCGGCAAAGACCTTGTCTGGACTAGGAAAATAACCTATTACTTATAGGGTTGCCAGCAACTGATTCCACCTCCCCCCTCATTGTTTTAAACAATGCAGAGTGTGGTTATGTTAAGAAAGCAACTCGTTTAAAATGCCATTGTGGGCCTCCTATCAAGTGTGCTTAGTGTAGAAAATAATTGTCTCCTCCCCAATGCACTTTATTAATAGTTCCCATCCAGTTAAAGAGATGCAGCTTGTGGGCTGTATGAACTTGTTTTCTCTCTCACATTTGCACTGATTTTCGTAGTCCTGGTTCTGTGGTGTGTAGCTGGTGACGTGAACCTGTGAAGATTTATCCACCAAAATCAGTCTCCAAAATCATCAAAATCCAAGCTCAAGCCACGGATGTTTGTTGTTTCCAAACATCTAAGGGGCTGATTTTTAAACTCCTCATGGGAGTTAGATGCCTAAAAATCTTTAAAAATCTGTCCCTCAATGTCTTTCCCTTCTCCACTCATTGAGGATACCCACATTACATCCCCTCCATCTGATGCCCCAAGGCGCATCCACCGTCCTTCTGGCCTGCCAGCAAAGCCCACCAACTCCTTTCCTTAGTCAATAGGCGCATTCAGTCACTGTGAACTCCATCTTCTCACAGAGGCTGAGCTCATTCTACTCACAGGAATCCCGGCTCCAGAGGAAGAGCATGGGAACAAGCTCTCTAACCCTAAGATGGCCAAAAGGGTCTGGTAAAATAACAACAAATCCATGACAGCTTCAAACCTCCAAGTTGACATTCCACTGCTCATTGTGGCTATTTACAACTTCATGGCAGCAACAGGAATGGGACTGAGGCTGTAAGCTCTTTGAGATCGGGACTGAATTATGTTATGTGTGTGTATAGCACAATAAGGCACAGATTCTGGCTGGGGCCTCTAGTTGTGACTGCAATACAAATGACAAGTATATAATGACAATAAACATTGTCGCCTCACACTTGAGCCAATGGAGAATCTCTATTTGAGAATCAGTTATGATGCACAGTTGAGTAGTTCTGATTCCAGTCAACAGAGGGCAGTTGCATGCACACACTACATTATAAACAAGAAGGACTCCCTGAATTTTAACCCAAAACTTAAAGTGAACCTTTCTGATGGTTGAAAAAACATTGGTTAGCTTTCCCCTTCCCTCTCCCACAATGTCCATGTCTGTAGCCAGTGCTGTAGTCTCACGTGGAATTGGGAATGAAAATGCCAAAAAGCAAAAAAGAAAGATTGCTCCCTGTAGTGGGGTCGTCACCCGCTCCGGCTGTAAAGGGCTTAAAACAGCCCAGGACAGGGCTGGGGCTGAGAGCAAGCAGTTCCCAGGCTAATTGGGGAAGCAGACTCAGCAGCGGCCATGCCCCAATTGGGGCTCAGCTCGCCCTTATAAGAGGGCAATGGGCCAGGAGCAGAGTCAATCTTTCTCTGCCTCTAGAGAGGGAAGGGCCTGGCTGCTTAGGAGCTCACAAAGTACCCAGAGTAGAGCAGGGCTGAGGGAAGGCCAGAGGAGCTGGGAAGCTCCAGCCTGGAAAGCCGAAGGCTGTAGGCCTTGACAAAGGCCGAAAAGGTACTGGGGTTGCAGAGGGCAGCCCAAGGGTAGGCTCAGGCAGCAGGTCCAAACCCCCCTTGCCTGTGATGAGTGGCTTGTACACTGCAGTCTGTCCCAGTGCACGGGGGCTAGATGGTGACTTGCAGTAGCCTGATACTGAGGTGAGGTGGGGAGATCCAGATACTGTGGGGGTACTGCCAGGGGGCAGACCCCAAGAGAAAGGGGTACCAGGGTCTGGAAGGGCATCGCCCCGTTACACTCCCATAGCCAGGGCCGGTGCAACCATTTAGGCAAACTAGGCGGTTGCCTAGGGCGCCTAGTGGTTGGGGGCGCCTAAAAGTCCCCTCAGGCGAGGAGGTGGAGTGGAGGTGAGCTGGGTGGGGGGGTGCACGGGGAGGGCTGCCCACAGCAACAGGGGGAGGCGCACAGGGGAACAGCTCCCTGCCCCAGCTCACCTCCACTCTGCCTCCTCTGCTGAGCACACAGCCCAGCTCTAAGGGTATGGCTACACTTACAGCTGTACAGCGCCGAGAGTTACAGCTGTCTTCGTACAGCTGTGTGGGGAAAGCGCTGCAGTGTGGCCACATCTACAGCATTTGCAGCGCTGTTGGGAGTGGTGCATTGTGGGCAGCTATCCCAGTGTTCAAGTGGCTGCAACATGCTTTTCAAAACAGGGGGGTGGGGTGGAGTGTGACAGGGAGCGTGGGGGAGACAGAAAGAGTGGATTTTTGGAGCTAACACTGTTCTCAGCTCCCTGCTTTGCAAGTTCTAAGGACTGGAAGATACACAGCACCAACCTTCAATCATTTTAAAATTTTCGACCCCTTTCCCCACCCCTCTCTTATTCACTAAATGCAAATTATGCATTCCTAAATAGCCTTCAGACCACATAAGCAGCTGCTCAACACGGACTCCCCCTGCCCCCTCCGCCGTGTGGCTTTTCTCTTCAAGCAAACAGCTGTGAACATTCCAAAGCAATTCCCCTGCCTGCCTCCGCTCACTCACTGGAGCAAACAGGAGCTGTGTTTGTTTTTTAGATAAGCAGCTCCGGGGTGCCTGGAGTTCAGCCACTCTACCGGTGTTGTGAACAGGCATTCTGGGATACCTCCTAATACTCTGGAGACCAATTACAGCGCTTTTGGTGGCCACACTTGACAAGCAGCGCTGCATCACCAGCGCTGCAATTGTTATACCCCAGGCAGACCAGGTGTACAGCCAGCACTGCAGCCAGGGAGTTGCAGCGCTGGATGTGCCTTGCAGGTGTGGACAGTTACTAAGTTGCAGGGCTGTAAACCCACCACCAGTGCTGCAACTCTCCAGTGTAGCCATGCCCTAAGTCTCCTTCAGTCAGCGCCGCAAGCCTGGGCGGGGAGGAGAATTAGAGCAGCACCGACATGCTCAGTGGAGGAGGTGGAGCCGAGGTGAGATGGGGCGAGCTACCCAAGTAAAGTTAGCTTCTGCAGGGGGAGGTCTCCTCAGGCAGGGTTAGCTGCTGTGGCCGGGGGTGGGGGGGTATGAGGGAGGAAGTCTCCCCAGGCAGAGTTAGCTGCCATTGGGTGGGGGGGTCTCCCCAGGCAGGATTAGCTGCCGTGGGGGGACAGGGGGAGTCTACCTGGGTGGGGTTAGTTGCCGTGGGGAGATGGGGGGGATTAACTGCTGCGGGGGGGCTCCCTAGGTGGGGGACTGAGTTAGCTGCCGTGGGGGTGGCGGTTAGCTGGGTGGGGGGTGCAAGGTGGAAGTTTCGCCTAAGGCGCGAAACTTTCTTGCACCGGCCCTGCCCATAGCCCAACAGAAGCCAGAATTAACCAAAATGTCATTGAGAACCTACAGGATGATCCCTATGCAGAGCAGTAGTAGTGCTCAATTTGTAGCAGCTCTCTGCTTTCTTTCACCTTCTAAAAATCCAGACAGCACTGGTTGCAAATGAAATGAATCCCTGGGCCTCAGGTCACTGCAAAAGCAACACGACAGCCCATCTCGTCCAGTATGTGTTCCAAGCTCATCCCGCTCCGTTTAGCCCAATTAAATGTATGGATCAAATGCTTAAAGTCATTAGCTGCTGCCTAACAATAGAATCAATGCTGCCAAAAATCCTGGGCTGTCCCTCATTAATGCCCTTACATCAGTGGTGTCACTGATTTAAGTTGTTTTTAATGGCTCCAAACATTTGATCTATTCACTTCACCAGCCTAAATGGAGGGAAATAAAAACATCTCGACACACACGCTGTACAGTATTTACATGGGCTCACAAGGATAGAGAAGAAAGGCAATATGGACACTAGGAGAGCAGCCGTAGATCACACTCACATTCATCAGTGGCTCTCACTGTTCAATTAACAGAGACTAAATTCCACCCAATGCAGAATATCCGAGCTGCCATCTGAGTCAGACCAATGGTCCATCTAGGATCTAGCCCAGTATCCTGTCTCCGACAGTGGCCAGTGACAGAGATTCAGGGAGAATGTACAGAACAGGACAATTTTGGAGTGATCCAGCTGTCTTCCTGCAGTCAGAGGTTTATGGTAACCCCAAGCATTGGGGTTGCATCCCACCCATCTTGGCTACTAGCCACTGATGGACCTATCCTCCAGGAACTTTATCTAGTTCTTTTCTGAACCCAGTTATACCTTTGACCATCACAACAACCCATGGAAATGAGTTCCACAGGTTAATTGAGCATTGTGTGAAAAAGTACTTCCTCTTGTTTGTATTAAACCTGTTGTCTATTAATTTCGTCGGGTGAACCCTGGTTTTTGTTTTCTGGGACAAGATAAGTAACACATCTTTATTCACTTTTTCCATCCCATTCAAGATTTTATAGAACTCAATCATATTCCCCCCCCTTAATTGTCTCTTTTAGGGCTGTCCAACACCTTTTTATAGTCTCTCCTCATATGGAAGCCATTCCTTACCCTTAATCAGCTTTGTTGCCCTTCTCTGAATCTTTTCCCATGCTTTTCCCATTCTTTTCAAGATGGGGCTCTCAGAAATGGATACAGTAGTCAAGGTGAGGGTGCTCCACGGATTTGCATAGTGGCATTATAATATTTGCTGTCTTACTTTCTATCCCTTCCCTAATAATTCCTAACATTGTGTTAGGCTTTTTGACTGCTGCTGCGCCTCAAACTGAAGTTGTCAAAGAACTATCCAGAGTGACTCTAAGATCTCTTTCTTGAGTGGTAACAACTAAGACAGGTGACAAAGATCATTAGAAAGCCTATTATACTCTTGCAGATGACAGAGCCAGGCAAAGGGTTGTCAAGCATCCTAATGTATCTGACCATACCCTGATGTCACAGGAGCACTCCAGTGTGCTGCAAACTCACTTTGGCTACGTCTACACTACCCGCCGTATTGGCGGGTTACAATCGATTGCTCGGGGATCGATATATCGCGTCTCATCTAGACACGATATATCAATCCCCGAGCACGCTTATATCGATTCCGGAACTCCACCAACCCCAACGGAGTTCCGGAATCAACAGGGGGAGCCGTGGACATCGATCCCGCACGGTGAGGACGGGTGAGTAATCCGATCTTAGATATTCGACTTCAGCTACGTTATTCACGTAGCTGAAGTTGCGTATCTAAGATCAATTTTTCCCCGTAGTGTAGACCAGCCCTTTGATTGCTACAAAAAGGGCCCTGAACCTTGTTCATTTAGGGCTTTTCAAAGCCATCATATTGTAATGCATCACACAGCAATGTACTGGTACAGCAATGACACTGGGGGGGCAACAGGGTCACATGTCATTGTGATGCTATGACAACATGCTATTGTATGGTGATGCCATGGTGCCACTTGAGGAATCAGCGTCATGGCATCACAACACAACACATCATGCTATAACAATAAGTGGGGTTGTCCCATTGGCCACATTTTAAAAGCAGCCTCAGGAGTGAAGCTCAAAACGTCTAATTCCATCAGAAATTGGTCAGTCTGCACTCTGCATGTGTTTGCTCTCTTCCTTTATTACATTACATTACATATAATAGCCTCTTGACCACATCAAGGTGCCAATTATAGCATTGAAAAGAAGGTGGAGTGTGTCCTGATAACCAAGCTTCTTGTGTACCCCCTACAAACCCATCTCTGGATTCTGATGTTCATGGGCCAAAAGCTCACTGGAAATGCATTCAGCCTAGGAGATGGCACTCAGGATCCGACTACCTTCATGACCAATGCTCTACCAGTTTACCATAAGCTCTTAGAACTGGAATCCCATAGGAACTCTCTTAGCAACTGGATACTATGGGAGTTTAGATTTGGCTGTTGATTAGATCGAGATCAGCTTTTAAATTTCTCCAGGGTCCACGAGATAGCACACACTGGATATGGGACTCTGCCATCCTTTACAGGATGCAGTGAGGGCTCCTTTCTACACAACTGAGTTTAGGAGGGGGCAGGGTGTGGCTCTGCCATTATGTTGCTCTTCCCTGCATCCTTTGGGGCACTGGTGGCACTAGCTTATTTCAGGGATTTCACTCCTCAGCCTGACTGCGGCTGGCCCCTGCCCAAGTCTGGCTCCTTTTTCCCGCTCTCCTCTTCCTTGCACAGGGCCAGTCACAACCCAACCTGTGGACAGCAGGACATTTCCTGTTCCTTGGGGCCCAATGAGGCTAGAGCAGAGTTTGTCAGTCTCTTGCCTCTGGGAGTGCTAGGGCTTTGCTGGCAGAGCAGCACGCAGGGGTTTATTCTAACTTATTACCATCTGTAACTCAGCCAAAACTTCTGCTCAGCCTCGGACAGCGTCAGCTTCATTTCCTTCCAGCATCCCTCCCCTCCTCCCGAAAGACAATAGCAATGATACAGGAAAGAGAGGGAGGGTGAGCAGAGCCTAAATTGTCTGCTCCCAACAAGGGAGTCTCCATAATAGCACCAGGGGGTGGAGCTATCATCTGGTAATCACGGCCCAGGGAGATCAGCTTGCAGGGCATGCCTTGCAACATCCTTGGAATGTGATTTTGAGCCAACAAGCAGATTCTCTTTCAGATTCTCTTCCTTTTGCGGCTTTTCTCTCTCCCTCTCCATAGGACAAGGGAGTCTTTTTCTTCTATTATAAAAGTGGAGTTTCAGCCCCCTCCACCCCTCCCGCAGTTCTCTCTGAAAAATAGACGCAACTAAACAAAGAAAAAAACAACCCAAAATGAATGCTAGCTCAAAGCCTGGCTACAGGAAGTGTTCAGAGACGCATCTGTAATCAAGTGGTTAGAGCAGCAAACAGGCTGAGCACTTCTAGGTTTTATGCCCAGCTCTGCCACAGTCTTGCGGTATGATCTCTCTCTATGGTTAACAGTTTTATAGGAGTCAGTTTGCAGTCCGTCTTTCTCTGGCTGTTGGAATCTTACTCTAGAGTCTCTTCTCTTCCTACCTCCCATATTTTCTCTCTCTCAGTTTCTATAAACTATGGGCCTATAAACTAAATCATTGTACCCATTTTGCAGAGAAATACACTGAGGCATAGAGGAGTTAAGTGATATGTCCCCCAGGATGGCAACGTGAGACCATAACAGAGTTGCGAACCCAGAAATCCTGACTACCAATCCATGCTCTAACTGCTATACTGCACTCCCACACAGGGAGAAATGATGCCTTTTCCCTTAAGTATGGCAAGTGTGACCCAGGGGCTTGAGCACTAGGCTGGTAGGTAGGATACTTGATTCTATTCCCTACAGTGCCCCGAACTCACAGTGAGATGTAGGGACAGGCACTTCACTGCTCTGCACCTCCGTTTCTACATCTGTAAAATGGGGGTGGTCATAGTGACTCCCCTTTGTAAAATGCTTTGAGGAGGAGTGCAAAACAAGTGCTAATTATTATTAAAATATGATCCAATCCTATTTCCTTCACACACCCCAGCAGCAGCTCAGCAACAAGCAGCCCAGCCTTGGTAATAATGCACATCCCAATGGCAGTAGCATGTTTAGCGCTATATAAATCAGGCTCGGCAGTTGGATGAGTTTTGAGAGTTATCATGTCTCAAGATGGATGACCAAGTGCTGACAGCTCACCAAGACTTCCTCTGCACAGATGTTAAGAGGCTTTCCACAAACCCTTCAGCTCCCGCAAGATGGAAAAGCAAGGGATAAAAGAGGTTTTTGAAAACTTTCCTCCTCCATTTTTTCAACTTTCTTTGCTGCTCCGCCTCCCCCATCTGCCTCTCTCTCTCTCTCTCTTTTTCATTACAAATTATTTAATTACTGGACTGTAGCCCAAAACACTGAAGATTTCACATCTTGTTTGGTCTAATTACATTGGCTGGCCTGACAAAATGGTTTCATCAATGGGATTGCATTGCAGGAGCTCTGGCTAATCAATTCTTTGACACTTAATTAAGAACTCTGCTGGTCTTTGAGGATTCCAGGCGGGGGGAGCAGACAGACAGTGAAATGTCTAGATATGGAAAGTGGCGCCCAGGCTGTTAAAACTCTTGGCACAAATAGACTCCCATTTCCCTCATTGTCCCTGCTCTTCATACAGCTTTAATATTACCTCACACTCTGCATATCATCTCTCTCTACCCACTAGCGTCACTTTTTTTTATTAGTTACTTTAATCTCGGCCCTGCCTCCGGTAATGGCTTCAAAAACTCTCTAGGGTCTTAGATCTACTTTCAGACAGATGTTTCCAATGCAGGCCACAATAGACAGGCCTGCAGCCATAACACTTCAAGTTGGGAGTGCATCAGATTTTATAAGCTAATCAGAGCTGGTACTTGGATTGGAAAACTCCAAGGGAAAACTCAGACCTGCCATAGGAAGCGGTACTGGGACTCAGTTGTGTCAGTAATGATCCTAATGCCCAGGGTAGGGCTAAGGACTGGTGTGCTGCGGGGAGCAGGGGACCCTGTAGGCCAGGGTAGGCAACCTATGGCACGCATGCCGCCTTCAGCACGCGGGCTGATTTTCAGTGGCACTCACACTGCCGGGTCCTGGCCACCGGTCCAGGGGGGCTCTGCATTTTAATTTAATTTTAAATGAAGCTTTTTAAACATTTTGAAAACTTTATTTACTTTTCATACAACAATAGTTTAGTTATATATTATAGACTTATAGAAAGAGACCTTCTAAAAATGTTAAAATGTATTACTGGCATGCAAAACAGTAAATTAGAGTGAATAAATGAAGACTCGGCACACCACTTCTGAAAGGTTACTGACCCCTGCTGTAGGCAATTGTCCTCTGTGTATCAGTACTGACCCCTGTACTGCAACATGGTGCTAGGTAGAGGTGCAGGCTTTCAAACGTGTTGTGAAATTGAGGTTTTGCCATTAGAAGTCCCATGGCACTTTTTGCAAGAGTAGAGTTGTGAGCCCTAAAATCACAACTAAATACCAGTATAAATAACTCCCCCTACAGTGTCAACTGAATATGATAGTCTGGGCAGGAAAAGATAATTTAGTGATTAGGGTCCTAGCCCACGACACTGGAGACTGGAATTCAATATCCTGCTCTGAGACCTTGGGCAAGTTATTTAGGGCTAGATTTTTAAAGTGCCTAAATATGCACATAGGCAGCTAATGGGATTTTCTAAAGCATCTAGGCATCTAACTCCCATTGGAAACTATAGCAGTTAGTTACTTAAGCACTTATCTGCTTCTTTAGGTGCCTAAGTACAATTAAAAATCTGGCCCTTAGCCTCTCTGTGCCTCAGTTCCCCACTTGTAAAATGGGAATAATGGCGCTTCTCTACATAGAATCATAGAACCACAGGGTTCGAAGGGACGACAAGGGTCATCTACTCTGACCCCCTGCCAAGATGCAGAATGTGTTGTATCTAAACCAACCAAGACAGATGACTATCCAGACTCCTTTTGAAAACCTCCAAGGAAGGTGCTTCCACAACCTACCTAGGTGTCTGTTCCATTGTCCTACAGTTCTTACAGTTAAGAAGTTTCTCCTGAGATTTAATGTAAATCTGCTAAGATGTAGTTTGAACCCACTGCCTCTTGTCCTACCCTCTGTGGCAAGAAAGAACTTTTCTCCATCTTTTTTATGGCAGCCTTTCAAGTATTTGAAGACTGCTATCATATCCCCCCTTAATTGCCCCTTTTCCAAACTAAACATACCCAGTTCCTTCAGCCTTTGTTCATATGGTTTGCATTCCATCCCTTTGATCATCTTTGTCACTTGCCTCTGAATCCTTTCCAGTTTCTCTACATCCTTTGTATATATTGGTGACCAAAACTGGACACAGCACTCCAGCTGAGGCCTAACCAACATCAAGTACAGTGGTACTATCACCTCCCATAACTTGCACACTATGCCTCTGTTAATGCAACCTAAGACTGCATTTGCTTTCTTTGCAACAACATTGCATTGCTGACTCATTTTGAGGTTGTGATCAACCACAACTCCCAGATCCTTCTCAGCAGCGCTGCTGCAAAGCCAGTTATCTCCCATTTTGTATTTGTGCATTTGGTTTTTCTTTCCTAAGTGTAGCACCTTATATTTGCTTTTGTTAAATTTCATTTTGTTGTGTATAGCCCAGTTCTCCAATTTATCAAGATCCTTTTGAATTTTAGCTCTGTCCTCCAAAGTGTTTGCTATCAGAGGGGTAGCCGTGTTAGTCTGGATCTGTAAAAACAGCAGAGAATCCTGTGGCACCTTATAGACTAACAGACGTTTTGGAGCGTGAGCTTTCGTGGGTGAACACCCACTTCGTCAGACGCAGGTAGTGGAAATTTCCAGGGGCAGGTATATATATGCTTAGCAGAAGCTAGAGATAACGAGGTTAGTTCAATCAGGGAGGATGAGGCCCTGTTCTAGCAGTAGAGGTGTTAAAACAGGGAGGCGAAACTGGTTCTGTAATTGCAAGCCATTCACAGTCTTTGTTTAGTCCAGAGCTGATGGTGTCAAATTTGCAGATGAACTGAAGCTCAGCAGTTTCTCTTTGAGTCTGGTCCTGAAGTATTTTTTGCTGCAGGATGGCCACCTTAAGGTCTGCTATAGTGTGGCCAGGGAGGTTGAAGTGCTCTCCTACAGGTTTTTGTACATGGCCATTCTGATATCTGATTTGTGTCCATTTATCCTTTTCCGTAGTGACTGTCCAGTTTGGCCGATGTACATAGCAGAGGGGAATTGTGCGCATATATTACATTGGTGGAAGTGCAGGTGAATGAACAGTGATGTATGGCTGATCTGGTTAGGTCCTGTGATGGTGTCGCTGGTGTAGATATGTGGCAGAGTTGGCATCGAGGTTTGTTGCATGGATTGGTTCCTGAGCTAGAGTTCCTATGGTATGGTGTGCAGTTGCTGGGTGAGAATACGTTTCAGGTTGGCAGGTTGTCTGGGGGCAAGGACTGGCTGCCACCCAGGGCCTGTTGAAAGTGTGGGATCGTTGTCCAGGATGGGTTGTAGATCCTGATGATGCGTTGGAGGGGTTTTAGCTGGGGACTGTAAGTGATGGCCAGTGGAGTCCTGTTGGTTTCTTTCTTGGGTTTGTCTTGCAGTAGGAGGCTTCTGGGTACACGTCTGGCTCTGTTGATCTGTTTCCTAATTTCCTCGTGCGGGTATTGTAGTAGGTGTAGTATTGTAGGGGTGTTTGCAACCACCCCTAGCTTTGTGTCATCTACAGATTTAATCAGTATGCTCTCTATTCCTACATCCAAGTCATTAATAAAGATAGCAAATAATACCAGACCCAGGACAGATCCCTGTGGAACCCCACTTGAAACCTGCTTCCAGTCTGAGATAATTCCACTAATAGTGACTCTTTCTTTGTTTAACCAATTACGTATCCACTTAATGGTAGTTCTGCTGAGCCCACATATCTCCAGCTTGCTTCTCAGAATGTCATGTGGGACTGTGTCAAAAGCCTTGCTACAATCCAGGTATATTATGTCCACCATATACCCTCTATCCATCAAACCAACTACCCAGTCAAAGAAGAAAATCAAGCTGGTTTGATACGATTTGTTGTTAGTAAATCAATGCTGCCTGCTAGTTATTATCCCTTCATCCTCCAGGTATTCGCAAATTGAATGTTTTATACATTGCTCTAGTAGCTTCCCTGGCATAGAGGTCAGGCTGACTGGTCTATAGTTCCCCAGCTCCCCCTTTTTAAGGATGGACACTATGTGAACCTTTCTCCAGTCTTCCGGGACCTCTCCTGTCATCCAGCAGTTGCAAATATTATTGCCAGTGTTTCTGACATTTCTTCGGTTAATTCCTTCAGCACCCTTGGGTGAATAGTATCAGTCTTTTCTGACTTGAATTTGTTCAAATTAGTCAGAAGATCTCTGATGTGTTCTTTACTTATCCTGATTTGCATCCCTTCCCCTTTATCGTTTATGGTAATTTCTCTAGTCAGCCGGGCACACGTTATATTTTGGGAGAAGACTGAAGCAAAGGAGGGATTGAACAACTCTACCTTCCTATCATCGTCCGTTACCAGCTCACCTTCTCCACTGAGCAGCAGATCCACACCATCCTTGATCTTTCCTTTTTGTCTGACATATCTGAAGAACCCCTTCTTGTTGTTTCTGACATTTGCTGCCAGCTGTAGCTCATTCTTTGCCTTGGCTTTCCTGATTGTATCCCTACATACTCACACTATTCCATGTATACTTCTTTGGTGACAAGCCCCTCCTTCCATTTCCTATATGCATCTCTTTTGGTTTTTAGATAGCTAAAAACCTTGTGCAGCCACATTGGCCTCCTGTGGCTCTTCTTATCTTTCCTCTGCATCAGAATAGCTTGATGTTGAGCCTCTAGTATTACATCTTTTAAGAACTGCCACCCCCCTTTTGGCTCCTTTTCTTCCTAATTGATCTTTCCATGGGACCTTGCCTATCATTTCTCTGAGTCAGTTGAAACCTACCTTCCAGAAGTCCAGTGTCCTTGTTTACAGTGTTTCACTTAAGAAATAACACATGGCAGACTATGTGGAGGTTGAGGCCTTGGCTACACTGGCGCTTTACAGCGCTGCAACTTTCTCACTCAGGGGTGTGAAAAAACACATCCCTGAGCGCAGCAAGGTACACCGCTGCAAAGCACCAGTGTAAACAGTGCCCCAAGCTAATCCCCACGGGAAGGTGGAGTATCTGCAGCGCTGGGAGAGCTCTCTCCCAGCGCTGGCGCCGTGACCACACTTGCACTTCAAAGCGCTGCCGCGGGAGCACTCCCACGGCAGCGCTTTGGAGTTTTGAGTGTAGCCAAGCCCTGAGACTGGTAATATTGCATGTGCTTTGCCCCCTGCTTTCAGCCTGTGGTGATCAAGTAAAATGTGTTACTGAGACTGACCATTTTTTCCCCACTTCAAATGGTAGATTTATTAATGCTGAAATATTTTCTAAACATTGCTATGATACACAATTGAGGAGATTTAAAAAAAATGAAATGTTAAGGGAATACAGCTATTTTAAATCATCTTCCATTACCAGCTATGTCACAGGGGTGTTGTGAGGTGCTCAGATATTACAGTAATGGGGTTGTATAAGTACCCGTGATAGACAGATAAATAACCTGCCCCACTTCTTGTCCCAGAGCGATGAGTGGTGCTATTTCAGTAATAGGCAAAGTGATGTCTTTAGGCTCTTATTTTGTATAATCCCAAGTAAAATCTCTAAAACATTTTGGGAGCAATTTAAATGAAAGGTGCTTTACAAATGTGTTAAGCAAACACATGGGGATTGCAATCTGTTGCTGTTTAACTGCACAAGAACCTCACTACACTAATGCTGTCATTCAAGTGATCGGATCACCCCACTGATGCCCGCAACTCCTCTAGCATGACACCTCCCATTAGCAATGCCAGATTAAGCAAGGGAGGTAAAAATCATTTTATGATTTTTTCTGGCCTTGATAACCTGACAAAACTGGCACCTGTGGAAAAAGCTGTATTCTTACAGGAGGAAGATTGACTGTGATTTCCTGTCAGTTCCCAACTTTACAATGACAAGTGCCAAGGAGACGGAAGCAGACTGCAGCCTTATGGTCCATGCTCAGAATGGAGCAGTCTACGTGGGAAGGGGAGGAGGCTTTGGGATCAAACAGGAAGGCTCAAGGCAAGAGTGGCACAGCAGCACCCCATCAAGGCAGTTCTTTTTAAACTAGTAGTAACAGCCTGGGATTTGAGGGTCATGCATCTGCAGTTGGGTCACTTTACCCTAATCTGTTATGGGAATGGCAGTCAGGGGCGGGAGAACCAGGTCAGAGGAAATAAGAATCAACTCAAACACTCATTTAAACTTGAACCACCCTTTTCTTGAATCCTTTAAAAAAAAAAAGTTCAAGTTCAGGCCAGCCACTGGAATCAGAAGTGCTGAAATAACAGAAGAAACACTGAACTGAGATATCCCCAGTCTGATCAGGATCACCAAGTCCCTGAACTCTCAAAAGCCTAGTTAAATTGCAGAGGCCAGAAATGCAGATAGGATTCCAATAGCAGTATAAGGGCAAGGATTATGTTGGACAATGCAAAGTCAGTGGTTAATACAAAGATCACAGCTAGTGAAGGATACTCCTGCACAATGCCTGACCATGCACCACTATAGTATTGACTCTGTACAGCATTATGTGATATATTATTAGAAAGATCTAGAGCCAAATTCTCTGCTGCTGTAGGTTCCTGTGGTCCCATTGACATCAATGGAGCTGCACCACTATAGACCATCAGAGAATTTGGTCCATGATAATGAACTTGATACTATTATGTTTAAAATAAACAAAAAATTAATGGAAAACCCCTTACACTAGCTATTAAAGCATGTCTGCTTTGTAATTTGCTGCAGGTTGTTACATTTGATAAAAACCAGCTGACTGTATGAATCAGCTGACACAGACCAGAATGCAGCAAAGCATATGGACTGGAGTACCTACGAAAAATGGAAATTGGGAATTAATTAGGAATATAATGAAAAAGAGATTGAAAACCAACTTTCACAAAGATCTTTGTATTGGTTCCAGCCCTTCCGTGTTGACTGTATGTCAGCTTGAAAAGGGTCTATCAGGAAGTTAATATTTTGCTGTAAGAAATGTGCAAATCTTTCCTATTTGTACTAGGATTACTGCTATTTTTTTGGTGGTGCTGGGTAAAAAAAAACAGGGAGAAAGGAGTCCATTTGCTTTTTCTCAGAGAATATGATTTCAAATTTCAATTAAAATGAAATGAGCAGCACGATTATCGCTACAGAGCAGGCTCCTGGTAGCAGCAATAGGCCTCTTTCACTGCCATGGCAACCGGCCTTCATTGTCACGGCTACCTTGGTGCCACATGTAATTGTCGATGTGTGAGCTTGACTGATAATATACAATCAATACCCTATAAGCAGCAAACATCATTTTTTTCAGTCGGGGGGGAAAAAAAGCAAGAGAGGGGAAAGGAAGAGGGAGAGAGAATGGGACAGGGAGAGAAAGGGAGGGAGCAGGAGATAGAGATAATATGTGGGAAAGAGGAGGGAGAGAGATTTAACTTTGAAATACCTTTATTTAACAACTAGCTGTGCAGTTCCATTCCATTAAACATCCTAAAATGCTTTAATTGGTTGGAAAAATCCCTCCTGTAAATACAAGCAGTTAATCAAACTGTCCCACATACACATTCACTTAGCACTTTCACAATATCACTAGCATCATCATCAATGCAACAGGTGACCCAAGCCGATGCTAAAGAATAGCCTTCATCTAACATACACAACCAAAATTGATTCTCGTGACAGTGATTGCAAGAAACATCCAGCATCTCCTATCCTTTGGAGCCACTGAATTTTCTTGGCATGATTGTAGAACCACTAGTTAACTTATTCCTGTTCAATTACAAAACAAGCCAAAGAAGAAACGGGCTGGGCTGGGAAATTGGAGTTTATTCTTCAAGCACACACTGAGCTGCAAAAGAACAATCCCCAAAGCAACAAAAGAGCAATCAGGCATTGAACAATCAGGAAACAGCCTCTACATCAGAATGTGGGGAGGAGAAAGAAAAGACCTCATTACCTTGTCTTCTTCCTTCCAGGGCCAGTGCAACCATTTAGGCGACCGCGGGCACTAGGATTTGGGGGGCGACATTTTCTTCGGCAGTGACCGCAGCGGCCGTATCTTTGGCCGCCCCAGTCGCCACCAGCATTTAGGCGGAGGAAGCTGGGGCAGGGGAGCGTGGGGAGGGCCGCCTGCAGCAAATAAGAAGGGAGGGCGGCATGTAGGGGAACTCCCCGCCCCAGCTCACCCCTGCCCCACCTCCTCCCCGAGCACGCAGTTGCTGCTTCACTTCTCCCGCCTTCCAGCCTTGCGGCGCCTAAGCTGCTGCAGGGGAGCACCTCAGGGTGGAGGGGAGGGGTGCCTCAGGGTGGGGGCTTGGGGACGTAGGAGGGCGCAAGGTGGACGTTTCACCTAGGGCACAAAACATCCTTGCACAGGTCCTGCTTCCTTCCCCTCTCTCCGTTCTCCTATACACCCACCTGCTACTCTGGGATCCTTTCAGATAAACTCTTTACTGCTAGGTTGTACAGTACCCAGAATAATGGGGCACCAACTGGAGCCCTTGGATGTTGGTGTACTATAAATAATAAAGAGGGAGAGGGAACGAAAGTGAGAAATAGGTGAGGAAAAAACGTGGAGGAAGATGGTAGGAGAAACGGAGAGAAGGGGGCAAAGAAGATAGAGAAAGAATTCGAAAGTAAAAGCCAGTCGCTTATTTTTGTATTTGGAGGCCCAAATATACAGCTACAGTGACTCCGCTGAGAGTTCCTTATATACAGTAACATGGTAGCCAGGCCAGCAGTGTGGGACCAAGGCAGGGAGAATGGTGTTAGAGAACCTCCTTGAGTTGGAACCCCAACGGCTAAAGACCTCCCAAGAGAACAGAAAGAGCACAGCTGTGTGGCACAAACCATTAGTCTCCAGCAGACAGTTCAGTAAGCAGCCTAGTGCAGTTGTCATATAAAGCCTGATCAACACTCCCACTGTTCAGGCCAGTATGAACTCAGTGTCCTAATGCTGGGGGTGCTTCACCCTCCACGACAGCACCATCAAACCTGGGATTGTTCTGAGCAAAGTGAAGCTGGCAGCACTGCTGCTGACACCAGATGAAACAGGTAGGCAGAGAATACAAGTGCAGAAGATGAGTGGATAATGGGAATGCAGCCCTGAATCCCAGGACAGAAAATAACCCATAAAAATTAGATAAATCACAGGTATAAAAGACATTTTCAGCTGACTTGGGATGCAAATGTTCACAGAACCACTCAGCTCCATGTCCTACAGTGCTGCACACGCAGAATTATTTCTGCTCTGCCTGTGCATGCATCTCAGCTCTGGAACAGTGTCTTCTCAATGAAGTGCATGTTGTTGGAAATGCAGGGTATGGTACATTGAACTAAACAATATCAGCTACACAGTCAGGTGAACAGGGATCATATAACAGAGAAGTATAAATCTGTCTCTGGGTCAGCTGAGACAAAGCTCTCATGCTCAGTTACTTTCACTTAGACACTAAACATCATACATGCCCAATGCCAACAGTTTCCACCACAGTCATAGTCAATAAGAATTCTAAATACAAAGCAGTCATCTATTAACATTAAAAACCAATGCATCCCACAGCTAGCCAGAGTCCCAAAAGACTCCACATTCGCATCAATATAAGTTGCATTCTCACATCCAGAAAGCCAAAGTTAAGTATGTGAAAGCTGCCTGGAACACCATTAGCTTTTCCTTTAACTGTTGCTCTTGGAGGTGACAACAGTAAGGGAGTTGTCCCTGACCACACCTCCTTTATGGAAGGCCGTGCGCACTTTCCCTGCAGAAAGCCTGAAATGAGAGCAAGCTCTGCACACCACAATATGCCCATCTTCCCCCCGCAATCCTCCAGGATCACACAGTAGCATCTTTCCTGGCATAACTCACTCTTCAGAGAAGAATAGACGTAACTTGCACCTTTATTTGTCAAATTCTCTCCAAGCAATAGATAGGATAATTGAACCCCAGTTGTCTAACATTTATGGTATAAACCTCTGATAACAATGGCTTGATTGACAGCTCCAATTGTGGAATGTAAGTGAAAATTCTTTTTGGATAGAAATGTTTAAACTGTTAATAAGTAAAGGTAGAAACAACAAAAAACAACCCTGCAACTACTGCAACACCAGGAAACTAACCTCCTCTCAAGGTTTCAGCAAGGTCACGTCTCACAGCACCAAAACCTGAAGTGACCATAATGTTCTGTTTTTATCAGGATTGTCCTAGTTTTTCATATGATGTCCCCGTGTCTCAAGAACTTCTTTTTGGACACTTTAAATGCTCTGGTTTTTCATTTTCTCAATCAAAACTTTTTTTTATAGCTACAACAGATTTGCTCAAGACATATTGCTGTACCCAGGAGAATTTGCTCTATATTTATAAGGACCAAAGAGTTCAGTGGAATGAGTGTTTGATGTCCTGAGCGGTGTCATGAGTGAAAAGAAAAACTATATGAGGGCTTACATACAAGAGCATGTTTCCAAGAGGACTAGATCAAAATTAATTAACAAATGTCCATCAGTAGGATTCACATGGATAGATACAGTGCGGCAGGTTAGTGCCGGGTAGATTAACAATCTAGCTTGCCACTAACTAAATGTTCGTGCAGAAAAAACGTAGGTGCCCATGCTAGCAAACTGTTCTTTGGCCCTAAAGCAATGTTAACAACACTTGTGCAGTGTTGCATGATAAATTCACTCAGAACATTAAGGACCTGATTTTGTAACGAGCGCCATGCCCAGCCGCACTGAAGTTGCTCAGGCTCTATGTGACTCCAGGGCCATTGCAAGATCAAGGAGTGGCTGTAAAATATCCCCTACTCTGAGAAATACATACACATTACTGTGGAGTGAGAAGCTGGCAGCAGTGGCTATCTCAAATGTGTAGTTCAAAACTCTAAAAAAAAGTTGCCCAACAAGTGCCTCATTCTTGCATTTTGAAAATATGGCTACCTTTCTGTGAATCAAAATGAACCATAGTGGGGATGGTTGAATGTAGGTGAAATCAATAATAACCAGAGGTGCTCATGTGCCATGGTGACGGGTGTGGTATGAAAACCTAGACAGACAGAAATGATACAATATGAGATGACAGAGTCTGAAAAGTTCAGCAGTTCAGATGGAACAATCCAAACTGTTTATGAATGATCCAAACTCCTTAGGTCCAACACAAGTCACCATCTACGGCTGCTTATCTGACATTCTTGTTTCAACCAGGACAAAGAACAAGGCACCAAAAAAGCCTGGACAATACAAAGATCAGTCTACAGAACACAAAGGCAGTTCTCTGCCACTAATGTACCCAACCAGTAACCACAAAGCCCTAATAAATTTCGGAGTGTATCTGAGCACACTAGTAAAGAGCTGCTTCCCTTACTCTCAGTCCATCATTGCTGGCATGTAAAGTGTCCAGCTGACAGAGACCTAGAACTAGTGGGCAAATGAGCCTGGTACACATGGGTGTACAATCCACCAATGTGCCCCACCTCCCTCATCCTTCCAGTTTATGAGTTCAGTGACTCAGACGCGACAGAAGCAGTGATTTTAAGTCAATGTTACAGCTCAAGCTGCTTGAAGACTGAGCTAACAAGTGGTTGCAGGGGCTGCTTCACTAAATCTGCATGATGTCTTAAAGGAGAGGCTTGCAAAAAAGCAGACCACACTGCTAAATATATACAAACCTCTGAAGGGTGTTTCAGGGACCCCATGGAGTACAATTAGGGGCAAGAAGATAGAACTGAACAAAGGAAAACGTAGGATGAATACAGAGAAGCATTTCTGTTTGGTGAGGAGTCTCTCAGACTTCGGAACAGTCTCCTCAATGTGGTGGTACAAGTTTCATTGCTTTAGTCATTTAAAATTAGACTAGACATATTACTGGTGATTATGACATAAGGAACAATGCTGTACTGTTCTCAGAGGTATGGACTAGATGGCTCAGGTGTATGTCAGCTAACTTCTAAGATTGTCTCACTTCATCCTGAAGAGCTTTCTAGCCTGTCTATATAAACTTGTTAATCCCAGTGTTCTGGAAAAATTTCTAATTGATAGGCAAAAAACTAATTATCTTAAGTTCCCCCCGGCAAATTGCATTGGAGATAATATTACAGTACCCTCTCTTAAGTGACGTGTAGTGTTGCACTGGCATGTTCCATTCCAAAGGTGATGGCTAACATACACAGAACGGGCAGGGGGTGGAATGGGAATGTGATGGCTATTTCAAAGTGCTCAGCAAACTACATGAATATCTATGACAGCAAGTGGAGGAAGATATCACATCCAATCAAAAATCTGCAGGAGCAAGTTTTTGTAGGCAAAAAATAGGTCTCCAAATTGGTACTAGACCAGGACTCTGGATTTAACACATCTACCATTGTGAAAAATGACATAAGACCTTTATGGCCACAAGGGTCAGGACCACGGTTTATGTCTCATCCCACACTTATGGAGCACTACACTGAGGCATTGGAGTCCGTACTGGCTCAGAGGAAGAAGTGCCATCTACTCAGTTGCCATTACCATCTCTTGTAACAAGCTGGCTTTTTCTTGGAGGTCTGCCATCCAAGTACTGACTCAGGCACTATGTGAAATCTGACAAGATCACAACACAGGACAGTCTGGCCATAGGTGGTCTAGCAATTTTTCCTTCAGAAGATTCTGCCATCCCTCCTCCCAGGGCATAGTTCTGTCCTGGGAATCTTTCAGACACAAAATCCCACAGGCCACAAACTTGAAAGCCAATGGCAAACAACTCTGTATTTCTCCCCCAACACCCATTTTTGTTTTTCTTGAAAACTTGACAATTTAAGATTCTAGTGGTTTGATTTCTTTTCCTTCATAGAAATGCACCCACTCTTAAAAACACACAAGATCACACTCTTTTCAAATGCAAATGTTCAAGAGAAACACATAACAGCAGGAGAATTATTCCCCTTTCTCCAATGAAACAATTTGCGTGTATATTACGCTCAAAAATAATCCCTCAGAAACTGTAGATTAGGGTCTCAGAAAGCGAGACGGAAGAACTAGGATCTGTTGAGGAGATATTATTTTCTGACGTTCATTACAATTATTAATTTTAGGGGGTGGGGGAACATTAATATTTGAAAGAACTATCAAAGCATCTTTAAGTGCAAAGCAAAAATTAATAAATAACTACATTAGTTAAATCCATTCCCACATCTCAAGAGGTTATTTATTTTCTCTGAGGGCTGATAAAAGTTCCCGATGACATGCTTTCTAATTTTAAAATCGCTCTCATTTCACAGTTCTGAGAAACCTGATGTCGGGGAGTGAGTGGGCGGGTCTGTTTTAAGTGTGATTCACACATTAGATTCTCTTAGCAGCTCATGCATATATGAGGACTGCTAACCACAGGCTATGTGGGGTTTACTGCAGGTCCAGCAAAGAAAGAGTCGTTGGGAAGACATTAAATTAAAAAAAAAAAAAAAAGAGGAATAAAGTTGCCGAACATCTTTTATGTGCCTCTACAGGGTCTTGTCTACACTAAAAAATCTACCACAATAGGGGACCTGGTTACAACAACGTCATGTCAAGTATGGTTAAAATCATAGGTCCAACCTGCAGTGTGGATGGATTTGAACCAGTCTTTAGCGTGATTCAAGACCACACCTCAAGTCCAGTTTGGTACCATCTACCCAGTAAGATGGAGCCATACTTGAACTGTGCTTGGGGCTACAGCACTGCAACTAGGTCCCCAGACAAGATTGATTTTGTAGTGCACATGGGGCCTAACCCTCCTCTCACTATGTTTTCTGAGATGGACTTATGGGGTGCCAAGAAAACAGCCATCTCCTCTCTATACATTTTAATATACTAGATATCCCCACTGTGTGCCTGAGCTGATGGCTACTCCCCTTTCAAACTCCCCATGAGAGAAGAAGAGCGCTTCTTGAGATCTTAGCTACACTATGGTGATAGGCACTTTAGAAATACCTGAGGAGTCCAGATAAGATAGACACAGCCAGATCTGATATGAGCTGCACAGGTGTAAATCCAGAGTCAACCCCTTGGATTTATATCAGAATCTGGACCATTTTCCCTCTATCAGATGCCTGAGGTGGACTACAGCTTTCTCTCTTCTAAGCCAACCAACAAGGGGTTACTGGACAGCAGCATGATGCACTAGGTGCCCCTTATGGGTGCAGAGCTCCCAGCCCTGGGTGCTTGGAACTCTGATCACTGCCCTGGATGGCAGCCAGCAATGGGTGCAAGCTGACTGGTTTTGTGCCTTCCCCCTCAGCAAGGCTCCTTGGAACGTCAGTCTGTGAGAGGGTGGGGTGGGCACCAGCAGGTGGCAAACTTGCCTTTTCCTTGTAGAGAAAAAGACAAAACTCATTCATTATGTTTATAAGAGGGATTCTTGGTTACGGTGGCCAGACACAGAGAGATGTTGGGATTCTCTCTGGCTCTCCAGGTCCCAGGCTGACTAACCCAGCCTGTGATGGAATCTCATCACACAGTCTCCCTTAAATCCTATCGCAGTCATGGAAGGTTCTGCAGACTGCACTAGCAATGCATGTAACTTGGCTTTCTGAAGTTTCCACGCACAGCTGTGGAGAGGGAGGTGGCAGGCTGGGTGGTGGGGAGGGAATGATGTATGATACAGACACATGCACACACAACACTGTAATTAAGTGTAATTTCAGAAGCATTTACCTGCATTTCAGTGTCTGACAACTTTTCACTTGCGACTCCTGCAAACGCCTCAGCGTTACACAGACAGATCTTGTTTTTCGTTGCTTGGGATGGGAGGAGCGGAAAAGTGAGTTGCTTGCTGAATTAATTGCTGTCTCTGATCACAGCAACATGAAGAGATATCCAGGCACTTTAACCCTTGCTTGGAAGGCTGTAAGCACTTGCACTAGAAAGAACCCTAACTGGGGGAAGGATATCCAGTTATGTATGCCTAGCCTCTACGCGCAAAACCTCAGTCTGGGTCTACTGCAGGGGCTCTCTCCTCCTCCCCGCTCAGAGTGGTTCACCATAGTGCCAGATACTTGAAAATCTGAGTTTCGCTGTTTGACAGAGCGAGCATACACAGGTACAGGAACACTGGTTTAACCTGAAGCATCCTGTAGCTATCAAAAGAAGTAGTCTAACTCTCTCCTTTCCTCTCCCCTCTGCCCGGGAGCTTCTACCTGATTTACTGCTGCTTTGGTTCCATCTAAGGATCCCATCTCTTTTGCGGAAGAGGACTGTTTGTGGGATGGAGCATGAGGCTGGGAGCCAGGAGACCTGAGTTATTTTCCCAGCTGTGGAACTGATTTGCTGTTGGGCAAATTGCTTCGTTTCTTTGTGCCAATGATTTCCTCCTCTGTAAAGCAGGGATAATAGTTATCCATATTTGTCAAGATCTAAGGATGAAACGCACTATCTAAAAGTTAAGTGTTGCTCTGGGGAAATCCAGTGCTCAGGAGTTGTTACGAAAACACATTTTACTGGAAACCCACAAGGATGGCCAAATGCCCTGTGTTCAGCTGCTCTATTTTCTTTTTCTTTTTTGTCAAACTAGCAATGAAGATCCAATTCCTGAACCAAAGTGTCACTTCCCAGCACATCGGGGAATGAAACACATCAGGTTATGACAGCCTGGATGTGATCTTACATGCTATTACAGATTCATAGACTTTAAGGTCAGAAGAGACCAATATGATCGCCTAGTCTGACCTCCTGCACAACGCAGGCCGCAGAATCTCACCCACCCACTCCCACAACAAACCCCTAACACCTATGTCTGAGCCACTGAAGTCCTCAAATCATGGTTTAAAGACTTCAAGGTGCAGAGAATCCTCCAGCAAGTGATCCGTGCCCCATGCTGCAGAGGAAGGCGAAAAGCCCCCAGAGTCTCTGCCAATCTGCCCTGGAGGAAAATTCTTTCTCGAACCCAAATATGGTGATCAGCTAAACCCTGAGCATGTGGGCAAGACTCACCAGCCAGACATCCAGGAAAGAATTCTCTGTAGTAACTCACATCCCACCCATCTAACAATCCAATACAGGCCATTGCATATTATACCTGCTAATAATCAAAGATCAATTATGCCAAATTAAGCTAGCCCATCATACCACTCCCTCTATAACTTATAAGCTTAGTCTTGACCGATATGTCTTTTGCCCCACTGCTCCCCTTGGAAGGCTGTTCCAGAACTTCACTTCTCTGATGGTTAGAAACCTTCGTCTAATTTCAAGTCTAAACTTCCTGATAGCCAGTCTATATCCATTTGTTCTGTGTCACATTGGTACTAGACTTACAATAATTCCCCTCCCTCCCTGGTTTTATCCCTCTGATATATTTGTAGAGCAATCATATCTCCCATAGGCTTCTTTTGTTGACTAAACAAGCGAGCTCTTGAGTCTCCTTCATAAGACAGGTTTCCATTCCTTGGATCATCCTAGTAGCCTTCTGTGTATCTGTTCCAGTCTGAATTCTTAAATTCTTGAATTCTAAACATGGGATACCAGATTTGCACACAGTATTCCAGATGAGGTCTCAGCAGTGCCTTGTATAACAGTACTAACACCTCCTTATCTCTACTGAATGCCTCGCCTAAATGCATCCCAAGATAGCATTAGCTGTTTCACAGCCATATAATTGAAGCTCATAGTCATCCTGTGATCAACACAATATCCGAGGTCTCCGTCCTCCTCTGTTACTTCTATGATGAGTCCCAGTTTATAACAAAAAATTTGTTATTAAATCCTAAATGCATGACCTTGCACTTTTCACTAATATTTCATCCTATTCTATACTCCAGTTTACAAGGTCATCCAAATCTTCTGTATATATCCCAGTCCTTCTTGTATTGGCAATACCTCCAGCTTGTGTCATCTGCAAACTTATTAGCACACTCCCATTTTTTGTGCAAGGTCAGTAGTAAAAAGATTAAAATAAGATTGGTCCAAAACCGATCCTGAGGAACTCACTAGTAACTCCTCCAGCCTGACAGTTCACCTTTCAGTATATCCTTTGTAGTCTCCCCTTTAAAAGCTGAGGCAAAGTATTTGTTTGATATTGGGCCATGTCTAAATATCCTAACCCCCACTCCTCCTCAGTTTTAGTGCTCCTACTTCTTCTTCTTTGTTTTTCTTCTTATCTGTATGGCTTAGAGACTTTTGACTATGGTTTTAATTCCTTTGCAAGTCCAACTCTACATGGCTTTTGGCCTTTCTCACTTTATCCCTACATGTCCTGAATTCAATAAGGTAGCTTTCCTTGCTAATCCCTCCCATTTCCACTCCTTTAGCTTTCTGCTCTTTCTTAATACCCTCTCTAAGATGCTTTGCTCATCAGCTTGGTCTACATCCTGCCTATGAATTTTTTTCCCTTTTTGGGATGCAGGCTTCTGATACTTTCTGCCCTTTGACAGAGTAATTCCAGGCCTCCTGCTTTGATCCAAGTTTCTTCAGTCCAATCCATTTCCTAACTATTTTTTATTTTAAAGTTAGCCTTTTGAAATAAAAAACCTAGTCCCAGATTTAGTTTTGTTTATCCTTCCTTTAGTTTGACTGAATTAGCTCATGATACTGGAAAAAGGTTGTCCCTCAACCTCTTTCTTATGGGTCCTCACTACTCACAAACCAAATCTAAAATGGCATCTCCTCTTGTTGGTTCACCAACTACTTGGTGAGAAATCCATCAGCTATCACATCCAGAAAATCGAGCCCTATTATTATTACTAGCACTTGTCCTCCAGTCTATATTTGGAGTTAAAGTCCCATGATTACACAATTCCCATTAGTATTTATTTTCTTTAAAAACATTAAAGAGGTCTCTATCCAATACCAAATAGATCCGGTGGTCTACAGCAACCCAAGCACAGTGCCAGGGGAGGCTCTAGTAGCTTTCTTCCCCACTGTGATTTTTGCCCAGACAGACTCTGTCTTATCCATTCCATCAATTCTTATTTCTTTACAGTCTACCTCATCATTGATATACAATGCTACTCTACCACCTTTGCCTTTATTTCTGTCTTTCCTAAACAGCACATACCCTTCAATACCTGTACTCCAGTCATGACTACTATTCCACCATGTTTCTATTATCCCTATAATATCTGGTTTCACTTCCTGCACCAGTAACTTTAGTTCCTCCATTTTGTTACCTAGGTTCCTTGCATTAGTGTACAAACATCTTAATTTTGCTGTTTGGCTTCAGTCATATTCTTTACCCGATTAGACACAGACATTCTACCGCCAGTATCACCTATTAGACTGGTATCTACAATATCCTTCCTCCTTATGTCCATTCTCCTACCCATGGCTGTATCCTTTCTTACTTTGTTTTCTTCCCTCTCAATGTTAAAATCTGGCGTGGAGATTACCTGGATATGTCCCAACCATCTCCCCCAAATTCCTAGTTTAAACCTTTCTTAATCAGTGGTGCCAGCCTCCATCCTAGAAGTCTATTTCTCTCCCTACTCAGGTGAAAGCCATCCTGAGAGAACAGTCCTCTGTCCATGAATGCTTCCCAGTGGCCATACATCCCAAAGCCCTCCTTATAGCACCACTGCCTGAGCCATCTGTATATAAGGTGACACAAAGTTTCCCAGCCTCTGTCTAGGATGTGCTGATGTGAAGCAAACAGTAAGTCAGCAATTTTTAAAAAAAAAAAAAAGGGGGGGGGTGGATTTTTCTTCCAAAACCAGCAGGGTAATATATTTCCCTCACCCCCATGACACAGGGCAAAGGGTCCCCTGTTCTTTGCAAATAACTCTCATCTCAGACCTGACACACTCACTACACCAAACGTCTTACAGAATTATCCATAAAGAGCTCCCTGTAAGGCATCTACAGAAAGCGCATAAGTTGTCAAGATTCATAATCATTGCGAGATGTATGTATGGGCAATATTTAAGGAATGATGTGTTTACACTGAAAGTAAGCTTTACGGACTTGGAGTAATGCAAGGCTCAGTTGTTTAGCCTTGTGCAATGCTAAGGCAGTCAGTGGGAAATCATCAGAGGAAACCACAAACGATTGAAACCACTTCAAGGTAAAAAAGGAACGTTACTACATGAAAGGGGTTCACCCAGTCTAGGAATAGAAACAAAAGACCGTTTCAGTATAACACAGAGGAGAGAGAGGTCCTCTGGATCCTTTTACTCAGGAATCACTTTGAGGAGCAAGATGTATTTATGAAACATTAGATCCTGGTTCCCATGAAGCCAATCAGCTCTGCAACTAGCTGAACTCTGAGGGAGAAACTTACTTTATTAGCTAGGAAAGGCAACTATTAATGAGTGTAGACCCTAGGTTTGCGTTAATTATTTTGACTCGTAGTGTAACCACATTTCCACCAGTCTGTCATTTCTCGTTAAATCTTTATTCTTTCTTAAATAAACCTACTTGTGTTTTATTCAAAGTGTTCTCTAGTGCTGTGTGGTTTACAGGAGCGTTGGTTAAGATAAGGGTAGTAAGCTGGAGTCCACTGCTCCCCTGGAGGCAGAGAATCTGGGATTTTTGTAACTAATGTCCAGGGCTGGATATCACAGGGGAATGATTTAAGGGGACTTGGGTGCACCTATTGTTAACCTGTACAGGCCTTGAGCGGCTAACACGCTGGTGCTGCTCAGGACCTGACACCCAGCCAGGCACAGGCAAGACTCCCTCACACTGGAGACAAGGGGAGTATCAAGGTGACAGACAGTCCTGGGTCTCCTGCAAACCCTCCTTTTGAGGCTGACATTGGTAAATATTTCCAGTACTCCTCACAACAAATGATTAAGAGCACAGGAAAGAGCTAGACCTACTGTGCCCAGCTGACACGATTGGTTCCTTCAACCCACTGATGCAACTTCACCCTGACCCGCTGCCTCCTGCTATTTCAGTCTTTTGGGCTTCCACTGAGAAAAGTCAGGAGCTGGGCAAAAAACTTCAGAGGAAACAGGCTGAGACCATCTCAGCCTGATTCCACTTGTGATATAAGTAGGGTTAGATCCAGGTCTCCAGAGGTAAAAGATGTTTAACCCACTGCATTCATACTAATGATTGTTAATTACTTCCATTTCATTATTCAATTCATTTAATTGCCTGTGTTCACTGCATGAAACCTATTGTTTTGGGAAGGGCTGGAGTGTGGGAAGGATATGTGAGAATTAGAAGCCCAGGTACCAAATCACCTTCTCTATTGCAACGAGAGAGGAGTCCTGCTTCATGTATGAGGTGTTTCCATCCTTAGCCTCTCCATGCTCTGCAGTGTCTTTTGGCCTGTTCCTCCTCCCTTCATTCCTTTTCAGAGTGGCAGGGGGCAGCATATATCTGTACTAAGCTTCCTGACATTCAGAAAGTGTGAATTGCAACAGTGAAGCAACAGTGTCCTCTGGTGGCCAGTCCTGTTACCCCATCCTGATATTTACAGGTGACAAAATCATTGACAGCAAGGAGCTAACCTCTCATTTGTAGCAAAAACTGCTAAAACATCCAAGGGACTCTACTGAACTTAGGAGAAACAGCAAGTAACTTGTGAGTTCCCATGTCTCCTGCTGTGAAAGACAGAGTGACTCTGTCCCGTGCTAACATCAACCAGGTTGGAAGGTCCCTTGGAATTTAATTGCTGATGTTATTACTCCTGCCTATGTGAGCCCTTCTCCCCTACACTTTGTGACAAATGAACAGCCACCACATGGACACTGCATCCATTCTCGCTATGGAATGCGTGTCCTCAGTGATAGATGGGATAAAGCACAGTCACCTGAACAGCGCATGGCAGAGGGGAGATAGTTCTCAATGGCAGACATGCAACGCTAAGTATGGAGATTTCAGAGTAGTAGCCGTGTTAGTCTGTATCCGCAAACAGAATAGGAGTACTTGTGGCACCTTAGAGACTAACAAATTTATTGTAGCATAAGCTTTCGTGGGCTACAGCTCACTTCTTCGTATGGAGAGTTAGTCGAAAAGGGGGCAGCCAGAATTCCTGGAGCACAGAGGTACTCTGGCTAGGTCTCTTTTTCTATGACCACCCTGCACTGGGGAATGGGAAGGAGTGGTGTACTGTAGAGCCACTATGCTGGCTCTGAGTCACCTAGAGATTCCCCACAGGAAAGGGGACTTCCAGGCTAGCTGGTTAAGCTGATTACCTGGCTGCATCACACTATTGGAGCAGCGCAAGGCAGCCACATGTGGGGGCCAGTAACTGGCTCATTAGGCATGAGGTTAACTCCACTAGAATGCTAATACTAGCTGAATTGTGCTTACCTCTTCAGATGGTTTTGCTAAGATTTCTAGGCAGGAGAATTGGAACAGTGCACAGCATTCAAACATACACAGCTGCTTCCCCTATATATCCACAGATGGTTAAAGTGGCTAAGGGAAATATTTTCCTCCAAAACTCAGTCAAACCTTCTTGGAGGCTTGTAAACAGTTTGATGTTTTTAGTTTTAGTTTTTAAATTTCTGTGGCTGTCCCTGCACTTTCTGGCTTAAGCAGGAAGCATCAGTAAACAAGAGATGAGACAGCTGATTTGGATGAAATAAGAATTGCCCCTAGCATTTCCCAAAATTTTTGAGGCTCAAAAGCACTCCGTTTGGGTTTCTGTTCTTTCTATTGCAATTTTGCTGCGTGTTCCCTGCCTCTGTCCAGGGGCTGGATTGAGCCACTTGATGGCTGATCTCTACGCAAAAAAACAAAAATAAAAACAAAAAAAACATCACAGCCCTCCTTCCCCCAAAAAACCCTTCAAGCTATAGCTGCTAAGGAAACCTATCCCCAAAGCAGTGCTGTTTGACTGAGTTCACAGATAGATAGAAATGATCATCTAAGAGAAGTGTGAGGTGTTCCCACTCATCTCTGTAGGATGTTAACCCTGAAGTCTACTGGCGACAAATGAAATGTCAGCATTGTGAATTATTTCACTACTGACCATTTTAACAGAAACATCTAGCTATTCTGGACTGTAAGCATAGCTTGGATATAATGCCAACTCTGACACAAGGTGCTGAGATACCATTCTGGCAGTATTCCTGGCCTAAGCCGGAGTGGGACGACCTGTATATCTGACCAGAGAGACTTGTCTCCTGCTGAGATCCCTAGCCCAGTTGTGCAGACCCCAGAGACGTGGCTCATTCACAAATGTCTAAACGTTTGGATTCTATTCTATTCATGTTTTTATACCATGCCTACCCTGGCATGTGAGCACCTTCTTAAAATGCATTAAGTAACATGGTTGGTGTCTGTTACAGCTGTCCCTCTGCTAGCACTCTTTTTCCCCTTCTCCTTTCTGTTTGTCCTGGGTGGCCGCCCCTCCCGGCCATTGTGCTAACTAAAGTGACAGCCCTATTCATAGGGATGGCTTGTACAGACTAACTGAAGCCACTGCCCTGCCTAGGGAGGGGGCTTCTTGCTTCTTTGTTTGACTTCTTTGTTCAGACCCGGGCTTGGTGTGGGGGGCGCTGCCCAGAAATGCAAGACCTGAAGAGGCCAACTAATTAAGCATATGAGTCATACCTGTGGCTCAGAACATGCCCAGGCATGCCTATGCTCACCTGCAGGTTTTCTCTGCCTCCTCTCCTCCCCTGTATCAAGAGGAACCAATCAAAAGTACTGGGGGAACTGTTGCCTAGTTTGCCTTTAAACCAGACATTTTCTGATCAACCTCGGAGAAGGTCCTTGCTTTGCCACCTGGTTGATTCAGCTAGAGGTCTTTGGGGGCCCTCTCTCGTTTGTTTTTGAGCGTACCCCCGTTTTAAACTCCCTCCCACAAACAACGAATTGTGCCTGGAGTCTCCTCATCCATGAAAGCGAATCGAGTCTCTCTCCATCGCTCCGATGCTACTGCTGTTCCTTCTCTCTATGTGGCTGCTGTCCTGGGGATTGGTAGAGTTTTTCTTGCAGCGGCCCCTGTCCTAGCTGCTGGCCTTGTTTCCCAAGCAGACAGGCCCCAGCTAACTCCTTGGTCTTTGTTATCTATAATCTGTTCTTGCTCCGCAGACGCTTGCTGCTAAAAATAGCCTGTGACTGCTGCTGGGCTGTGCCTTCCTGGACTGTATCCTGGGCTGCCAGTTTGCAGCCCCCCTCCCCCCACTCCGCCACTGCTGCTAAGGTGCACCTATTAGAATCAGGTTCTTAGTCTAGATAAGTTGTAATTTCATTTGCATAGCTGTGGTAAGTTAGGTTTAGAGAATTGTTTGTATTGTGCTCTGTAAGTTAGGTTTAAAAATTGTTGCATTGTTTCTGTTACTTGCTATTGTGTAGTCTTGGTTAAGTTAGACCATTAGATAAGATTTTCTGTGGTTCTGTATAACTGTGGTTTAAGTCTGTCTTCCCGCTGCCCGCCCCGAGCAATTCCCAGTCACTGGTTGCAGTGTCTCTGCTGTTTAAAACTTGCAGCCTGTTCGCTCTCTGTGTCTCCCTGGGTTAAATCTCCCTCGCGCAGCGCCTCTGCCTCTGGTCTCTGCTTCACCACGTGCTGCTCTTTCTCCTGTCCCCCAACCTCATTCCTACCACTGCCTCTCTCTCTCTCTCTCTTTTTCTTCCTTACCCCACATGTTTCACCCCACTTCTACTGCCCAAACCTCAATTGTATCACTGAAGTCTAGCATAAAACCCCTTTGGTTACCCTTTTTCTCTCTAACACATCTCACATTTACATTTATACCATATGACACCACTTTTACCTAGAGTTGTTGGATATTCTAACACATTTTTCCATAACTGTTAGTTGGTTTATCTGCTGTAACACCATCCTTTACATAGAAATTGTTAGCTACCTGTTACATTTATACTTCAGTGTTAATTTGGTTACCAACTGTATTGTACCCCACTGTGTTGTACCCCACTATTGAAACCCCCTATACTATTTACTAAAAGAAACCCCTCCCCAATTGTCAACCTTAACAAACCCCATACCCCTCACTATTGAATTTTCCCTGTTTTTTGCATTTTCTTAATAAAGTTTATTTTGCACCCCACCAGTGAAGTAGTTGTCCCCCAAGATCCCCTACCTGCTGGCAGGGTCAGTTGGTATTTGTCATGTGTAATTCTTTCCTTCTCCCTTTCTTTTTGAATGGGTTCTCCAAATCTTTCAAAGTAGCCGTCCTGCTACAATTCTCAGGGGCACAGGCTAGTAGGCTACTATTGGCTTCTTCCCAACCACCCAATACATCCCAGATGGCTGAGAATCACTTCCCTTTTGGCAGGGGTGGCTCTAGGTATTTTGCTGCCCCAAGCACGGCAGGCAGGCTGCCTTTGGCAACTTGCCTGCGGGAGGTCCCCGGTCCCGCGGATTCGGCAGCACGCCTGTGGGGGGTCCGCTGAAGCCGCGGGACCAGCAGACCCTCCACAGGCATGCCGCCGAAGGCACCCTGCCTGCCGCCCTTGCGGAGCTGGCAGAGTGCCCCCCGCAGCTTGCCGCCCCAGGCACGCGCTTGGCATGCTGGTGCCTGCAGCCGCCCCTCCCTTTTGGTACTATCATTTTACAAAGGAGCATGTGAGCAGCATTTTGCCGAGCATCCCAGCACTACCACCACAGGAATGGCTTTGATTCCACCATGCTCAGCCTTTGGTCACTCTGAGACCAAAGTAAATACATGAAGTAAAAAGGAGGCAAAAGCCCTCCCAAACCAATCCTCCAAATCATGAATTATAAAAGTGTTGGGAGGGATGGACAGGCAACAGGGAAACAAGAGGTACCCGGTGTCAGTGGAGCTCTGGGATCCCCATTTAGCTAAACATGTTCCATGGTATTAGATATTGGTATGAGGGCTGGGGTGGGGGATCTATGCTGCAAACATAAAGGTGGGGGGAGGAGTGGCATCCGTCCCATTTGCAGTTTTCTTCAGTTCATTAAATGAAAGAAATTGATTTGGCAAAGCTAATTTTGTAATTCAAAAGCTTATCAGGGCTTTCTGTAATGAGCTGAGCAAACAGATAGTAATTCAGTGACAATATTGACATGGTGCACACCAGGGGACGTTTGTTTAGAAAATTAAATAATAAAGGAGAGGAGCGGAGCGCCTATTCTGGTTCTTAGTTCACCCCACATCCCCAATCCTCTGGTGACCAGTGATATAGACTGAGCTCAGTCAGCAGCTAGAGGAAGAAAAGACTTTTGTAAGTGACCTACACCTTGCCCCCATGTAAGGGAGGTGACATCCATGTGGCTGGGCTACACACTGACTGAACTCCTTGTGCTCTCGTTTCCCTTTGGGACCATGGCAGAATCCCTGTCCAGGACCTGGGAGAAGAGCTATGTAGACAGACATACAAGACTAGAAATTGCACTTACATAGCTCATCTTTCATCCTCCAGGATCCCAGAATGCTTCCCAGAGTGTGTGACAGGCCTGGAGAGTGGAAGTAACAGAGACAAGAGTGGATGCGGATGAAGGAGATGGAGATAGCATTCCTGCTTGAGAAAGCTTTTCCACATGACCAGAACAACATTCACATCAACCTTCCTCTCCTCCTCAGAAAAACTCAAACCAAACAAAAACCCTATCCCAAGCAGAACTTACATCCTGAAAAGAGAGACAAGCCAGAAGTGGTCCACTATGACTTCTCTGCACTTAATCTATCCTGTGGAAGATGCTCAGATACTACAGTACAAGCAGTACATGTCAGCAGTACAAGCCATGAGAAAGAGAGAAAGAAGCCTCCCAAGAGGGACAGTGAGAGAATAAGGGCAGGAGGAGAAGCAGCTTCCAGAGGGAGGTGGAAAGACAGAGGGGGTGGTGGGGGTGATGGTGGGTAGTTCAGAGAGGCTAACAGAAGGGAGGGAGAGAGAGATGGGAGACCTCAGGAGGCTGAGAGAAGGGGGACTCCAAATCTCACAGGGATACAGTAACCATGTTTCACCCCAAAAGTTACTGCATTTCAGTGATTAGCATGTGCATCCAGACACATACCTGTGTGTAATATAGAATGCAACTCCCCCGCCAAACACCCACACCACACATATATTCATGAAAACTTAAGGGTTCACTGCTAAAAGAAAAAAAGACTGGAAGCGTGGTTCATACTCTCTCTCTCACACACATGATAAAGGGGTGCAAATTGCACCAATCTGCACCAAGAGAGGCCCTCTGAGATTCAGCCACCTCATGGGAGGTGGTGTTTGCATCTCTTCCCTCCCCCAGGTCTCCTGCCGGAGGATAGCAACTTTTATTTCTCACCATAGCTGCATAGGACCCACCAGTGGAAGCTGCCTGGAACTGAGATCAAATAGTACAACTCCGAGGAGACATGGCCACACCCTGACTCACTCACTGGCTGCGATACACCTGCCAGTTCTGGCTGGGCAAGTATTGCAGGCTTCTTGTGCTGCTGTGATCCCTTCCCTGTGCGAGACAGACTGTGCAATGTCAGGAACCCAGATTACAATCAGTGGGAGCTGGAGGACACTCAAACCCAAGAAATGCATACCTTGCAGTGACTCAGAGAGAGCCATGAATTGTTCCAGTTTATGATGCCAGTAAGCACCTCTTGGGGTGGGAGGCAAGGCAGATTTGTGGGTTCCCACAATACACCCCCAAAAATCATAATTATAAACCTAAATATTGAGTTTCTCACAGTCTCAAAAGTTAGTGCTGATCTTGTCCAGTTCAACTAGTGGCAGGTGACGAAATCACAGCCTGGCGTGGCATGAAAAATTGCTCACAACTCCCATGGAAAGTTACAGCTTTGAGCCAAGCTGACATTCCTAACGGGCCTGGAGCTCCTCAGCAGAAGTTAAGAGAGTTCCCTGACTCAGCTACCCTCAGAAGTGACCTCGTTCTGATGTGGGAAGCAAGGACATTGTGAAACAGAGCTAGCTTGAGCTGGGCTCTGCAGCCCCTTTGTAAGCTTGGTCACAGCTGCCCTCATTACAGCCACCTCCTGACTGTACAGCCAGCCTACTCCTTTCCCCAGGAACGCCGCCTTGTGAGGAAGCTACAGGGCAGGTTTTGTGCAGCATTTTGAGACAAAAGGTGACACACGACAAAGACAGACAAACTGTGGTGTTCTGGCAGCTAGAAGAAATTGAGGTGATGTTTCCAACATCTGCTTGCCCTACATGTGAGATTTCACTCAGTCCTTCTGATCTCACATCTATCTTCCTGGCTGCCCCTGGAAACGTCACAGAGATGGGTATGTGGTAGGGAAAGTCCACTTGACTACTTGGATACAGAGACAGAGTCTGTGAAAGTAAGTCCCGAATTGCCTCTGTTTGCCACTGGCCCTTGCTAACTATCTAGAGCAGTGGTGGGCAACCTGTGGCCCAAGGGCCACATGCAACCTGTCAGGATAATCCGCTGGTGGGCCACAAAACAGTTTGTTTACATTGACTGTCCACAGGCACAGTCGTCCGCAGCTCCCAGTGGCTGCTTAATAAATGAGACTTAAAACAGAGGGTAAAATCCCTGCATGTTACACTATAGGGAACAAGCCTACTCTGCCCCAAGGAATGGACTAAACGGAACCTGGCTGGGCTTTTCCATCTAACTTTTATGAACTAAAAACCTCAGCAAAATGGCATCTGTTTTTTCCACGGTGGTTTTTACTGGTCAGCATATGGTATTGTAATGAATCGACTAATGAGAAACCGAGTGTGTGGTTACATGCAACTGCCTTCTGCTGAATGGAATCAGAACTGTTCAAGTGTGTGTCATAGGCCTTATATTGCTTATTCTCCTCTAGCTCAAGTAGTAGGTGTCAGTGCTTTTGGAGCAGGAGGACCAGAGTTTCAGCCTCACTCCTACTCTAAAGTTCTGAAGGGCCTTGTACACAGGATAATAACAACTGTGAATTCCCTAAATGACCATAGATTTCTTCTGACACAAAGACAATCATAAACTGAACTCTGCTGCATGGTCGACCCTGCTAAGGAAGCACTGACATTAACACTAGAGGAGTGAAATGAGCTGAGTGAATAGTAGAACTGTTGGGGAGCATCAGATATCAAAGGGGGATCCACACATCTCCCACCCTAGTGTCAAACTAGTAGGGAAAAAAGTGTGGGAAGGGAGGCTGTCACGGAAAACACAGAATGTGGTGTCTGTGAGGTTTTTCCAAGGAGCTCTTACTGTCTTTGAGATGCATCAGCTCCTGCCTGAAACACGTGAAGAACCTCAGTATCAGTTTAGCTCTTACTTCTGAGGTTAAAAGCACTAAATTACAGATGCCAAAAAATTTTTTTTCACATTCTCCTTCAGATTCCTGAAAGCCAGGGTAATTTTGTCGTGAGTCACATTAGAAAAAGAACAAATGATGTTACTGCTCCCACTTATCATGCACATATGCAGAGCAGATAGTCCCTCTCATCTCTATCTGCGTCTGCTGGTTCCTGCAGTATTAAACAGTCTAAGCATTTGCGCTATGCTCCTCAACACAGCGTTGGTTTCTTTTTGAAAAAATTCTGCCCCCGTGTAACACCGCTTAAAGTCAATGGGAGTGGAACATGCACAAATAATAGAAGAATTTACCTAGAGTGTGGGGAAAAGATTGTGCTGAACTTATCTTTGGTGTAACATAGGGGACATGTTGAATTTAAGCACTCTCCTAAGCTCTAGGCACAAACCACTGTCCCCGCACTGGAGATGCCAATACACCAGGACACTGACAGTAGATTTCACACATCTTCAAAAATATCCCTCCTCTTCCTTGCTGCTCTGCAGACAGAGACGAGCTGGTGATCGTCCCTCTTCTTTCCCAAGTGCTTTGATTAGCAGTGACATGTAAATTATAATAATGAAGCTTCTGAGTTAACACCTCACACTGAGATGAATAGGGCAGTTTTGAACAATATCATTGCACCAGTTTACACTCGATTCACTGTCTGAAAGTTTCCTTCATTGCAAGAAAGGTTATCATTGTTGTTCAGTTATTTATTTATTTTCAACGGATGCTTAGATTCTGGAGTACAAAATGGCAGCCTCCCAAACAGTTCAGGCTTGCTGAGCCACCCCAAGTCAGTCCAACTCAACTCCAGTATAAAGTCACTGACGATAACAGAGCTATTAATTATCATTATTTGTATTATGGTGGTACCCAGAATCCCTGGTTAGAATCAGGGCCCCTTAAGCTAATTAACATGCAAACACAGAGGTAGACATAGACTTTGCTCTGAAGACCTTGCAGTTGAAAAATTATACCAGGGATTGGCAATCTTTGGCAGGCAGCCCGCCAAGGTAAGCACCGGGTCGGTTTGTTTACCTGCCGCGTCCACAGGTTCGGTCGATCACAGCTCCCACTGGCCGTGGTTTGCCGTCCCAGGCCGTGGTTTGCCGTCCCAGGTCAATGGGGGCTGCGGGAAATGGCATGGGCCAAGGGATGTGCTGGCCGCCAATTCCCGCTGCCCCCATTGGCCTGGCACGGCGAACCACAGCCAGTGGGAGCCACGATTGGCCGAACCTACGGACACAGCCTGACAGGCCTGGCACACCAGGGTGCTTACCCTGGGTATCCACATGCCAAAGTTATAACATAAGGTCCCTTTCTAACTGTAGTGGGGCAGGTGACACATTTGGGATAGAATCAGAACAAAATAATTTTTCACACTAAAATAGAACAAAAAGTTTTTCAGGTTGGACGAAAGTTTGGTTCTAATCTTCCCAGGGGTTGTGGTGTCATTTTTGCAGCTTCCTCTGCAATTCCTGCTTCTATTTGCAGGCGGGAGTAACAAAACACCATGGAAAAGGCTGTTCTCATAATTATAATTCAGGTGAAAACTAGGAAGCCCTGGAAATTATGCATGGCAGCTTTTTCCAGGGCGATGTCCAGATGGTTGTGGTTCACTTATGGTGAGGATTAGCCTCCAAACTTCTGGATCCACACAGCTGAACTAAGCCTCAGGGTTTTTTCTGGTACACTCCATAATTAGTTTGCAGCGGGAATCACGTGTACTAGCTTAAGGTATCTGTGCACAATTATGCACTACAAAGAGATCAGAACCAAATCTCCAGATTCTAATACCACCCAGACTTTGCAAGAAGGGACAGGGAGGGGATAGAAATCATGGATCCTAATTTCACAGCTCAGCTCCATCTCTAGCATATACATCTCGGTGCATCCAAACAGGCAATTTCTCACCTGTGTGCACACTGACAGATACAAAGGTCCTTTATATATTTGATATATCTCATTGTAGAAACATGTTGCACTGTCCAAGCACACTCTTTGTTGTGATTGATATAGGCTGTAAGGTCTTGAAGGCAGGAACTGAGTTTTTAACTCATGGCGCAAAGCATAAGCACCAATTGTACCATATACTAATGTTAAAAAGATAAATATGATTATATTTTGTCAAACTATTCACTAAGAGTAAAATTTACTGCACATTTGGCCTCCATTCTTGCTCATGAACTGATCCAGACGTCTGAGAATGGATTTGTTATTCAGAAACGTCCGCCCCATAGTTCATGTGAACACATTTCCGCCTACAGAATGCTTGCAAACTGCTCACTTCAATTATGCTCTATTCATGGTGGGTGACTGGTTGCATAGAATTGTTTCCACTCCCCAACAGGAGGAATGAAACTTTCTAAATGGGAGAATAACGTGCAACAAATACCACATCACTAACCATGACTTACCTTCTGGGACAGAGTTGGGGGTGATTAATCACCAGTACTACATCTATGAAATGTTCAGGTTTTAGAAACATTTTCACAAATAGCTGGTGGCTGTCCAAACACTTGCAGACAAGGAAAATGTGACCTCACGGATAGCAGTAAACCAAACTCACAGCTTTCATATGAGAAAATATTTGTGAATCACCTTTTGTACTATGGGGTAAGCTCCTGTAAATGATAAAAGCATGAGGATGAGTCCTGTTGTTACTGCATTGCAAAACATAAGGTCCCTTTCTAACTAGTCATTACCATTGATACCACCACCAGTGACACCCTCTCTACTGACCTCAAGATAACAGTGGAATACTTTCACTATTGGAAGCTCCGTCCCAATGCCTGCAATACCATGGTAAACAGCCTTCTACCTCAACAACGTAGCCCTATCCAAAGTACTTTGGTATAACCTTAGACAGTAGCTTGATTTGTAATGCTCATTTGAAAAGATACATGAAAAGGTAAAAGTAAAAACTAACTTCATCCAAAAACTCACAGGCACAACACGGGGTGCTGATGCACACAAAGTTCAAACAGCAATTAGCACTGATATATTCCACCACTGAAAAATGTGCACCAGTCTGGGTGGGCAGCTCACATACCAAATCCCTGGATGTCCAGCTTAATGCTGCAATGAAATCAAAACTGTAACATTCAAATCAACATCCAATCAATGATTGCCCACTCTGGCACATATACTACCAAGCAAAATTTGGAGAGACACACAAACACCCATGAGTACAAACATGGCCAACTTGAATCTACCAATTCATGAAGACCTCAAGTACCTTCCAAAGATGCCTGAAATCTCATAAGCTTTTTTGGTATCAGGCTAAAGCTCTTAAAGTGTCCTCATTCAATCATGAGGCACACTGGAAAGAATTCTGGGTTAATGCTAATGTCCCAAATACACTCCTGATTGCCAACCCCACAAAAGAACTTGCAGGTTTCAACCTACCCCAGAAACAATGGTCCTCTTTGATCTGTTTCAGAAGACTTTTTGGCAGATGATGTGATCTTTTACACCTCTGGAAAATGAGACTATGGACACCAGTTGCAAACTGTGGTGTGAATGAGAGCCTGCTTTGATCCTTTGCTGGTGGCATCTCAAACTTACATCAAGTCACTTACGAAGCTATTCACTGGCTCACTAATTTGAACCTAGTTATCTGAACATTGCTAATCACCTCTCTAGCTATGCGAAAGGAAGAGGAAGTTATCATTGTCAAAGCTAGGAGAGAATCCAAGCAATTCTTCCATTTCCAGGAAGACTTGATCATTTCCGAGACAGAAAGAGAACCAGCAGCCAAGGTTCTTAACACCCTTTCTTTCCCCTTTCTATATTTGCAACCTGTACACACATCAGTTATAATACATCCTGCACACATATAGGAATTGTTAGGGTTTTTTGATGGATAGTTAAAGACTTTGAACTGTGATTTTACAATCTCCCATTCTTTTTCGCTCCCTCATGAGGTATACACTGTTAAGGTATCACTGCAAAGTTTCATTTGATTATGTGTGCAGTATAATGATAACCATGAACTCTGATGGCCAAGAATTTGTTAGTGACAACCTAGGTAGCCAAGAGTTTGTTATGTTATTTAAGTGCTAGCAGAAGGTAAGGTGCTGTAGTATATAACTGAGTGTCTTGATGACAGCATTCTACTGACATGGGTTTGTTGCAGTGTCAAAATGCTTATGTGGTGACACTTGCATGGATGGAGTGGTTTTGCAATGCAATCTTTGCATCGTAACACAGCAATGACTATATCAGGGCACAGTGATGCCATGACTTTGTCACAGGGGAATTAATATTAAAGGCCAGGATTGCACAGGAAGCAGTTTTAGACGACAGTTAGTGGAACTGAGCTAGATCTAATCAGCAGCACTGTAGCCAGCTACAGTAACAGAATCTGTTTTTTCTGGATTCTTGTTTCATCTTTAACTGGAACTTGAAGTAACAATCCCAGAAAGCCAGTACTGGAGTCAAAATCAGAAGGAATCAGCCAAAATCAAGGCAAAGGAAGCCAAAAATGGCCAAAAATTTCCCCACCCCAATCCTCTATCAGACAGGCCTCTCTCCCGTTTGTCAATGTCACACTTGCCCCCTCCCTGATCACCAACATCCACTGATGCCTTTTAAAGCAAGGAGTTGACTGTGAGATCCTGGGTTAATGGCAACTTTGATTCAGTGCTGACTTCAGAGGGAAAGCGTGAGGTACTTACACACAAGTGACACACCATCCCTTCTCCTCCTGCTTGCTATGCCTTGATGAATAACCAAGGGAGCTTTTATTGAGATGCAAGGAATGCCGAGAGCAGTTTGTCTCTGAGTCAGATGACATTTTTATTTTATATATAAAGAAAAATTGGGTGGGAGGGACAGACAGACAGAGCAAGAGGAAGAGTTGCAGCTAAGTACCTCTTCAGATCAGATCATGCTCATGTTCCAGAAAAGCTAATCTCTACAGTCCTGAATGGTAATTAAGTGGCACTTGTGTCCTTTGGGTGTCCAATAAATGTAGGTCAGCTCAAGTAAGGACCTCAGAAATCTCACAGGCTGATACCCAATTCTGTGATTTAAACCCTTCTCTCTCTGCCCTTAGCTAGGACAAGGAGGGTGAAGGGTTTTCAGTGCTGCTGCCTTCCCGGGGTTACTTTTTGGCAGGCTAGAGGGTGCTTTAGTCTAGTGCAGTGGTCCTCAACCTTTTTGTGACCAGTAGCACATTCATGTTTTCAGAAAAGCGTGGCGGGCGCCAAGAATTTTACAAGGCTTATTTTGTATTTGTACATTAAATAATACAAAAAAACATATTTAATATTACATAATATGTGAATCCAGAGAGAAGCCGGAGAAAAGCCGCGAGGACAGAGAACACTGGTCCCCGCAGCCCTGGAGTACTCTGTCCCCAGCAGGCGCGGGAACCCAGATTCTCTTCTCTGCTGGGCACTAGGTGGGCCCCACACCTGCTGGGGACCGAGAACACCAGCGCCTGCAGCCCCAGAGTTCTCTGTCCCTGGCAGATGTGGGGCCACAGCTTCTCTCCCCTGCTGAGAACTATGCAGGCCCCGCACCTGCCGGGAACAGAGAACATCGCACCTGCACCCTGAGTTCTCTGTCCCCGGCAGGTCCCCTGCCGGGCACTAGGCGGGCACACATAAATGCCCCGGAGGGCGCCATGGTGCCTGTGGGCACCACGTTGGGGACCACTGGTCTAGTGCACAGTGAAGGCGAGGGGCTGCTAACATTGGTCAGACCTAGTCATAATGCAAGCAGGTGCAAAACAGGCTTCCTTTGCACAGCTCTGCCAATGCAATTTAGTCATGCCCTGCAGCACTCCTTGCTATTCCTGTGCCAGATAGCTTGGCCAAAGCATTTAAAGCCTGACCTACTGTACTCTCTGTTATTCCAGTCTTGAAAGTCGAGTAAAGAAATGCCCATCTCCAGTTCAGTGTTGAACCTGGTCCCCAAATATCCAAAAGAAAATAACAGGATGAGACAAATCACATCTAAAGACTCCATGGTGATCAGAAGTTGCAAATTAATAATTTGTTTAATTATTTCAGTTAACAACTCTGAACCTCTTAACACATCCTTAGCTGCAGCCTAAGGGCACTAGCACATGGTAGGGCTCCCACGCCATGCCATGTGTCAACACTCATTTCTGACAGACCAAAAAAAAAGCATCCTTGAAAACAGTTCTTTCCCGGGGATGTTTGGATGTTCCCAAGAGTGCCAGACTTCTAGCTTGTTACCACTGTCCAGGTCTCTTTAAACTTTTGCCAGCTGATAGTTCCAATAGACTCTATAATACTCTATTAGGCAGCTTGGCAATGGATAAATTAGTGTCACATGCCAGGCTAAGATTGCAAATCAGGAGCTGGCTGTAAGGATTGGCAGGACTTGAACACAGTCCTGCAGAAGTAGCAGACAACTACCACCCCTACACTGCCACCCTGTGGCAGCAGTAATGTAGCCACTCCCTGAGGCCCATAATCCTCAGAGGTTGCACATCACAGGAAGTTCTGCCTCGAGTGATCTGACTGATAGTGGCCTTAGTGATCCCTGACTGGTTTCTTGGTTCTACATAAGTCCATGGGGAGTCCATGAAGTGTCCAGGCAACAACATGGATCTCTTACTAGGTGCCATGACTATCCTGCTTCTCTGTACTGACCTCAGCTCAGACTTGGATTCTGACCCCCAGAACACCAGCATGGACCCTGTTACCTGGTATTGACCCTTCACGTGACTCCTGACTCTGATACCAGCTCTGGCCCCGGCTTCAGTTTGTGGATTCCAAACTCTTCTTGCTAGTCCTGCCTACCTTTGCCAAGAATCCTGACACTACCAGAAAATGGGTTCATTCCTTTTTTTGTTTGTTTTTTTATTAGCTGTAAGAAAAATATGGAGGTTTTTCTTAAACTTCTGCTGGGAAGAATCAACTCAAGACACTTTGAGGAATTGTTAAAGGATTGTGCACCCTTCGCATCTCTCTCTGTGTAACAGCAAAACAAAGTAAACTCACAGCCTTGTGTCCTTTGATAACTTCATGGAGATCCAATATTAAAAACAGAAAAAAGAAAAATAATTTTAGAAAAGCCAATCTGTTTCTTTTTAAAAGCGACAAGCGGGTTGCTAGGCAACAGGCTGAAGGGGAGGTCAGTTTCAAAGATTTCCAGTCTTGCTGGGGAGGTGGAATGTGCAGTGACAGCTACTTTGCATATGAGATACATCAGGCCAGAGTCCCTATCAGAAGGGATTATAGGAGTTTGGGGCCTAGCTGGGATATCTGAGAGATTACTGTGGTAATCAAGACCAATCCCCTTCTCCCATCCAGACCTATATATATCCTGTGTCCCCTTGGAAAGTCTAGTGCCATAGGCATTTGGTGACAGGTCAATTTTCTACAAGAAATCACAGCACGGTTTGGGGAGGGAAGAACAGGAAGATAGAAATCTAAGCCTGGCTGACTATCTTCTCCCATAAGGTTTACATCTCATTTATACACTCCATGCCTTAGGTTTCCTGTGGCTCAGAACAGCTTGGTGGGAAGAGGAGCCTCAAAAGAGGACAAAGTCAAATATGTCTTATAGGAGAAAAAAATTCCTAATCTGAATAATGAACATGCCAAACCTTAAGAGGTAAAACATGACACCAAAGGACTGTCATTCCCAGTCATTAACAGATCTCCAGGGAAACATGCGTCTGAACATTTTAAGGGAAAGAGACTTCAGTGATTTAAATCACACTGAATCAGCGGGAATTAAAGCTACATGTGGGCATGTCAGACTAGCATGTGGACAGGGTTATTGCTGTTTAGTATCTGTGCACATGAGGCAGCACAGGGACATTAATCATTCTAAGAACTCCATGACACTCTGCCTTTCAAACTGCCAAAGCCCAGATGTACGGGGTAACGTAATGAGCACAGCAGGGCTGTCTATCACTTCAGCTCAGTGGGTTAGCAATTCCTGATTATGCCAAGTCTGAGTTGGATGGAGCATGGGAGTCTAGAATGAGGGGCACTTCTGGCACCTCTGACAGAGCCCTGACCAAAGGCTTGCTTGGGAAGTTTGTGGAAGAGAAGAGCAATATTCAGGGACCCAGGTCCAGGCAACAGGTGCTATAGGAACAGCCAGTACCTTTTGCATTTGGTTGGGTAGAGGCAGGGAGAGCGTGGAAAGGGGTAAAATATCACAAACTTCCCCCAGGCCTTTATAACGAACGGCACACTTCTTCAGGTGAGACCACACAAGCAGCCCCCTAGTGTGTTCAGCAGCAGATTCCAGACAACCCCTCCAAATATCCAAAACCTTCTTTGCCCTTCTCTAGTGCCTTTCATTAGAGGGATTCACACACATTAATATATTAAACCTCAAAAAGCCCCAACAAGGCAAATATCCCTATTTTACAGATGGGGAAACTGAGGCTCAGAGGAAGTAACTTTCCCACAGTGTCAGTATCAAAGTTGGGAACAGAACCTAGGAGCCCCCGCTCTAACCACTAGGCAATGCATCCACTGCAATGTTATTTAATATTTTTCTGAACCCAAATATTACTGATAGAGAAGATATTTGAGTCATTTCTCATCCCCAGTGAAGATATAGCTCACTTTTCTCTCCCCACTTGCAGGACTTACACTGCTGCTGTAAGAAACACATTTTCTAGCCAGGTAGCATGCTGAGTGGGAGGACTATGGGAACAACTTTTGAGTTTCACACTGTTGAAGGAGGCTGTTAGGGAGGGGCAAGTGCTCCCTAGTACGAAAAGTGTTGTCTTAATAGCCAGAGCCTCTGGCAGACGCCTTTCACCAACCCAACTACCGCCTAAAGCAAGGCTTGTAGCTTATCATATGATTACCCCATTGCTAGCTCATCCTCTACCTTCAGAGCCCCACAGTCACTACTGGGAGGCATTAAAAATATGCACTTATCACAAAGACAGGAAGAGAGAGCAGTGGAACAGAAAACAAGGATAGGAAAAGAAAGATAAGTTAAAAAGGAAAGAGGGAAGAAGAGAAAAAGAAAGGGGAAGACAGATATAAAAAGGGGAGGGAGGAAGAGAACAGAAGGAAAGAAAAAGAAAGGAAAAGAGGAAACAAGAGAGAAGAGAAAGGAGTGGAGAAGTCAGTGGAGACGCAGAATGAGGGGAGATGCACAGGTCACAAGGACAGAACTTTTTAAAAGATGAATGGCAAGAGTCATTTTTAAGAGTAGTTTTCTCATACAACGTGGCTGAAACACAAATCTGATGAAGAGCATTTCCCTTCCCCGCTGCATGAGCTGCTGCTGGGGAACAGTATGCAGGTACCAATGTGGGAGAGAAGCATTAAGAGTAAACACCCACTTCTCACCTATTTAGGGCATATCCTAACCAACCCCCTGTTCCTTTCTCCTCCTTAGTGATTGTCTCCTGGCTCTGGCCTTCTTCTCCCAACTCTCTCTTCTTAAGGGCTTGGTTACATTAGAAATTTCAAAGTGCTACCCCGGCAGCGCTGTGGGAGCGCTGCCACGGCAGCGCTTTGAAGTGTGATTGTAGTCAGAGCTGCAGCGCTGGGAGAGAGCTCTCCCAGCGCTGCTTGTAAACCACATCCCTTATGGGTGTAGAGTACAGCGCTGGGAGCACACTGACACTTTACAGCGCTGCAGCGCTCAGGGGGGTGTTTTTTCAGACTCCTGAGCACGGAAGTTGCAGCGCTGTAAAGTGCCAATGTAGCCAAGCCCTTGGTCTGTATTCCTCCCTGCTTTCCCCTTCCCTTCTAGTCCCTCTGTCTTATTTCCTTCCTCTCATTCTGGACTATGGGCTTGGTCCTGTACCATAGAAGCCAATGGGAGTTTTGTCACTGACTTCAGTGGGAGTAGGATCAGTCTTACATACATATCTCATGGTGTGGGGATGCTTATCATTTGGACTTCCCACACCTTCAAACTTGGCATTCCCTGCTCTGCCTGAAATCACAGGACACGCAGACTGGCATTGGAGCGATCAGCATATGTATAGCAATGGGGACAGAGCACAGGACTTTCCACTCTGAAATCACAGGTTGAAAGGAAGATCTCCTTTATCTGTCTCTACTAGGAGATCTGTTCCCATCCTCGGCCTCTAGTAACCACAGGTCCATGACCCATAGGCACTGACAACAGCATAGTTAAAAAGCACTTTGGTAGAGTGGAGAGCACAGCGCTGATCAAAGTAGCGCTCCTGCTGTCACGATACCTGGGGTACTTTCTCACCTGCCCAGGGTCTGACCAACCAATCTGGCAGAATGAAGCCCAGTTTCTAGTATCCCTTCACCACACTGCAAGACAACTTACCCAATTGCTAGAGTGATCTGAGACAGGTGTGAGTCATATTACTAGATGGGCATCACATCTAAGCATTAAATCTGGCTGTCCATCCATGGCCTTGTCTACAAAGGAAGGTTTTCCAGTTAAAGGTATAGATACATAGGGTAACCAGATGTTCTGTTTTTTAAAGGAATAGTCCCGTATTTAAGCCCTCCTTCAAGTGCTCTGACTTTTTCTTAAAAACAGGCATATTGTCTCGTATTTTCTGTCTCCCCCCCCCACCTCACCCCCAATCAGTACTGGCAGGTCCTGGTACTTGCCGGATCCCTGATTGGCAGCCACTTGTCCACCCGTGGTGAATGGGGGCGCCCAGTGGCTGATGATGGGGGTGGGTGTGCAAGACTGGTGGCGTGGTAAAGCTGTAGTGTGCAGGGCCAGTTGTGCCTCCTGTTGGTCCATTAGCACAGCCCCCGCTGCATGCCAGCTCTCGGCCAGCAGGGCCCCACCCCCTAGTCCTGTTTCTGGCCAGCACTGACTGTGCGTTGCGAGCTGCACTGGCTGATGAGTGCGGGCAGGCGCCAGGTGGCTGCCGGTTACGTGTCACCTCTGCTGCCTACCCCTCTGTCCTTTATGTGCTCCCCTTCTCCCTGCTTTGCTTCTTTGCCCCTTTCAGCCCCACTGCTCCTCCATATCCCCTCCGGTGTGGCGTATCCCACTCTCAGTGCTGTGCAGAGAACCAGCCCCTGATCAGAGCGCTCAGCTCACCAACAGCCTGACCGGCACACTCCTTCCCTCCCCCTCTTCCTCTGGTTGGGCTGGCACCCCGGGAAAGCCCAAGACCCTTCGTTCTGAGGCGCTGGCCAAGAGAAGCTGACCCCTGCATGTGCTAAAGCCCCGCACACTGCTGGCACGGGGAAGTCTCTCCACCCCTCAGCTAAGCTCTGGAGTGTGTGTAGGAGAAGCAATTTTCAGCCTGTTCATGTCCTGACCCTGCAGGCTTCACAGCAGCCCCCCAGGCCACCACCCCCGGCAGAGCACAGTGTACGGGAGTGTACGGGAATGAGGTGTGCGTCCACCTCTCCCTGTGTAAATCATAAAGCCTTAAAGATAAGATGGTACATAAAAAAAAATCCAACTATGCAGTATTTCTTTTTAACAGGGGATCAGTCAACTTGATGTTAATTTGAATGTTTGTATTGCGTAGTTCTGACTGATTGCCATTGAACTTGCCTGAATATGACTATTTTTACCAGGTGCTCCGTATTCAGCATAGGGAAATATGCTGTAGATGATACAGGTATAACCTAGGATTGCTAGGATGAGCAGGGCAATGGAGAACCAATCTGAGAAAAGAAGACTAAAAGAGCTTGATTTGTTTAGCTTACCAAAAAGAAGGCTGAGATGAGAGATGATTGTGCTCTGTAAATATATTGGGGGTAAACGGCCAGGCAGGAGAAAAGCTATTTAAGCTAAAGGACAGTGTTGACACAAGAACACATGGGCATAAACTGGCCATGAAGAATTAGGCTGGAAATTAAAAGAAGAAATGTGGACCTGGAACAGCTTCCCAATAGGACTAGTGGGGGCAAGCAACCTAACTGGTTTTAAGCTGAAGCTTGATAAGTTTCTGAACTCTAAGGTCTACCAGGGTTGAATAAAGTCCTCTGCCTTTAATCATACAAGGGATGTCAGTTTTGATGTTTGCCCTTAACCACAAACCCACAGCATCCGCTCGATGTCACTGCACCATCATGTCACAAACTAAACTCATTATGAAATAAGATCACAGCCCATTGCAGTCTAAGAACATCATGCAGCATAAACATGAGGTGCCTACCCATGGTGGTTTCTGGGACATTTCACTGGTCCACCTGGAAGCCTTGATTCAACTCTTTGGAATCAGGATGATCCTGTAAAATTCAGGGCATGTGGCAATCCTGCCTTAATGTTTACTATTGATGACTGGCTGGAATTTTCAAAGGGGTTTCGGGGAGACAGGTACACAGCTCCCACTGTATGACTTTTTGTCACCTCTTAAGTCTGGTCACAGTATAACTATTGTAAGAGCCTCCCTTTTGGGATTTTGACACTTCTGCTTCTGATCTCTGAACTGAACTTGGGAGAGTGGAAGGACATCGAAAATAATGAACAGAAGTTATTCAAGAATGGTCCAAAAATAAACCAAATCCAAACCAAACCTATGTATAGTTCAGTTCTTATATCAGCCCAGTCAGTATGCCTGTCGTAGGGGAATGTTTGCTTAGCATGCTTCTGTGTCTGCACTTTTACAAGTTGTGACATTTATGCTCATGGTTTAAATGTAAGAGTTGAATTGACATAACTGGTAACATTACATCATTTTATTAATCTCCCCCTCCATTTAATTTTTTTTTAGCAATTTTATATATATATTTGAATGAATGATTTAACCAGTTAAAGAGTTCTGTCGTCTGGCTGCTTTACAGCCAATCAGAATGGAGTAATTTCATTTATAAATTTTGTTGGTGGTGGTCTAACTGATTTAATGATGTCCCAGAAGTATGAGGCAATATTAGCATGATTGGCCGCAAAACTGAGGTTGTGGCTGTCTTTTGGCAGCTCATTAGTGGCAATGCTGGGCAGACACTCTCTGGATCTCTTTCTCTTCTCTTTATCTGCTGATTGGTTGGGGAAAGAGGGACTGGTCAAGTGGGAGAATGTTAAAAGTGTAAAAATTGTGTGTGAACTTGTATTAGAGAAGAAGCCAATTTTGTGACAAATGTGATCATTTGCTAAGAAAAAGTTTCTATACCATTATCGTTAGTGCTCTGGGGTTTGGTTTAGAGGATGCAGGACAAGATTCACTGTTTCTCAAACTTTTGTACTGGTGACCCCTTTCACACAGCAAGTCTCTGAGTGTGACCCACCTAAATTAAAAAACACTTTTTAATATATTTAACACCATTATACATGCTGGAGGCAAAGTGAGGTTTGAGGTGGAGACTGACAGCTCATTACCTCCCATGTAATAACCCCACAACCTCAAGGAGTCCCGACCCCGAGTTTGAGAACTTTTGGGCTAGCCTGCTTTCTCTTCAGTTCGTATAAATCTTTCGCCTTTTACTTGAAATGACTTAAAACCATCAATCTGTGCATATAGCTAACTTATGTAGTCACACAAATTTATCCGTTTTCGTTACTCCTTCTCCCCTATTATTTGTTACAACCTAATTTAAGACAAGATGCCTGAAGTGAGTGTAAGTTCCTAGGGGTATGAATTGTGTTCTCTTAGGTGTCTGAGACTGTACACCACCCAGCACTAAGTGGCCCTGATACCGACTGAGGCATTTGGGAGCTAACAATAAAAATGATAAAACATAACAGTAGTCTGGATGGAGTTCTCCACTTCCTGTCCTAAACTTGTGCATAATGTTTCTGTTCCCCATTAAACAGAGGGTGCATCCCACCCCAAAAGTTACTGTATGTAAGTGGTGGCTGGTGTGGATCCTCAAGGTACTTTAGGGTCCATCAGGCTGAAAGTCTCGATAAATGAAGGGATAGCATTTCTTCTCCACTTTCAATCTTAGGCATTTTTAAAACTGCATTTTCTTGGAATACTGTAGGATCTTCTTATTTGGGCTGATCCCTGCTTATGCACTGGTTGCTTTTCAGAAATGCAATGGCTGAGGGCAGCCAGGCAGTAAGGGAAAAGACATAAGAAGGGAAGAAGCAATTCCAATTGTCTATCCTAAACCCTTTCCCTGACTTGAGATTTGAAACAAATCGTTATTTCCAGACCTGACTTGGCGTGACCACCAGGGAGCCATTGCAGAGGAACCCCTACAACTCTAGCTAGAGATCTGTCTGTGACTGTCCCAAAGATTGCCCACTGAAGTCTGACCCAATGACAGACAAGGCAAAGTCAGGTCGAAGCTCACTAGGAACAGGACAACTTCTGCCGGAAAAATAGACCCAACTCTTCATCCCAAAAATCAGGCAAGAGACACAAATGTGCAGACCTGCACACAGATGAGCAGCACAGCACACGCACATATCCACATGCACCCTCTTATTTCACTCAGAAAGAATGAAAGACAATACTGTTCATCTATGAGCCACAGGCAAATTTGGGACTGAATTTTATGGGTTAGTATTTCCTTTTCCATTTCCCCATGGCCTTCCTTGATATCAGTTCTACCAGAATCCCCTCACTGATTCATTTTAAAAAACAAAGTTTAACGTCCCTGTTTCTCTTTCCCTCAAAGCTTCTGATGCATTATTATTCCACATGGACATACATGGCACCTAGGCAGGTTCCCCCAAGCCACTACCTTCCACAAGCTACATGTCACAGAAGTCAAAGCAGACAGAGCAGAAACCAGCCAGAGAAGCAGCAGCACCAAGTCAGATGGACGGTTCTGTAAAGAGGGCTCCCGCTAGTCACGTTACGATGGATGGTGCTTCCTGTGACCTTCAGGATGCCACTTCAGCTTCCTCCAAAGAGACTTAAGCAGCCTCTCTGCTATTAAGCTGTTCCTTCATTTGTCAACAGAAAAGCTGCTAAATTGCTACCGTGAGCAAATTTACATAGAAATTACCAATGATACTCTGTAAACAGCACGGAGAATTACAGCAGAGAACCACCCAGCAATAGCCTTTGGAGCAGACAAAGCGGGTGACAAAATGATGAACAGGAAAAAGCACTGGGCCGGGGCAGCCATCAGCCTCTGTGAGCTCCTTCTGGGCTCTTGGCAATCACTTGCTTTAGCCCCTTACCTAACACAATCTGCCGGGGGAGGTGTGGAAGGAGGTCTGAGCTATTTTGGGTTTCTACTACAAAGTGTTCTGGAGTTCTCTTTGATCACCATCCCAAGGTTGCCCCATAAGCTTTATGTGCAGCCTGCAAAGGGGGCAGAGGCCCATCCCACCTAACAGAATGGTGTTTGGGTTTTCGGTCCACAACCCTCTGCACTGTATTCCTCTGCCCCCATAAAGAGTCCACAAGGTCACCTCTCGCCTGCACACCTGCAAGTTAGATGTGAGGGACCTCCCTTGGACGACCTATCTGCTCAGATTTCTTCCCACACCCAGATCCCTTTCTCTACTCCCATTGGGTTACCTGCCTTCTGACACACCTTTGCTGCTTTGCATAGGACTGCTGCCTCAAGCTTTTCATCTTGTGGTCTCTCCCCAGAGCACTTGTGGTGATTATGGGATGGTGTTACTTAATGGGAAAGCCTAATTTTGGCAATTAATTGATCTTTGACTATTAGCGGTAAATATGCCCAGTGGCCTTTGATGAGACGTTAGATGGTGTGGGCTCTGAGTTACTACAGAGAATTCTTTCCTGGGTGTCTGGCTGGTGAGTCTTGCCCACATGCTCAGGATTTAGCTGACTGCCATATTTGAGGTTGGGAAGGAATTTTCCTCCAGGGCAGATTAGCAGAGGTCCTGGGTTTTTTTTCCTTCCTCTGCAGCGTAATGCATGGGTCACTTGCTGGAGGATTGTCTCCACCTTGAGGTCTTTAAACCATGATTTGAGGACTTCAATAGCTCAGACAAAGGTTAGGGGTTTGATACAGGAGTGAGTAGGTGAGATTCTGCGGCCTGCATTGTGCAGGAGGTCAGACTAGACGATCACAATGGTCCCTTCTGAACTTAAAGTCTATGACTCTATGTCTAATGTCAAAGTACAATGAAATGCAGTCTCTCTGCCTAGCCACTTTATAAAGCACCAGCAACTGTAGTACTGAGAGCCCAGGGCTACCAGGTCCAGATACACGCCCTGATCGTGGGAGCCCTGGGCGCATGGGACCCCCACAAAGGGCAGGTACTGAGAGCGTGCTAAGTTGGTCGACACTACGCCCAGCTCACTAGAGAGCTCATGGTATCCGACACCATCAGGTGGTCCAGAGACATCTACACAGAACACATCATGGGACACCGCCAGTACCAGGTCGAGTAACTTGGGAAAGCCGACCAGGGAAATAATCCACATCCTTCCCTGATGAACCAAGGGACGCACCCCACCCATGTACTTATTCTCTACACCATTACTGACTTGGATTCTTAATACATTCCATGGGTGGCACACCCAAGCCCACTTATCCACTGACGCTTTAAAAACTCCTACGCCCCAATCTGGATCTATGCTGGTTATGTGATATGTATGTACCTCATGAACCTTGTAACCAATGCTTGCAATCCCTCATAACCCAAGCCCAACCCCAGATGTACAGTTCCTTCCCTCTTAACTTGTGCAAATTTGATTTTAAACATTAACTTTAATAAATTTTTTATATCTTGACTAAACTTCTGTGCAAAAGCTCAAGTGATCATTAACACAAGATAAGCCCAACATGACTTCCTGTTATCACAAGGAGAGGAATTGTAGAAATTAATAGGAATGTTTCTTTTACAATGGAAGTGGTGTCCTGAAGCTGTGAGCTGATTTAGCAAGCCCCTGCACAGTAATTGTCAAGGCCAAGGCATTATTGTAAATCATTATAGCATTATTCGTAAGAGTCAGGGGAACAGCATCAGGCCCTGACATAATGTAAAAGCACTACCCTTTAGCCAGTGAGAGAATCAGCATTGAAGGACTCGGAAGGGAGGCCAGTCCAGCCTTCCTCAAATAGAACAGTCGAGGCTGTGATAGCTGGGTAAGGGGGGTTTGGCACATTATAGTGGAGTAGGGAAAAGAGACTCCTCAAAGCCTTTGAAAAATAGATGGAAGCTCCCACTCTGCTTTTCTGCAGGGTGGGAAAAGGGGTGTGTGAACAAACATACACATCAGAGCAAAGATTATCCTGTGTTCAACACACACTCCTGGCATGAAATTGCTGTCCAGAGTAGAGAAAAAAATTCTATTTCAAATAATGATCAAAGCTATCATGCAGGAATGAGTGGCTTCCCATTCCTAAAGCAAACAGCTAGCTAGTATTTATTCCACAATATAGGCAAAACTTTGCCTTCTGTCAGGAGGAAGAGGATAAATTGTTTTCCCATAATGATGTTTTCTTTTCAATCAATTTCCTATCAAGCTTGATTTAAGCGGATGCCATATCAGAACCTCAGGCAGCCGGCAGAAATCTAGGACAGTCCCCCAACCAAAGGTGAAAACTGTGAGGCAGGCAAACTTGCAGAGTTCAGTCTAAATGCCAGCACTTCACACGCAGTCATTCACACACTCCTCTCCTTCCTCCTTTTCAAACAGAAAGTTCTGCAGCAACTGGGCCAGCAATGAAAAGAATGAAACAGGTCAGAGAACAGGGAATATTAGGCAGAGCTGTATCCTGAAGTGCACAAAGCATTCCTCAGGGATAGATATACAGTAATATAGTATAGTAGTATAGTACTTTGTTGTTTTCTTAGCTATGAGGAAACAGGGATAGATATACAGTAATATAGTATAGTAGTATAGTACTTTGTTGTTTTCTTAGCTATGAGGAAACAAGTCTTCTTCTAATTCTCTCCTAATACTTCTTCTAAACATCTGTAAGTACCCAGGAACCGCAAAGTAATTCAGCTATGATGGTCTT